>NW_024581112.1:9916266-10024068 GCF_017639235.1 Corvus kubaryi | reverse complement strand
GGGGGGCGCGGCGCGCCGCGCTGGCGGCCGCGGGGACGCTCGGCGGGCTGGGGCTGGCGCTGGGGCTGTGGCGGCGGCAAGCCGCGCTGGCGGCGGCCCGGGAGGACGAGGAGGAGAAGGAGCTGCGGCAGCGGTTCATGGCGCCGCCGGTGAGCGGGCTGCGGGAGCTGCGGCGGCGGCGGCGGGAGCTGCGGAGCCGCATGGAGCTGCTCATCATGGAGACGCAGGCGGAGGTGTGTCGCGCCCTGACCGCCTTGGACCCCGGCGCCTCCTTCGCCGTTGACAGCTGGGAAAGGAAGGAAGGTACGGGGGAGCCGCGGGGGAGACCGCGGACACCGGCACCCCGGGCTCGGTCACTCTTCGGTGACCCTGACCTGGAGCCTGGCGTTGGCAGGCGGAGGCGGCATCAGCTGCGTGCTGCAGGATGGCGAGGTCTTCGAGAAGGCGGGTGTGAACGTGTCCGTCGTGTCCGGGCTCCTGTCCGAGGAGGCAGCGCGGCAGATGCGGAGCAGGGGGAAATCCTTGAAGGCCAAGGACGGTAAGGAGTCCAGCGGGCAGTTGGGATAGGGAACTGGAACGTGTTCACCTGAGTATTCCCATGCAGGTACTCTGAAAGCAACTTGGCATTTGAGCAGAACATGAGGAAGGCCAGACTGATTAAAGCTCAAAGGTTTTCATTTGTATCAGTGATTTCTAATCAGTAAGCCTGACAGGTGGACTGTCATATCCCTAAAAAGCCAGGTTCCGGAGTGCTTCTCCCTCTGTCTTGCTGCTATAAGGAGTGTATTGTAGGCACCGGTGGTTTCTCAATAATGACGCTGTAGCTCAACAGTGAAACAGTGCAGGAATAATGTACCAAAGAGGTGGAGAAGACCAACACCACCTGAAGGCTAAAGAGGACTCAATGCACGTTGGTGTAGCAAAGGGTAACTGCAAGGACTGGGGGTGGCAGAAAGCCTTAGCAGTGCCTTATGTTTTAAGTGGTCTTCATTTAGTGGGTTCTCCAAAGTATTGTCACATTTTAGAACAGATACCAAAGAAGGAGTTTAATTAAGTGCACAGAAGTGTATGGATGAGAAGTAAATTGCCCACTGATTAATAATTATGGCAACCCAACATGAGACATTTTCCTGTTGTGGTTTGGAGCCTAAGGGAAAATAGTGATGTTCCTTAAATGATAACAAGTGAAGTTTATTGAAAAACTGAAGGGCTTTCTCTGTGCATCTTTTTATCTAGGGAAGCTGCCTTTTTGCGCCATGGGTGTGAGCTCTGTTATCCATCCAAAGAACCCTCATGTTCCAACCATGCACTTCAACTACAGATACTTTGAAATTGAAGAAGCAGATGGTAAGGATTATAATCCAGTGAGGAATGTATGAAATGTGTGACTCTGCACAAAAGAAGTGAATGCATGGCTGGGGTAAGAGATCGAGAACCAGTGCAGGTTTGCTCCCAGCTGCGCCAAGAGTCACCAGCCCATCTTGTGAAACTGCCATCCTGTAGTCAGGATCAGTGGTCCAAAATGGTTTTCACTCCTTTGAAGTTTGTTTCATCTTTACCTGAAGTCACTTATCATCATGCTACCTTATAGTCAAATCTTTCACTGTTGAAGTTTAGGGACACCACTGAAAAATGATTTTGTTTTGTATTGTAAAAGTAGTTGTTGGTTCTTGATGAACCACTAGCAACATGTTGCTGTTCTGAAGTTTGAAAGAAAAATGTTGCTGTTTACTTCTGCTACAGGAACTAAACAGTGGTGGTTTGGTGGTGGAACTGACCTCACTCCAACTTACCTGAATGAAGAGGATGCCGTTCATTTTCACAAGACTCTGAAAGAAGCCTGTGACAAGCATGATCCAAAGCTGTATCCCAAGTACAAGAAATGGTATGTGGGGGGAGATGTGCTTGGGGGGAGCAGAAAGCAGCACTGGATGTTGGCAGTTAAATGTATGCTAGGAACTGTAGGTTCTGCTGCCTTTTGAAAAGTATCAGAAAGCCCCTAATGAAAATCAGAAGTGTACTGGGCCAAAATGTTGTCTGAAGAAGTATCTTATTTACAGAATCCTGGATTTTTCAAATCAGATGGCTGACAACTAGGATCGTAAGTCTATAGCCCAAAGAAAAACCAAGCTGACTCTTCAAGATTTTGTTGCAGTATGCAGCTTAAAATTCCTTTTAGTCCCTTGTGTTAAACTAGGACAAGACTTCTGCCTCCTGCACTTGCACAAGTTCTGTTTACAGTGACCTCATGGTAAATGTGCATGATTCAGTATGAGCTCTTGGCCCATCAGTGCAGTTCTGAAAAATCCCACTTTTGTTTTTCTGCCTTCAGTCTGGCCTTCACGGACTTTTTTTTTTCTTTTTTTTTCCTAGTTTCCAGGTAAGTAAAGGACCATGTCCTTAATGTAGAATCTTCATCATTTGATGAAGCTGTGTTTTTTTTCCCTGGTGACACATTCACTGGGAATTCAACAGCTTCTTTTCTAAGATGCCAACTTTGAATGTTCTTTTTGAGCTGAGAGATACAAGTGATGGGATCCTCCACTATTAAGTGGGAACTTGCTGCTCTGTGTGTGATAATCCTATCTGCCACAAGCTGTGCATGCAGGAAGGTGGGGGTACCCTTTTGTAAGCTACTAGCTCTTGTCTGAGGACAGGAGATAAAGTGGGTGTTATAGTTTGGGTGGCAACCACTTAGTAGAGAGACACATCTTAGAGCCTTGAGATTACAGTCTTGTTCTCTGAGGATTTTTTGCATGGTAGTTTAGAGAATCTGCCTTAATGGTCAGGTTCTTTGCAGTCTAAGTTGGCTAGCAATGCCAGCTGCAGGGGGTAGGAGACTTTTTCCCACCTTTCTAAAAGATAAAAGTTATTACATTTACCACATTGTCTACCTGATCTAGGTTTAAGATTTTTGTCAGGCTTATTCTCTTTTATGTTTCTGACTCAGCATTTTTTCCTAACTCTTCCTGCTATCACAATATAAAAACCACTGATCATCCCAGTGAATAAAAAAATAGCATAGGTTATCTGTTCCATCTCCATGTCTCCTTTGTTACAGCCATGCCATATATAATGCTTGAGAATGATTGTGGATATATGGAAAAGTGGTCCTGTATGGAAAACTAGTCCTAAAGGAAAGCAAGGTTTTCTTGATGTTGATGGTTTCTGCTTCCTATTTCCCTTTGCTTTCTCCTCCATGTGAAGACTTGCATGCCCAAGCAAGGAATTATAAGCAAGATAGGGTTAAGTCGGTTAAGTTAGGTGATTTCACAACTAAATATTCCCCATAAATACAAAAGAGATTAATTGCTTTCCTATAGTAGGATAAGCTGCCCTTACTCATATACTTACTTTACTTACTTACATATACTTATTCATACCCTTACTTTATAAACTTAAACATGAGTCATGAAAAGCCACTGCTATAATGACTCCATCTTCCAAGTTTTAACTGTTAAAAAGCCTTTTTTCAAGAAAGGGTACTGTGACAGTTGCTTTCTTATCTGGTCTTGGCACCTTAGATTACTTTTGTTTTGATGAAGAAAATTCTTTTACTTGAGTGGCAAAGAGAATAAAGTGATTGTTTTTCAAGTTTGAGTTCATATGAAAGCTGTCCAAATAATTTGGGAAGTACCTATAATGCTGGGAATTAAATCTATCAAGAGCCCTTAGTTTTGAAAGTTTTGAAATCAGATGTCCCTGTTCTGAGTAGGTAGAGGATGTGGACTGGATTGATCCACATGGACGCACGCATCTGCCATGGTGTTCAGCGGCTGTGTGGTGATGTGTAGCTTCACAGAGACCATTTAATCAGAGCTTTTACTGCAAGTGACACGGGAGTGCTTTCCAGGTGGTGCTGCACCATCCTGGTTCTCGGAGGTCAGTGAAGCAGTGGGGCACCCAGCCCTGCAGGAACTGACTTGTGGTCAGTATTTCACATGCAGCTGTTTGGAGTTCTCTTCTTTCTTTGAATGCTGTGGACCATATTAATAATCATCTGATGCTGCTTCTAGGTGTGATGACTACTTCTATATCAAGCACCGTGGTGAGCGAAGAGGGATTGGAGGCATATTCTTTGACGATATGGACTCTCCCTCCAAGGAGGAAGTATTCCAGTTTGTAAAGAGTTGTGCCAAAGCTGTCGTGCCTTGTTACATTCCCATTGTGAAAAAGCACTGCCATGACTCCTTCACACCAGAGGAAAAGCTATGGCAACAGCTTCGGAGAGGACGGTGAGTACCGAAGGAGCAAAAGTATCCATAGGAGGTGGACTGTGCTGGCAAGAAAAAAATTTGAGCTAGTTCTTCATGGTTACAAGTTTATGTCCTGTTGTATGGCCAAAAAAGCTCACCAAGAATTTCAGTATTTTTGTACATAGAACTAATTCTGAAATCCAACGCTAGATTGCTGAAGAGGGTGCAAAGAAGGCATTTCCCACTCTCCCATGTTGCAACACAAACAACCCAAACAAAACGCCACAGTTTCTTTCCAACTCCGTCAAAAATCAAGAGAAGCTTCTGCTGTGTAACAGGCAGAGGGGTTTGGGTGTGCTTGGTGTCCTGAATCCTGCCCTCTCCTGCAGCCCAGAGATACTGGATATAGGGCTGCCCTGTCACATGAGGAGCTAAGGGTGAGGGAATGGTACTTCCTATTCAGTAATAAAGCAACACCCCACAAAGTCAGGAAATGACTGTACTTGAGTACTTTCAGCTCCTTACGTACATATTTATTCCATCTGATCTTGGCACTGAAATTCCTGTAAAGGAATTAAGGATTCCTGTAAAGGAATACAGAGGATTGGATTTTTTTATTATCTGGCATGGTCCAAGGTTACTGTAAAAGACTTTGGAGGATCCTGGTTAATGTGACCAACTGTTAATGCTGCAAAAGCTTAAGTACATTGGTCAGTACAGTTGTACTCTGTTCTCCACGTCCTGTGATTGTGGGAGCATATGGAGAAATGAGATTACATGTGCTTTGTGCTTAACTAGAGTCTTTAGTTTCTGCCTGTATTGCAGAGAAATCTGTGAGACTGGCATGGAAAAGTGTAAGCACTCAAGTTCAGATCACTGGCCTGCAGCCATTGGTCAGATAAGCAAGCGTCCTTGATTTGGTGGGACTGTTCCTGGGACCACTGGGCTTTCAGGATCCAGTCTGTTGACGGGATTTAGCAAACAGCAAAGTTTAAAAGGGGGAGGAGCTTTTCTAAGTTGCAGCCAGGACCAGCTCTTGAGGCCTGCCTATTTCCCTGGGTCTGTTCACAGGTTATTGGGCTATGTAAAGCTTTCCATTTCTGCAAATGGATAAGAGCTTTTCCCTTCCTGTATCTTTAAGTGCAAACACCTCTGTACTGGCTATTAAGATAATCCCTGATGAATTGTCACAGTTCTGTTCCTATGCTGGGAACAGAAAATGGTGTATTTCATCACTTACAGGTCCCAGCCAGCACTCTGAAGCTATCTGACTTCTGCTGCTTTCCAGATCTCCCCAAGAAACAGAAAATACTTTCCTGACCTTGCTGCTTATGTGTCCTTCAGCACGGAGGACTGCACAGTAGAATTTTTCCTCTGGTTATTTTCAGTACCTTTAAGGCCCTTCTTTATGTCTGACACCCCCACAAAGAAGAGAATAACCAAGGTAAATGTGGTGTCAACCTTGCCAGCAGGGCTGAGGCCTGGGAAAAGTACAGTACAGCATAGGAGCCTGCAGAATGCTCTCCTTTGAACAGTTTGCCTGCTCCAGTCTCTTAGCTGAGGTCACTTCTTCCTGAGCTCTGTGGATTGACAAGGTCATACCTGCATTCCTATGCAGAGGATGCTAAAGAACAGTTGATCCCAACACAGCAGAAAGACAGACTGATTTTTTTTTTGAGGTCTGCCAGTTGAAGAAAACACTACCAACTCCTGCTAATTAGCTTGGTTTTTTTCTGTTGCATCTCTTCATTCCCATAGGTATGTAGAGTTCAACTTGGTTTATGACAGAGGTACAAAGTTTGGCCTCCTGACACCAGGATCAAGAATCGAAAGCATTCTTATGTCTTTGCCACTGACTGCAAGGTAAGGGTGTAGTTATGTGGGGTTGCAGTAGGCACTGTTCTTAGTAAATTACTTCATAGCATTAAATCAAAGGTCTCTCCTGGTGTCCAGTCTCTTAACAGTGGCAAGTTCATGCCTGATACAAGAACTGGACATGTAAAGTTCTCTATTCTGCAAATGCAGATGCTTCTCTGGTCTGCTGCACTCACCTAGTTGCCAGTAGTGTGGCATAGAGATTTTCTGGCCAAAAAACCTATGGTTTTTGTGCTTAGTTCCTCTTGATAGATTTCTTCTTCTCGCTTCATGGGTTTTTGTTTAGTAGCTCTTAGAAACCGTGAGAGTTTCTGGCAGTCCTGATAAATGTGTGGCAAGGAGGTCCACAGTTTAACTCTGTGTTGTGTGAAAAAGTGCTTTTTGTTTTCTGCTTGAACCTGATGACTTCATCTGACTTTTCACTGAGTAACATGATTTTCTTCCTGTTCATTTTCTCCATAACAGTTTTTATTTTACAGGCTTCTGGGGTTTTTTCATTGTCTATTTTCCAGGCTGACAAGTCCTGCTCTGTTTTTTTTTTTTTTGTGCAGTTGTTGTTTCATACTTGGGCCACTTTCTCTAGGCTTAAGTTTTCTGTGCCCTTTCTGAACTGGGGATAAGGAATAGGCAACGTAAGCTGCATATTTGTATCCAAGATGCAGATGTGCCACTGACTTATACAGTGGCATAATGATTTAATTCATTTTTCTTTCATAATCCTAATATTCTGTTTGCTGGTTTTGACTGCTGTTCAGCATTGAGCTGGCTTTTTCATACAACTGTTACAATGCCAAGGTCTTTCCTGGGCAATAAAATCTAACTCAATCTGTGTGCACATTTTTTCTGTGTCCATCACTTCCCATCAATCAACAGTGAATTTCACCTGCCATTTTACTGCTCAGTTGCTTGGCTCAATACTGTTTTTAACTGCCCTTTTAGGTTTTAATCCATCTTGCTTACTCTTGCAACACCAGCAAACTCTGTCATTTATTGTTTATTCCCACTTTCAGGTTGCTTTTGGGTATGCTGAGTAGTACAGACCCTATCATGAATTCCATAAAGTTCACTAGTGACCTCCCTCTGCTAGGAAAACTGTCTGCTACCCCATAACCATGAAGGCAGTGCTGTTCTCACCATATACGTTCATCCCACTGACAACACCAGATGTGTCCCTGACGTGGTGGTGTAGCATGCTCCTGTGTTTTGATTTCATTTCTGGGCTTGTCTGGGTTTGCTCTTTTTCATCAATGTAACTAGCTCACTTCACAGCATATGGGTCATTCCTAGGGGAAAAATGGAAAAAGAATGTACCCATCTCTCAGTGACTGCTGACACTTTACTTTCTCTGTTGTGCCTCTTTCAATTGCCTTTTCAATGAAAAAAAGGGATCTTTCATCACCTTTAAAACCAAGATTCAACAAAGACTTGTAGAGCTTCTAGTTCAGATTCTGGGAAAAGGTCTTGTGTCCTCACTGTCAGAATTCTGTGGGTTCCTTTTCTTATTCATCTTCCTTGTGATACTACTGTGTCACAAGAGACTGCTAAAAGATTTTGCAAATAAACCTGCATTCTTTGTGGGGAACAGGGCACTGCTCTTTCCTTTTTCCTTGTCCTTCCAGCCTTTTCAGAAGTTGGTAAAAGATGAAGCTAACGTTGCTCCCCTCTCCTCCGGTGGCACTGTTATTTGTGTTTACTGAACAAATTAACTTGTGATTTGTAACCATATCTGTTATCTGAGCCAAGATATCAACTTGTGTACGTAGCTTAGCATCCTTAGAAAAGGCAACTCCAGTCCAAACAGAGCCTGGTGCAGAAGAAGGGGCTGCCAGCTGGACTGAGTGAGTTTCCCCTCTCCTTGCAGGTGGGAGTACATGCACACCCCACCGGAGAGCTCCAAAGAAGCAGAAATCCTGGAGGTTCTGCGAAATCCCAAAGACTGGGTGCACTGACACGGATCACGAAGAAGATGGATTGCTTGCACTGAGCCATTCTGAGAGTACAGGAATGCCTGCAAACCAGCCCATTCAAACTGCTGTTCTGTGGTGTTTCAGTGCGTCTATTTATACTCTTACCTCGTGCCTTAATTATGTGGTAGACTTGTTAGAACTTGCAAATGTGTGAACTCATTCTTTTAGATTGATGGGCTAATGTTGTCACCCCCTGTTGCTGCTGCCTTGTGAAGGACTGGTGAAGGCCTCACAGGGCTACTACTCTGCATGCTTTAGAACTTCTTCAGCTGATTGGTTGGCTGCAAAATTGCAAACTACTGTGATGTGTTCAGGGAAATGAAACCATTATCTGTGCCTAAATAGCACTGCTTACCCTTATAAAACGTTGGGATGCTTAAAAATGTTTTTTAAAAGAATAAAGGGAATATTTGATATGATTTAAACCCTAATCTGTCCTTTTGGGAAGCTGTGGAAAAGGTGGTACTTAATCACATGTATTTTGGTGTTGTCCTATTAATTGTTGAGGGGGGAAATGGTTTAAGATGTGCAGCATGACTTGGCTGATCAGTATCTGGGAGAATGTGGGTTGAGGTCCCACTCTTACCGCATGAGAACAGAAAGGTGGCTGTCTGTTTGAGGAGAAAATCAGCATTGAGCATCTGTGCTGCAATCGTGACAGCAGAACAGAGCTGCTCCAGCCAGCTCCATTGCCAAAGAAGTCAGTGGTGGATCAGGACGCTGCTGGGCGTCCTGACCTAAGGCATCCACCTATCCCTTCACGCTGCTCCCAGCTTTGGACTGATTGTCGTGTCTCCCAGCACGAACTTCGCTGAGGATGAGGACCCGATAGGGAAAAACAAGTGGGCGGCGGGTTCCATCTCCCCGTCTCGAGAGAAAAAAAAGCACCAACTCCGCCTCCCCGTCGGGGAATCGAACCCCGGTCTCCCGCGTGACAGGCGGGGATACTAACCACTATACTAACGAGGAGTGGGATGAGTGACTCGTGTCTCGCCGCCGCCACGTGGTAGCACCTCACCTGCCGCGGGTTCCCGGCGTGCGGGTGGCGGCTGGCCTGGCCCTGTGCCCGGGCAGGGCGAGGAGACGCGCCGGCCCAGCTCGCTCTCGCTGTCCGCCCATGACGGCCTACGTCAAGCTTCCTGCTGCGGGGTACCGCGTTCCTTTCCGTGTTACCACTCCGCCCCTATAACAAAATAAAGTGATATTCTGCTAAATCAGCGATCTCCTCGCCTCCAAGGGGAAAAAAAACCCACAGACCTGGCCCGTACGGGGATCGAACCCGCGACCTTGGCGTTATTAGCACCACGCTCTAACCAACTGAGCTAACCGGCCAACTCACGCATGCCCTTCCAAGTACAAGCAGCTGAGGCAGTTCCAGGACCCGAGGGCAAATCTGCAGCAATACCGCGATCGCTCTTCCTAGACACTGCCTCGGCTGGTTTCACGCAGCCGTGGCAGAGCAGCAAGGGCACTAACCGGGATAACAAGCACTCCTAAAATATTGAGACTCTCAAACCTTTCGTTTTTCTCTTCCTGCTCCCTCCTCCGGTGCGCGGGCAGCAGTTACCGACGGCGCGGAGCGGTTCGGCAGGGCTGCACCGTGCACACGGACGCGGACCTCCCGGCGGGGCAGCAGCCCCGCCGAAACGCTCCGCCACGCTTCGGAGGAGCCGTTCTCGACGCTTCCCTCTCTCCCTTCTTCCGGCCACGCCGCGGACGGGGGTGTGGCGGGAGGTATAAAAGGCATTGCCGCCTCCCCGTCGGGGAATCGAACCCCGGTCTCCCGCGTGACAGGCGGGGATACTCACCACTATACTAACGAGGAGCGAGGCGAGAGCGCCGCCCCCCACGGCGACCCCCAAGAGCCACCTGTGGGACCCCCGCCTGTCCCTAGTGCTGCTGCTGCTCCCGGCGCTGGGACACAGGAAAGGGAACCCTTCCCCTGGTGATAGGTCATTTGGATCATTTGTGAAATCAAGGCATTGATTAAAAAATGCAGAAAATATTCCAGAACTGAATACTTCTGAGTCAGTGAAAAAGTTGTAGAGGAAGAGGACATCATGAAATTCCCAGCCCTTCCCTTCACAAGCCGTCAGTATGAGTGCTAAGTTGAGCTCCTCTCCTTTGTTGTTTCATTTGCCACTAACACGACCTATCATCAAATACATCAATAGAAAACATACCAGGAAGCCAAAAATAAGGTAATATCTGCATAGAGGAGCATAGATAACTGTATCATGACAATACAAGAGCTTCCTCAAACCCGGGCAACATTTACCACAGACATTCCCAGACGCCGCAGAATGCTGCCGCTAAAGCAATGACCGATACAGAGTGTGAGGAGACAGTCACAGATCACGTGTAAGAAAATATGGAGTTAGGAAGGAAAAAGACAGGAGACATCTGATTGTAAAAGAGCAGAAAAACTCACATGGGCATGAAGAAGAAAGGAGAAGAAAGCCCCACAATAAAGAATTCTAACCAGAAAAAGCATCATTTACCAGTGACATGTTGAGCCTTAAAAAAAAGTGGGCTGTTCACAAAAAATAATTATTTGATTAGCTGCAGAACTGGAAGAATCTGCAAAAAGACATATACCTAAAAAAGCAACCCTGACATGGTCTAAATTCAACAGGGGCTGTTTTCCTTTCCTTAGGCAGCACCCTTCCAATCACTAATACTGTGGGACTCCAAGACTGGAGGTTTTCCTTCATCAAAGAGACCACAGTCCTCAGGAAGTCGATTGAAAGATTCCAGGAAACAGGACTGAAGCAACAGAATCACTCCAGAGGGGAGATGAAACGTGCCTGTTTTAAGCGGAATAGGGATTTTAAACTCTGTCTCATGCTTTCTCAAAAACACACTTCTAATGGATTTTGTTAGAATTTTAAAGTCAAGAAACGTCACGACAAAGACAACAGTCAGAGCAGAGAGAGGCTGTAAAGTCACTTTGTGTTTCTGCTCTTTTGAGTAGACCTCATCTCACTGTAAAATAATTTCAGAGCCACTGGGATAAGACCTTTTCCAGAGCAGGAGATTGCTCGGTAAAGAAAGAACAACAGTGAATTTGTGTTGCAGGAGCCAGAAGCTACGACGCAACTGCAATGAAACGCAGCGTCTTTCTGCAAGGCAAGGGCTTGCAGCCCTAACTCGTATTATTACCAACCCCGATACTTTTTTTGGGTTTTTTTAAGGTTATCTCTAATTTATTGATCACTCAGTCCTTTAAAATACCATTTTGTAAGAAAATTATTAAATACTATTTCACTATTTTAAAAATGCAAGAAGCACAGTTGGTTTTGCTCCTATAATATACAGCTATTGTGTCATTACAGTTCAAAATACATTTCCAAATACATTTCCCAGTCTTTCAGGATAAGAAGGATGCCTAGGGAGAGGTTTATCTTATTTTTTCTTTCTGGAGTAAGAAATAAGTAATTGTTTTCTCAACTGTTGCATCAGGAATGTACAAGTGAAAGGTGGTGAATTTTTGATGACAGATGTTTCTTCAAATGCAGTATTTAGAACTAAATGTTTGAAACACGTGTTTCCTTTTGCCTTCCCCAATGAGTCAAATTTAATACTTTTAACATCTTTCCTTTCCCAGGAAAAACAACTGAGAGGAAAGTTAATGTCTTTACAAACAATTCGATGGGTGAAGGTATGGGTGTTAATGTCTTTGAAATTGGCCTTAATGTCGCTACTAACTTTGGGCAGCAGGTTTGTTGCAGAGCCCAGGCAGTTTGGCTCCTGAAACCCACAAGGGTCTGCACAAGCCTGAGTTTCTGAACTTTGGGGTAAAACAGTAGGTTTGAGGGGGGAAGATGTGATAGGCGGTTCGGGAAGGCTGTACCTTCCTGGTACCTCAGACAATGGGGAAAGGAAGGGGGCAACATGCGGCCGGGAGTTTGGGATAAAAGGAGGCTGTGCCCTCCAAAACTTCGAGAGGGAAGATTTTGTGGGGTGGACTCTCTCTCTTTATTTGAATAAAGTTGCAGGACTCCTCTGTCTCCTTTTTGGACATAAACCTGTGGCGTTTGTGGATTTTCCTGACACAACTGTTCCAAGAAAACCAATATAACTTAACTTTGTAATATCACATAAAGAGAAGAACTTGTCCAGGAATGAGGAAAGGGTAAGATGACACTTTCTCCGTCTCAGTTATGGTACATTGTGGGTAAGTGATCATGTCCATATAAATAATTTTTGAACTTCAGTTTAGCCAAGAACTCTTCTACCATATAATGGTTTTAATTAACTTTCTAATTAATTGTTTTTAATTAATCCTAAGCAGTGTACTAGTCATAAACAGTATGATTTTCCACTTTAACCAGAAGGTAGCAAAGTTTTTTTTTTTTTTACAGACTCCTATCGTTAGAACAGGTTGGAAAAATCACTGACACTTTTTAAGTTTTGCTAAACGAACCCTGATGAGCTTCAGTGAAGAAAGCCTGGGGGAGAGAGGTATTGCTGAAAACTGGACACCCGGAATGGAGAATTTATAGCCTCCAAGGACATGTTGCAGAAACCAGAAGATAAAGAAGAAACTAAAAAAGACAATTCAGCCTTTGTGCTAGAAACTCCTTATCAGGGAAAAACGTAATAAAAAGACTGAAAAGGTGCATCATGAGAAATCAATAACCAACAGGATATAGAACACTGATTAATGAAGAGAATGATACAGTTTATAACCAATGGACATTCATTTCTTCGCTTTATAAAAATGTATAAATAAGTGAAAAGTTTTTAAAGTGGCCCTGCATCTAGGCAGAGCTATCCCCACGCACCCCAGTGCTGTCAATAAAGCAATGCCTACTTTCTAAAACTAAAAAACAGTGCTTGATTTATCCCGACGTTTTCGGCAACAGGTGGAGCAAAACGACACACGTACATGCGAGAAACTGTTTACAAACGTGTCCTAAAAACGCCAGCTCCTGATGACACCTTTCTAGAGGTTCCTGATTTCCCTCCCCCCCCGACTCTGTAACGCTACAGGAAATTTATTTTAAATTATTCCTCCCCTCCCTCCCCCTCCGTTTTTGTTACTTTATGGGAAACCGATTACACACTGCTGCCTTTTTAGCAAGAAAAACGCCACTAACTCCCCTTGGGAGACTACATGGAAGTTCTGAACGTAAACCACCCAGCAAACCACGCCTCTCGTGGATTACCAGATGGCAGACAACAGGTCGATGGATTTGGGGGCCAGAGGGTGGGTTTCCCTCTTAGCCACACCCTTCAAATCCTCTCCGTGAGGCGGGACTCACCGCAAACCTCGTCTTCGAGCTCAGCGGAAGGCAAACGCAGGGGTCGCGGGCCGCAGGTAGCCATGAAACCTCGGTGGGCTCTCCCTTCGTGCCGGCTCGGGCACGGCAGCACGGGCGGCTCCCTGAGGGCGTTCGGGCCGCCGCCATTTCCCTCAGGCGGTTCCCGCCTTCGGGGCCGCCACCGGGCGAGAGGCTCGCAGCGCGCTCCTCGTTAGTATAGTGGTGAGTATCCCCGCCTGTCACGCGGGAGACCGGGGTTCGATTCCCCGACGGGGAGGTGGCGATGCCGTTTTGCCGCGCCGTCGCCGCTTTACTTTTCCGCGGTGAGGTTCCCATCGATCGCCTTCCTACCGGGAACACGGCTGCAGGAGTGCGCCGAAGAGAGCGAATGGCGTCCGCGGCGGTGGCGCCGGGCGTAGAGCGGCCGTGATCGTATAGTGGTCAGTACTCTGCGTTGTGGCCGCAGCAACCTCGGTTCGAATCCGAGTCACGGCAAGAACATTTTTTTCTGTTTTGTTTTTTTTCCCTCTTCCTGCCGCCGTCGCTGCCTGCGAGCGCCTTAGCCGGGACGGCGCGAGACGACTCCGGTCCTCCCGGCCCCGGCTGCGGGGTGGTTGCGCCCGGGAGCCGGCCTTGCGCGGGAGTTGTTTGAGACAGAGAACGCTAAAACGGCAAGAAAAAAATAAACGCAAAAAACTCCTCCAAAAAAAAACGCTACCAAAAAAAAAAAAAAAAAAAAAAAAAAATCACCACCCAAAAAACAGCAACTGGCCCGTACGGGGATCGAACCCGCGACCTTGGCGTTATTAGCACCACGCTCTAACCAACTGAGCTAACCGGCCCGCCATGCACGCGCTCCCACGGGGTCCGTCGACAGCCTATCAGCTGCCTCGCCCCGCCCCCTCTCGCGGCGCCTCGGCCGCCGCTCTGGGGACCCGCGCGCATTTCCCGCCGCCCCTCGGCCTGGGCGGCGCCGAACTGGAAAAGCGCGAGGGGGAAACGGCTGGAAAAGGTGAGGGAGGCGGAGCCGCCGCCTAGGCGGGGAAAGGCGGCATACCAAAATGTACACATATCCGGTAGTCGTGGCCGAGTGGTTAAGGCGATGGACTAGAAATCCATTGGGATCCTCCCGCGCAGGTTCGAATCCTGCCGACTACGAGCAGATCCTTTTCCTCCTGCTGAGTATTCCCTCCCTCTCCAGTGTCCGAAGTCCGCTCGCTGTCTGCCTGTTTTTTTTTTTTTTTGGCACAACAGAAACTGTCACCAGTAATAAATAAGGAAAATGAGGAAATTAGGAGCCACTCCCCGAGAGCGCCAGCTCGGAGCGGAGACCCTCCAGTACGGAGGGGTTGCCCCCGGGAGGGCCCCCGCCTTTTTGGGCAGGGCGAGGCGGGGCTCCCGCCGGCCCACCCGGCGCCGTGGCTTAGCTGGTTAAAGCGCCTGTCTAGTAAACAGGAGATCCTGGGTTCGAATCCCAGCGGTGCCTGCGCTATTCCCGGCCTTCTCGTAGATCCATTTTGGAGGAGGCGCCGCTGGCCCTCCCGCCTCCGCTCAGCTCTTCTCGTACCCGCTGCCCGTATCGTGTCTGTCTGAGTAGCGGGAGCCGATCGTTTTCGTCATTTGCCCCGCAGAGGCTGAAGGGTCCCCATGGTTTCAGCTGCCGCCCCTTCGGAGGGCGTCTTCTGGCGCCGATGTGGTCTCGGCCCGTCGTCGTTTCGGACAGGAAATCGGGCTGTGCCCGCCCGCGGGGACCGCCCGTGACAGGTCAGCCTTGGGCAACACCTTTCATTCAGCCCCTCGCTTCCGCACGCCCGGCTGGACACCCTCCCCGCCCGAGGAACAGCCCCGGCTGATGAAATCGGAGCCCCAGCGGCAGCAGCAGCATTTGCGCGGCTCTGTAGGCGATCGTGGTAAGGTGTGGGCGCCTGCAAAAGGGCGGGGTTATGTCCCCTTGTGCTGATCGGACCCAAGGAAGGCGGGGGAGAAGCCGCAGCAGCGGCCCCCAAAACCAGCGGGTAGCTTCAAAACAGAAGTGGCCCGTACGGGGATCGAACCCGCGACCTTGGCGTTATTAGCACCACGCTCTAACCAACTGAGCTAACCGGCCGCTGTGTGGCAAGCTCCTCCAGCCTGGCACATGTCTGACTTTGGCCAGGGCGGTGATGACCACGACTCGCGCGGCCCACGCGGCGCCGGTCCAGTCCGAGCCGATCCGCGAGGCCTCGCCCGCGCCGAACGGCAGCGCAAACGCGTGGGCCCCGCGCATGGCCCCGGCGCACTTCCCTCCTCCGCTCGCCCACGCACGGCGGCCCCTGCGCGCCCACCCGCGTTTAGCGGGCGCACGAGGTAAAACCACCGCACGGGGCGCAGGCGAAAAAGAAGAAAAGGTATGTCAGGAGTGGGATTCGAACCCACGCCTCCAGGGGAGACTGCGACCTGAACGCAGCGCCTTAGACCGCTCGGCCATCCTGACCGCTGAGCGAGCAACCCGGCCGGCCCCATTCGGCTCCGCCGCAGCCCGGAGCGCCCTGGCTCGAGCCCACGAACAAAAAGGACAGCGGTACCGGGGCAGGACAGCGGCCCAGCTGCCCCTTACAGCCTCCAGGCACTGGGTAAACGCCCCCGACAGACGTGCCTGAAACACCGCTTAGCAGCAGGAACCGCTGTTCTGTCACAGCCTCAGCGACCGTAGGTCAAGGCTACTCTCAGCCCTCCACCAGAGACCCAAGAATTTTGTGTTGCAAAGACCTGCTTACACCTGGACTGACAGTATTTAGAGTTTTGCTCAGTTCTGCGGATAACTGTGCAAACTGAAGTAACACCACTTATTTATTATTCCTTTAAAATAATTTGACTTTGAATGCCAAATTCACACATTCACAGCACACTGTAGCAGTAATTTGCCAGTTAATGAGATGGCATCTAGAGGTAGATGCTAGACCTTCAGAATTTCCTCAAAACTAATACTCAGAAAAAAAACCCCACAACAATTAGGAACTCAGGTTCTGTTTCATAGAAACATAACAGAAATCTACTTCCCTGCTTCAGTATGGATTTTGAGCAGGTATAAAAATGGTTCTTCACTTAAACAGAAAAAGTCCTCAAGAACAAAGGAGAAAGTGAAGTATTCTTTTAAGTCCTTCCTTACTTTTGTTACTTAAAATTCTAAAGTTTATATAGTTTTCTTCTAGCATCGTGCTCAATTTTTTTTCTTCCTTTATGCCCATCCAACCTCACCACTCAACCTCTGAACCTTCCCGCCTCATGTCTGTCTCCCTTGCTCTTGTTTCACTTATGCCAGTGCATCTCCTATCCTGAAAAGGAAAGTCTTCTAACTAGAAGGCATTCATACAAACAAGAAACAAGCACACTTTTGTTGCAAAACAATAGCTTAACTTATAACTGTATTAATCTTTGGATACACGATCAAACATCAGTATTGAAACAAATTCTGGAAGTTGATAACTTTCCAGAACAGTTATAAAAATGTAGTTGTTTGTTCAAAATAAATGACCACCTCAAAACAGAAGTCTTATGTTGAAGGCTGCACAGTTACTTGTAGGTATAAATTACTTTCTGTTGGGTATTGCAAAAGATAATTAGATGCCAAAGAGAATTTTGAGGTCAGCCAGAGTGAGCTTCGTGAAGGTCTCTCCTTTGCCTGACAGAACCTGCTGGGCAAGACCTTTCTTCCTCTTCTGGAGTTGCAGGATCTTTTCTTCTACTGTTCCTTCACAGACAAACCTAAAAAAAAAAAATTAAAATCAAAAGACAAAAAGCCCCACCATCTCAAGTGCGACGAAGAAGTGTCAGTGTTATAAAAACACTTCCCCAGTAAATTTTGAAAGATTCATCTTACTTAGAAATTAATAATTAGCAAATTATGTGACTGACAAAACACACCTCTGAACAGAAACCAGCTGTCCTCATATCCAACTATGACAACACTTCAAATTTAAGTCTGATTTAAGTCAGGACTCAAATCTGGTCATCTAAAGTAACAGTAATTCTGTGACAAAATCCTGTAAAGAATGATTGCTTGTTAACTGATGGGCACTTATTATACCAAAAACTGTATACCAAAAACTGTACCCAAAATAGCATTTTAGATTCCAGTCTTTGAATTTGCATTTATAGTAACTAAGTTAAATCTTTTAGTACTTAGTTACAGATGTTTTTTCTAAAAGTCAACTTTCCCACTTATTAGAACTCCACTCAATTAAGAGAGATGGTTTGGTGCCCAAACTGTTCTAAGGAATGAACAGGACATTGCCACTAATCCACAGGCTGAAAAACAAGAAACCCCTGCTAGCTGTCAGGACAGCAACATGCACGCAAGTGCCACACAGAACACATGAGAACGTTTTTATCTCAGTGCCCAAACCTCAATGCCACTGTCAGACCTTGTGTCTAGCTCTAAGTAGAGAAACCAAGGACTCGTCTCACTGACTCAAGCCAGACAGTATATAAGGAGCAGCTCCTCATTCTGCTAAGTAAAATGCTGACCTGTGTATCACAACATCCTTCTGCTGCCCCACACGGTAAATGCGGTCACATGCCTGGTCCTCCAGAGCAGGATTCCTGCAAGGTAAAAAGAAAAAAAAATAGTTGCCTCATTTTCCTGCCTCCAGGGAATTCTGTTTTCTTCCTCTGTAGAACTAAAACTGCTCCCAGACTACCTTAGGTTTACCAGCTTGATGACCAGCATTCACCCTGACTGCATTTCCCTTTGCCCTAGGTAGAAGTATTCTACAACTCCACACAAAGCCAACTGCATGACTGAGACCACCGGTCCATGTAGCCCCAAGTCTGGCCAACAGCTGGTACTCAGAGAAAGCTGAGTAGCTGGTGAGGAAAGAGAGTGAAGCAGAAAGGCAAACCCCAGTGAAAGAGGCCATCACTCCAGAATATTTACAGAAGAAATGGGTCCATTTGACAAAATACTAGGAATACTTGTTGGTGACCAACTTCCATATTGTAGAAGCATCTCCTTAATGCTGCTACTCAGCAGCTGGTTTTGTATGAGGCTCATTAGATTGCTTTTTACGTTCTCATGAGTAATATTTAGTTGGAAAAACCTGCGATTCTGACTTTTGAGACAACATAAATATCAGCAGCTGGCACACACTGTTTTCATATGTAAAACCCAAAGGTACTCTAGCTATGCCCAGTTACTGGCTATGCTCAACACAATCGATTTGTTTCAAGCCAAACTGCCTGTAGGCATTACTGCACCATATCCATTACTGCAAGAAATTAAGCCAGGGACTGCCAAGTCCCCAGTAGCCTTTTGTGATACAGAGCTGCGTACCTGTGCTTCTTTGGATTGCTGTTATGCTCTATTTTTTCTTGCCCCTACAGCACTGTATTTCATGGCACTGAGCACTGGACTGACAAATCAGTGTCTTGGTTGGAGGCTGTAGTAAAAACACTTTTCCACAACTAACCATTTGCCCCTACTATAAGCTAAACACTTCCCTCCTAACCCAGTTGCATCAGACATCACAATACAAGCAATGAGAAAGCAACCAGCATGCCCTAAATATCCTCTCCAAGATGGAATTTGTATTTCTCTTTACCAGTGCATGTCAAGGAGAAAGAGATGGTTTCCTCCAGTCAAGTTCAGGCCAACGCCTCCAGCCAGCAACGAGACCAACATTACCTTCAAAGGCCAAAGGAGAGTTAAGGAACCAGTTTACAGTCATGAAGTCAGACATCACAGCTGCTCATAGCTGCACTAGGAACTGTCTCCCTGCCCCGACTGCATACCTGAGGCCCTTTGGGATTGTTATTGAACTCTTCTACCACATCCATCCTCTGTTTGGGATTGACAGAACCGTCCACTGTGGCATATTTCAGCCCCAGGCGCTGCAGGTGCACAGCCACAACTTTGAGCATGCTCGTCCACTGAGAGACAACCACGCTGGAGGAGAGAACAGGGAGTTCACAACCAGCTCTCTGTGTACTGGAACAGTTTGGTCATTGCAGTGTCTCACCCAAGGGGCTACAACAATTCAGGCACCCTTCCCCACTGCAAACTGGAGCCCCTTCCCAATTCAGAAAGAGAGGCACCTGTAGGTGTAGTGGTAGAACCTGCTGTGGAAGGCTAATACCCAATAAACCTCACATAAATTTAATTTAATCTGTAACTTTCACCTCTGTTTTTGGATTTTACATTTCCACCTCCCAACCACAAATCTGAGTCACATCACTGAGCTTTTTCTGCAAAATGTAAAAATCAACAGCAACACCAAATTTAGATTCCCCATAGCCTCTCACTCCCCAATTTCTTGGGCTAAACAGTTTGTGAGGCAATAATTTGTTTAATAGCGTCTTGAAAGGGAACAAAAGCAATGTTGGTTCTCCCATTATGAAGGGAATGCATTTTTGGAAAAGACTGGAAAAAAGCTTTCTACAAGTCTTCTGATCAATGCATTCCTTTATCTCTAACAGGTTCAGTTTTAATCTCTGCTTTAGTCCTCCACTTTTTTTGGGTTGTGGGGTGGGCAAATACTTCTCATCACAACCAAATTATTCCCAATCCTGTTTCTGGAGAATAGTCTTCCTGGGCCTCAAGGCCTGAGATTTCTCACACATTCCCTTATGTTTACACTTACCTGTATCCTAAACTCCCCTCTTTTATCTTAGACTTTTTTTTTTCCTCAACACTTGTGTTCAACTACTGCAGTACTGTCACCATTTTATCATACCGTGAGTTTTGTATTAAATTATTTTATTTTAAACTATTTCTGCTGTTGTCAAGAAACAGTGTGCTTCTCTCCATCACTATGTCTAAAGAAAAGGACACACTTGCCAACCTTTTCTGTGGCTCTGAGTGACTCTGAATAGCTTTCAATTCGGCCAAGAGT
The DNA here is from genome assembly GCF_017639235.1 of Corvus kubaryi. NCBI lineage: Eukaryota > Metazoa > Chordata > Aves > Passeriformes > Corvidae > Corvus > Corvus kubaryi. The sequence goes on along the minus strand of NW_024581112.1, from coordinate 10,003,894 downwards.
TGAGCTATCTGCAGGAAAAAAAAATCCAAAACATTAGTCTGTTTGCTCTCATAATCCAGCTCATGCTTGCATGTTCTTAATTAAAGTAGAAAGTGATTAAAACAGCTTTTCAACTGGAATTTCTTTTGTGCTTAGAGTCTGAAGAGATTTTAATAGTCATTGTTAAGAATACTACCACAGAAAACAGGGTCAGGACATCAAATCATACAAGCCTGTCTTTACAGATTCCAACCTTCCTATAAGAAGTTACTGCAACCTCTCGTTGCCATCCCTTTTTCCTAGCTCTTCACAAACACCATGGTCTCACATGCAAGCTCTTCTGAACTTCTGTGAATCTGTTGTTTAAGATTTTCACTGACAGTTTTTCAGCAGTCACATTCTCACAACTTTATTAGAAGTACCCCATAACACCTGAGTAGCTGGAGCCTTCCCAGAAGGAGTTCAGCAGGCTATCAACCTACTCATCTGATTTCATCTAAATTGGACACATAGCCTGATCTGCAATTACCAAGGTGTGACAATTCATGAGCCACTTAAGAGGCAAAATGCTAAAATCCAAGCTTCTCACGGAAGGTAAGAATGCCACAACCAGAATACCTTGGTGCTCTCCCTGGTGATATCAAAGATATCTGTTTGAAAAGCTGTGCCATTGAGGTAGACTGTTGATTTGGAATCAGAAGTCTGGAGCTCAGAGAGTGTCAAAGCACCAAGCTGTTCTTCAATGGAGAGTGCAAGGCCTTCACTGTTCAAATTAACTTGATCCAGAGCCTGTGGAAAGCAAGCAATATAATAAGGGATCACAGCCAAACCTGAGATCAAATTCAGTGCTGATCCAGCCAGCACCATACCTGCTGAGGACACCAGTTTTGAAGGATGCTATGCAATATGAAGATAGAACAATTAAGAAACACTACTGGATCGGACAACAGTCCCTTTGGACCTTTATTCTGCCCCCAAAGGGACAGTGTATGGAAAGCATGTGATCTTAGCCATTTCCTGTGGTCCAGTCTCCTCAGACTGCCCCCAGCATTTAACAACTGCAGGATTACAGATGTTAGAACATAAATTCCTGCCTGTTCCCCTAATAGCTGAACTTCTCCACAGCTGCTTTATGTGACAGAGCCAAGAACTCCTGAAAGATCAGTCTCCTTCAGGCAAGGCAACCTCAAAGCACTTAGAGAGCTCTCCAACACACAAGCCCTTGAAACAGGCTACACTTGTGCACTTTTCAAGGCTAGGTTAAGATTAAGACTTCTTTACCATTAAAATTCTAGTTCCCTTTTTATCTGAATAAAGGTATTTCTAGAGACACAGCTGCCCATGTAAGTCATGCTGGGGAACTCTTCGGTAAAAGGTAAGCCCATCTAAAACATCTTGGGCTTTAAATCACAGAGTCCTAAAATTGACTCTGTTCATATTCCCATAGCTAAGAGGAGCAGAGGTGTTACCAAGTCTGTTAACTTACATAAACACTTATAAGATCCCCACAAAACCCCTCACACCACTACAACATAATGCAATTACCACTTTCAGTAAGGAGAGATGGCAGCAGCACTGACGGAGCCTCAAGAGCATGGACAAGACATGGACAGTACTTGAGACCTGGGAGGCACTTTCTGAGGCTGCTGGAAATTCCTTTTGACTGACTCCAAACTCTTGTGCAACTGTCAAGGAAAGAAGACAAAACATCAACAGCTCTTGGAGACATTTCCAAGCACTGTCCATCCACTTTCAGGAAGAGGTTCATGAAGAGGAGTCAAGAGTCAACAGGCAAGCAAATACCTGATTTAACATAGGAACCCATCTACCCCCACTTTAATCAAAAAAAGAAGAAAAAAACAGCAACAGGACAAGTCAGAGTATGATCTACCATACACTAATACTGACATCTATTCTCTGAGCAATTGGACCTTTATTTCAAAGGAAATTTTAGTCCCAGGAAGGTTAAGGTATTTTCCCAGAGCTAAAACAATGAGAACACACTTCTAGAATATTAAGATATGACTCTTTGTAACATCAGGGGAGCATTTTCCAAAGAAATTCTAAGTCCTGACCCCGGGTCTGTTCCCCCTTCTGAACTGTGCACTTAAGAGCCACTTTTGCAAATGTTTTCAGGGGAGGGTGTGCTCAAACCTTTCTCGAAGGGGTTACCACCATCATACTCTCTGTCTTCATTTTTCTGCTCTTGTCTCTTTAGGTAGGATTGTAGTGTTGACCTGGAAAAACAAGACAAAGACACTGGGATTCACAGCAAGAAAAAAGGCAAGAGGGACCCAAGCTTAGCAAGCTGATGATGCATTAAGGTAAGGAAGGTTTCATTAATCATTCAGTCACAAAATGATCACAAAAAACCACTCCGTTTTGTTTAACTTGAGTATGATCAAAACCAAAGATGCATTTTGGAAATCACAAGAGGAAGCAAGTCTGCTTTTTGAGTATGAGAACACCTTTAAATGTATATTTAAAAGGAAGGAAAAGTCTTTACAGTGACACTGCTGAAAGAGCCTAGGAGAACACAAAGTGATGCTGGCTTGCATTACAGCTATCTGGAGAGGCCAGCATAATTTCTAATTGTACAAGAATCACAGAGCTAAGATGATAATTCTCTCCTTTACAAGTACTCACACATCATCATTTAAGAACTGCTTGTTGCAATTCCAAGTCTTTGGAGTCTTGAAATCAGTGAGATTAAGTGTAAGGCTAGAATACAAAGCTCATACAAGGCATAAATATATGGGAGAAAAGAAATTAATCAGTTTTGTCTAATACCAGAACAAGCAATGTATTTTCAAGCACACTAGACAGATCAATCAGAAGGGGAAAAAACTAACAGGAGTTTGTCCAAAAGCTCCTCTCATCTGAAGTGAATTTCTCTTCTGATTTCCCTATCAAAAAGAAACAAACCCAAAAAATACCATATCCCTACCCACATTCATACCTGGATCTTGCAAAGAGCACATTGTACACAGACTGCTCTTCTGCTGTAAGTTTTAACTGATGCAGCTGTGTGTTGCGCTGGGGCAGAGATACCTGAAGTGAAAATTCACAGGATCAGACGTAGTGCAAAAATCTTACAGACCATCACCAACACCAGCAATCCAAGATTTAACACAGTACTCCTAAGTCTCAGAAGACAGCTGTCTGTTCACTAAAGCCATGTGTATTAATGTAACTATGACACAACACAGACACTCACGGAACTCCAAGGAGCCTGGTTAACGCTCAAGATAAAATCTTTATTCCAACTCATCCAGTAACAGGAGGCAGGAGCTACTAAGTATGAACTGCTTGACAGCTACCACAGAGGGATTAATTTTTGTGTTGCTAAAGTAGCTTATTTCCCCATTCAAAATCAGACAGTACACCAAAACTATACATTTTAAAGGCTTAAGACACACCTATGACCTAATACTCCGTTTAAGGGACTGTTTGTAAAAAGCAATGCAGAAAGCCAATGCTACAGCACACACCAGGTCTATTTGACATGTGGCAGCTTGGGTTCTCAGAGATCTGAGCTAGTCCAGTGATCTAGACTAACTTTCCACTAAGCGGCCATCTACATGCAATTACTTGACATATTTTTGTCTGTTTGTGATTTATGACTGAAAGGTTTCATTATTCTCCTTAATTCTGCTTTCTGAGTAAGCAACAAAAGCATCCCACAGGCATTTGCTCCTCTTGCTCAAGAGAGTGCAACAGACAGGAAACCCCACCCATTAACAAATTTATGCATGTAAATAACTGTCTGCTGCAAGGAAAACAATGGAATGATGGCAATAGTTGTCAAGGGTGAAGTTCTTACCAAGGGCTTGCCAGCTGAATCCAGCTGGTCCTTCCTTCTCTGCAATAACAGGCTCCTGGTTAAGAGGCTTAGCCTCTCTCCCCCCTTCCTTGTGTTGTTATCTACCTGGTACTTCCACACTTTGTACTCATCAAAAGGAGAGCAACGTAGAAACCTATGACAGGAAGGAAGGAGACTTCATACCAAGGGAAGAAGAGTTCTTCAGTTACTCTGGAGTGACCAGACCCAAATTCCTTGCTACCAAAACAAACCATTTCCAAATGCGCTAACTGCATCACCAAGGAGCAGCAAAACATTTCCAGTGTAATGGTGGTGATAACTTGTTTGCTCAGATGTCTTTCCATCACTAATACTGTAAGCACCTCTTAGCCCGTAATGTTTCAAGCATCACCAGCAAACAAAGGACATCAGGCTGCAGGCACTTGCCAAAAAGCATATTCATCTGTCAAACTTCTTACTTGACAATTAATTTCAATTATCCAAAATTAATTTCAAATGCAAGTTCTCTCTGGTTCTCCAACACCCTTTGTAGTCTTCCCCCCCCTCAGCAATGAGGAGCACCTGTTCATCATTGTTCAGAGAATCCAAAGTTTTCACCCTTTCATTCAATGCCCTTGCAGCACAACACTCTGAGAAGGTCCTCCCAGGCTGCCCTGCTAACAACGGGGATTAACTCATAAAACCTCTGTTCATTAAAATTGGTTTTGTGCATACTCATCCTGAAGTCATAAGAGATACAAAGTAATTTGCCCTTTGTCCTCCACGGAGGTAGAAAAGCTACAAGCAACAGCAGACACATGGTCAGCCTTGTGCAATGCCTCAACCACAGCCTTTGCAATCCAGTACCAAGTGTTAATATAACTAATCTCACACCTATTTTAGAGACATCTCAAACTTAGAAACTACTTTAGCACTTCATCAGAGAAGAATTACTAGGACTGGATCCCTGTCCATGTGGTCATGTGCAACCAGCTCACCTCAGGAGAGAGTACATGTCCAGCAAGTTGTTCTGTATCGGCGTCCCAGTGACAGCCCATCTGGCACTAGCTCGCAGTTTGCACACAGCTATAGAGGTTTGAACCCTTGGGTTCTTAATATTGTGAGCTTCATCCAATATAATTCGAGCCCAAGCTACCCTGAGCAGAGGGGAACAGGGAGATGATCCACTCTGAAAGAAAAAGCAGACTATAACCTGGATCAAAACCTTGCTAGGCTCTCCAAGGAGCCACAAGCAAACACATTTTTCAGCAAGGAGCCTTTTCCTGATGTTAGTCAGTAGCAATTTGTGCTCTTACAGTCTGTCTTGGTTTGAAAGACAGCCCCAACACTGTCATGTAAGAAATGGTCTCAAAAAATCATCTCTTTAAAGCTTCCATGTTTAAAGTTTATAAGCTGAAAACTGCAAAGTATTTGCCTGATCTTAATAACAATTTCTAGTATTTTGCTCATTTTCTTGCTTTTAACGTTTTATCATATAATGTTCTTACTACAAGAGGTGTTTCATATCAGTTACATTTTGCTATGCTGAGATGAAGGACCACATATAATTATTCTCTCAAAAATGTTATAGAAACCACCTCTAAGTTTCAGGAAATTCCAAGTCCTGTTTTCTGCAACAGCTTTATCTAGAGCTGTGCACAGAGGTAAGAGACAGCAATATCCACACCAGCATGGGACTTCATCTACACTGTGCAGTCATTTCAGTCAGCACTCAGCAATCACTTCATTATTTTCATAGCCCAGCCAGCGCACTGCTGTTTCTTCAAGGCAGCATCGGAGTTGCCTCAGTCTCAATTCAGACTGACCCAGAGCCTGAGCACAACAGGTTTCTGGCAGTTTGGAGGGACATTAGTGCTTCAAGCAACAAAGAACATCAAACAGGAGATTCTACTGCTCCTTCACCTCAAAAAGAGAACAAGATTCACCACTGCATTCTTAAAATTACTTTTTTAGACATTTCAACTGTATTCAATGTAGCATATTCTATAATTCTACAGAACAGATATATTGTGAATTTATCTATTCTTGCTGCACTTCACAACACTTTCTCTCATCACTTTGCTTTTATAAAAACAATCAACAGGGGCTTATGAAAAAAAATCAAGCTGTTGCTCACTGTAGCACATATAAGATGCTACTTGAAACAACAATGGTTTGCAACACCTCAGAATAAAACCTTAAGGCAATTCCCTATCGACATTATGGCTTCTCACCCCCACATCATGGTCCTGAGCAGGAACTTCCCCCTCCTCTTTGCTTGTGGGAACTTCCTTGGAGAGAAGGCTGTAGGTTGTGACAACAACATCATATCCAGAAAGCCTGCGTAAAGGGAAAGCAGTAATCAGGAGCAAGAACACATAAGGAATTCATTTTGCAAGACAGACTAAGTGCATGCTGAAGAATGCATTTAAGAACAACACAGCTCTAAAGGAGCTGAAATGCTGACTTTTACAGAAAACTGAGCTTCATTGCAGTCGAACAGGAAAGTTGCATCGTCCCCGTTTTATGGATACTGGAAGTAGACACAGCAAGCTCAAGATGACAGTAAAAGCCCATTGTCCAGAATGCACACCACATGGGATGCACCCTACTTAGAGCCTGACACCCAGGAATATTGCTTAGCATGGCCTGAAGAGGTCTAGAAAATATTCTGATCTATACATACAGCTGATAAAAAAATACAACTATAAAGCACAAGCATGGAAGAAACTGCCACTGACAATCTTCGCATGCAAGAGGTATTTTAGAGAATATACACCTTTTTTTTTGCTATCAGAAGCAGCAAAAGCCTCCACCAGAACCACTGAGCGTGGGCACAGGCCAGTAAATGTTTTACTAAATACACCTTGACAGCACACATCGGCCTGACTTTCTGGATCTTCCACATTTCAATACTTCACATTCTTCCATCATTTTACAGCCACTGAATTTCAACTTTGATAAATACAATCTCTTGCTAGCACTTTGCTTTTCTTAGTCATATTTATGGTTTAGCACTTACACCTCTGCATGCTTATCTCGATTTGGCCCGTGGTACAAATAGATCCTCAGTTTGCCAAAGGCCACACGTCTCTCAATCTCTTTCTTCCAGTGATGGATCAAGGATGCAGGACAAATGACTAAAGTGCAACTAGAAGGGATAACAGTGGACTCTAAAAGAAAATATTGCAGACAGGTTTCAATGTCTTCACATTAGATTAGAACAATGACAGAATTTTTGGAAATTCACAACTGAGAAGAGTGTCCAACCAGTTCCATGAGGATACAGTACAGACTGTGGACACAGAAGCAACACTCTTAAAAAGCACTAGCATCCCCAATGTCTGTGGACAAGATAAAAGTAATCATTGGGGGAGCGTTGGAAAGAAAAAAGATCAGTCACAGGGAGGTGAATAGTAAATATTTTAAGTCCTTATGAAAACCATGCATATGTTTTAAAAGCTATGAAACCTTTTGCAAACTCAGCATATGTTGGCTTTAACTGTTTCAGGAAAACAGTAAAAAAAAAAAAAATCCCCAAATAATATAAAGTAATGAGTTGGAAAATCCTACACATCCAATGGAAGACAAAAATGACTCTGATCAAGAGAAAGGCCATGCAAGGAAGCACAGTAAAATTTAGCCAAATGAAAGTTTCCTGCAGAAGGAAAGTGAGCACAGATACAGTGTGTTGTTCTACGACCCATTAACCTATAATGCTTTAGGCATTTCAAATGGCACTTCATCATAATGTATGTGCTGTAGGATGGCAACAACTCTGTACCATTTTTGGATAGCCATATTTCTAACGTCTCCTTCTTTTTCTCTGTCTTCAGCTGCTTCTGGGCCAGAATGAGAGCAATCATCGTTAGAGTCTTCCCCAAGCCCATGTCATCCGCTGCAAAAAGACACACACCAGTTATCACCTGCAGAAATGAGCCCCCTTAGCTGAGATCTACACTGAGGGAAATACTACAACAGAAAGTGCCCTGGGGAACGCAGCAAAATAAAAATACACAGATGAAAATTTCAGGGTATGGTTTAGTAATTGGTTAATACCTGTAGTTGGTAAAAGGGCATAGAAAACAAGACCTTTTGACATGCCTACAAAATAACCAGCAATTGGCCTCCAACTAAGTTACATGCAAAACTTTGCTGCCATAGATCCCACAAAATCCACTTTCCCGTTCTGTTGCTCACCCAGAATTCCTCCACACGGCTTCTGACTCTCTCTCCACAGGAGCCATGCAAGCGCCTGTTTCTGGTGCTGCAGCAGTGGAACCTGAGGGGGTGAGACAGAGGATTTGAAGGAAACACCTGACAAAATTTAGACACTTCTGCTTCCTGTTCCAATTATCCTGTTCGAATGTTTTACTACAATCCTACTAAAAGGAGTTTACCTACCTGTTCTTTTTTCATATGGATTGCAATACCTGAGGTAGGCAACTCCTGAAGACAGGAGGTCAGCAGTACCATAGATGAGTCTTCCCAATGCCTCATGCACAAACCAGCCTAGTGCCTCACAGTGCTCTGAGAGAGCAGATAACAACAGCTCGTTCAGCTGGAAAGTCCACCCCAGACTACCTTGCTTACAACACCTATCACTGTCAAGGAAAGGGATTGAGAACACTTCCCCTTTTCTCACTGAATCTAAGACCCTGACAGACTCTTAGAACAGGAAGAGGGACTACATACTACCACCACAGGACATTTAGTGGCCTTCCCCACCATTGAAAAGGTCCCAAGACAATGTGACAAGTGACAACATATATGCATCTACACACCATCTTGTGGAGGCATGTGCCTTCCAATACCTCGCATATAACCTCAAACATGAGTTCTGCATCACGTCACAGATAGAGAGCTGCTCTTGGCAGATCAGAACTGACTACTCTGGAGTCCATCACACTGCATGAACTCAATCACCTGCAACACTTTTTTGAAAGATTATTTCTTACAGCTCACCAGGAAGAATGAAAAATGAGGTTCTCAGACTGTTCCTCACACCTCTGTTCTGCCCATCATGTACAAACAACATCGATGGAATGTAATTAGAGTATCTGCTTCCATTAGGATGCAAAGTATGTCAAAGTGGGAAGGAAGGAATGCTCTAGGGTACTACTCAGAGGTTATGATTCACTCATCAGCATAACAGCTTCCATCCTTGCCAACCCACCTTCAGTCCAGAGGGATCTTCAGCTGCTGTCTCCTCTGTTGGACAGGATTCTAGAGATTTATGAAGATGATTAATAGCCTCAAATGTGGCCCTGTGTACAGCCCTGATTCGGTCTTCTGTCATTCTTCCCCCATACAGATTCTGCACACCAACACTCACTGCAAAGATAGAGTATCAGAGATGTGTTTACAAAGCTAACTTTCCAAGCAGATCTTTCACCTCAGAGATTGACTTCAGTGGCTGCAGATGCCTGAGGGACAGTATGCAGCTCGTAGTAACAAAAAAGGTTTAGTACTCTCACATATATCCACAAGTTGCAGGATTATTTCAGAAATAGTACTCAACAGTGTTCTCTGTAATGACAGAATCTTTCTATACTTACTTCCAAACCTTTGGCCACTGGAACCCAAAGCAGCAGCAGCCAAGGGGTGACTGTGTGAGCCTGCAGAGGCCTTTGCTGAAGAATCCTGGAGCGGGAGTGGTGCTATCAGCTTTGTACCACCTGGCCTGCCAGCTGGGTTAGACAAAGATTCTTCATGGTGGCAGCTGCTGCTCATGCTGTCCTGCCCTTAAGGAGAAAGGAAGCACAGGCTGAAAAGGTTGCACCGTGAACCTCAGAGCCTTGCTCTACAGCCCAGAGAAGAGCCTTCATTTTGCCCAACAGTCTGCTTGCAAAATACTGTGAAGTGGTGACACCAATTTAATAGCAGGTTAGCACATCACCTGAGCCACTACAACATGTGCTCTTGGCCTGCTGCTGTGACAGGCAACGTGTCCAGCTCCAGCTTCAGTATGTGGTTTATAGCCACACAGTGAACTCTGCAACTGTGATCAGAGCAGTGCAAAAAGGTCAGTTTTGCACACTGTTCCCAGACAATTTATTAATCTTGAAGATATCTCTCCTGTCAATATTTTGAACACAAAAACTATTGAAACATCCAAGAACAAATGGGCCAAGAGCTCATGAGCTTTTCTCTCTCAGGAATAGCACACTGGAAGCTGCTCATTTTGAATCTGGTAACTGGAATATTCAAATCACAACAACATGCCTAAACAGCACAGTTCCATCCTGCAACAGAGGGAGTTAACACTTCACTGGCACGTTCTCATGGAGATACCCGTCTCAGTCATGTAGCCAAAGCTGGAAACCTAGATCCTAATGGTGGGAGGAAACTCCCTTGGGAAGCCACCACATTTCACAGGAAACTTTTGAGTTGTTCCATTCATCTGCTCCCAGACACGTATTTTGCAATTTACACTTTCCATCTTCAGTAAATCTCAACAAACATTTTATAGACCACAGGCCATATATAAGTTTATGCTGTATTTCCTCCATATTAACAACTATTTTTAAGACAAATTGTTTTGTAAACTTCTGGAGGCAAAAAAAACCAATTATCCCTACCTTTTTCACTAGTATCTGCTGTTGAAATGTTAAGAGCACTGAGTGCAGCTTCCAAATCCTGCACTTGCTTTAATAACCGTTCCCCTTTATCTGGCAGCAGCTGAATGTTCACTGTAGCCAATGTACTCTGCAAACACGAAAAAAAACCAAAACCTGAGTGTGGTTACCAAGCTCTCTGCCAACACAGAACAATCTGGTCAGAAGTCTAAGCAGAACTAATCTTATCTCATTTTGATTTGTATTTTGATACTGTTCTGTAATCGCCAAAAGCTTTCAAGTGTCATTCAGTACAATTAAACAGTCTTTTAGCAGAAAATAAACTAACCATTAGTGTTCTTCAGAAAAGATGGAAGGACACAGGGACTCCTTTTTATGAAACAGGTAGTCATGTGACTTGGACAATCCTGACCTCTCTCAAAGCATCCAACATTTAACCTACTTGAACAAACAACACTTCTGACTTTATTTTGAGGTTCTTTTCTGAACTCTAGGCAAACAGAGAGGTTCACAGTAAAAACTGTAGAACATAGTGATTGGCAATTACTTAAAAAAAAAAAAAAAAGCAAACAGGTAGTTAAGTTTACTTCATCCTAGTGTGAACTTTCATAGCTAGATCACTCCTACTGCACAAGGCCAAGAGAGGCTACCAGAAACAGCCATGTTACTTACAAAAGTTAAGCTGGCTGTGCACTATCCCATCTTATGCAAATTACTTTCAGGGTAAAAGACAAGACACAACCTCAGGTGGGCATCCCCAAATGCAGAAGGCTGTATTACCTTATAGGTAATTGTTTTGTATCTGCTTAATACAACCAGTCTGTACATAGGCTGAATTCCCTCTCGCACCACATCTTCCTACACCACATTTTGAGTTTGTGCTGCAAAGAGATACCATATTCTGATGCCTGTCATGAGTAAGGGAAGTGACTCTGAAAACAATAACACCCTCCCCACCCCCCAAAATAGGTGCAATAAATGACCTTTTTCTGTTTCAGCTGGACTACAAGATGGTTATGAAGCATTTTAGGGTCCTTGGGTCCTTCCATGTGACATGATGCTCCTGCTCCTGGCAAAGATGTCCCCTGCACACTCTTTCCTGAAGGAATCTCAACTGATTTCTCAGGTTTACTTTTACCTGAGGAGGAACAACCAAATTGTACTTCATCACTGTCACTGCCAGAAGCTTCCCCAGAAGACCCTGGTCCAAGCTGTGCCTTGGGCAGCTCTGCCTGTGCACCTCCCCTCAGGGCAGCACACTTCGATGCTGACTGTGCCCCTGAGGGGGAAAGGGCATCTTCTTTAGACACCAGTTTAATTCCACCATTCTTCTGACCAGTGCAATCTTTCTCTCTTGTTTCCTTATCCCCACAACTTTTTAAGCTTTTGTCTCCAAGCTGCTCCTCCACTGGAGGCTTGGTACTTGTACTTTGCTTTCCAAGACTTAGTGGCAAGAGTTTTGATCTCGCGCCTGGCTCCTTGTCCACATGCTCAGAAGGCTTATTGGATTCCCTGCCACTGCCACCATATTTCTCTTCCTCTGAAAGCATATTTTTCCCTTTCCTGGTCTCAGAAAGGCCAAGTTTAGATTCAGACACTGTAGTCTCCTGAAATTCTGAGTCACTTTTACTTCCTGTGGATGGTTTCTTTTTATTTTTGAGTTCTTCTAGAGGTTCTGTCTCTGTGGAGGAATCAGGGGTTGATTTCTTTTCTTTATGTGACACCAACACTCTCTCATTCTCTGCTTTAACTCCTTTTGCTTTACTTTCCTCTCCATTTCCTTGATTCATCTGTTTCCAGGATGATGGTGCACAATTCTTGTCCAGCACTTTGAATGGATTTCTTTGGCTAGTGGGATTGAAGAAAGGTGCTGTGCTGGGCTGGGATTCCACGGCTTTTGACGCTTTGGTAGCTTTTGGATCCTGTAATTTATACAAGGGAATAAATGCTAACATATAAATTATTAAAGCCTGTTAACTACACACACAACCTGATCACCTCAAACAAGACTTCATTCTCTACCAAGATCATCTTTCCTATCATTCTAACACAATCAGGATAAACGTTTCATTAGAAATCCAAAACAAAACTGCTGGTTTTCTACTTCCTTTGCCATTCCCATGGTTTTTTGGGATCAAGTCCCAACACCACAATCTCTAGAAAAGAGGACAGCCAGGAATCAAATCCAAGTTCCTTCTAAGACTGAAGAATAGTGAGTACTTCACACAACCTAAGAGAAAGAGAAGTCTCATCTAGAGAACAGCAGGCCTCGTACACTTTTCAGTTAGCAGACAGAAAATCTCCCACTAAGTACTTTCAGAGGTGACTACTGTATATGGAATGAAATATCATGCTGGAATGAGGTGATACTAGAATACAAAGGAAACACTCATACCTGCCATGGCACGCTTCCACACCATTTCTTCCCATTCAGCTTACTTTTAAGGCACCGGTAAAACAACCTACCAAGGATTAAAACAAGATTTCAACCCCAGGAGCCAGTAAAGAAGCTCTAAGCACTCTTTAAAAAGTATTTTGCACCAAAAAGCATCACAGACAAGTTCTGTTCATCTTTACATTCAGACCTTTGCATAACAAAAGGCCATGAACATGGGCAACAGAGAACAGTGTTCTCTGGATAAAGATTCCTAGGCTTTGGGGTTTTTTTTTTTCATTTTAGCTATAGAAGAGTAACTGCTCAAGCAAAAATACCATCTACGTTTAGAGCCTTAGAAGCATCTTATGATTTCAAGGTGTAAGGAAACAACTCTTCTTTTAGCTACACTGCACAGACCACCTCATCTTTACAGCAACTCAGGGACAGAAACACTTTGGATGTGATTTCTTTTTCAAACTAGCAGCCAACCAGAACTGCTGCAAGTACTTTATCAGAAGTAACACTGGTGAATTTGATGCTAAGTTTGGATGAACGCAGCCACAGAGCCCTGTTAAATTCTGTTAAAAACAAACATTATCTGATGACCCAGGTTTATACTATTGGATATAACTGCTAATAAAAGTGGCAAACATTTGGAAACAGGGTAAATGAAGGCCTCAGGGCTCGACGACCCTTTTCAATTTTAGAAGGAAACTGCAAGTCAGTCACCATAAAACAATTCCAAACATTTCAACATGCACATTAAACCCCCATTTCCACTTTGAATGGCTGGCATTCAACTCTCACTTCTCATAAATAATAGAGAGAGCTAAGATCCTCCTGATCCTAAGAATGATGATCTTTATTTCAAATAGGCAGTATACTACAAAGTAAGTCTTCAAATATACCATAAAAATGAGATACTCTAATAATAGCCCTCCTTTCCCCACAGGACACATGTACAGCCTAGGTGGATGTTAAATCCTCATTTCAGAAAAACTGCCAAATCACAGGATTCAAGTTTTCTGACCAGTAACTGCAAAAACGAAAGGACCATTAGTCAGAAGCACTTCGAGAAGATTATTTTAAGAACTAAACATAGGATAAAGAAGGAAGAAGGAACATAGGTTTTACCCTAAAACCATAGGTTTTAAGGCAGACACACGGGTTTAAAAAATTTGAGGAACTTACTGGTATTCCTCTCTGTCCGGCTGCTGAACCAGGACTTGCAGCTCCACCACGCACCCCTCATGGATCAAGCAGTGAGAAGCAGGAACCCTGAAAGGAGGAAAGGAGAAGCGGAATAATAGAGACAAGACGAGCTGCCCAGGAAACTGCCACGGCAAAACAATCACTTGCGACAAAACAAAGATTACGTAAGAAAACAGGTTTGAGGCTGCTGACACAGCAGTGAACTTCCCTCAGGACAGGCACGTGTGTTCCCTGTCCCACAGTCCCCCTCCTGCCGCCCCCTGCCCTGCACCTACGGCGCCGGGAGGACGAAGCCGCAGGCAGCGGGGCCCTGCGTCCCGCACACGTAGAAGCTCTTCCCTTTGTTGGGGCCATCGCGGACGCCCGTTTTCAGCAAGCAGAGGGACCCTGCGGAGCGGAGAAAAGCAGAACCGGTCAGTCCGAGACCCCCACACCAAACCCCGCCGGGCCCCCCGGGCCGCCCCTCACCGTGCTCGGCGCACGGAACAGCCTCCATGGCCGGGCAGCCCTTTGAAGCGGCCAAGGCCGCCCGGCCGGCGCGGCACAGCCAATCACCGCGGCGCTGCGCTGCGCGCGCCCCGATCCCCGCCCGCCCCGCGCCCTCCGGGCCGCGAACAAGCGCGAGGGAGACGCCAACGGGGCGCGGCCACGCCATGAGGGGCGCGGGCGGGGCGTGGCCGTGGGCAAGGGCCCCGGGCAAGGGCCCCGCCTCGGGATCACACCCGGCACGGCCGCGCTCCCAAAGCCGGCCCGGTGCGCAGGGAGGAGCCGTGTTCTACCCAGGACACCTCCCCGTCCTGGAAACGGCTCCAGCTGCCGCGGCTAACAGGTCCATCCTGCCAGCTGGACATACGTTTGAAAGTAAAATATTCAAACATTAATTTAAGTTGAAATAATAGTACAAACAAACAAACATCAGGAACTGAGGATAAGTTGTTTTTTCTCTCTTCTGTATTTAAGATGGGAAATACAGTTTTACAAAATGTGTGCATTTCTCAATTACCGCTTTTGTTAACGACAACTCAAGTGAGAGAACGACTCCGGTAATAACAGAGTTACGGAAGGGTTATAAGGTGTGTACAAAAATACGAATAACATTAGCGATATTAACTCTGGCAGCCAAATTCAACCACGGTGTAAACTCTTGCAACCCCCCTGACCTGCCTGAAGGCTGTATTTGTCTCAGAACCTGTGTGAAAAACGTGTTTTTTACACAATACTATCGCTTTTGTGCTTTCACACGTGCCTTGGAATTTTTTCTCCTACACAAAAGAGCGTTTTGGGCCAGCACTGACTCCTCCACGATGCATTAATACTTGCACGTGCCCTTCTGACATTCAGCAACGACTCTGCTCAACTTGTTCTGAAGCAGGAATATGGAATAAAAGGGATGCAGACAAAATACTTCCAGGCAAGTGTATAGCTTAAGGAGTGTTCAGTACTACAAGCAACTGTGATTGTAATGTTAATGACAGCAATAATGACCTCGATGCAGGGTGTTTCCCGGCAAATACTGGGATTTTTGGTTCTTTTTTTCCTAAAGTGTGCCCACAGATGCAAATTTCTCTAACACATAAGAAGTAAAAAACGCAGGAGTTAGAACCTCACTATTATTAATTGGTTTATTCCTGCATTATGCTAGGAGCCATCTTACTGGAGCTTAAGTGTTCTTGCTCTAACAGCCTGTTCTTAAATCAGCAAACCATGTACTGAATTTTAAGCATGCAGTTATATTTTACATGGGAACGCAGTGGGATTCAGGCTAGTTCAGAAAGTCAAGTTGCTTTGTCCAGAGATGGACATAAGCTTGTGCTGAAATACATCTCTGAGTTGGGAACACAGACAAATAGGATGTCTAAATACAGTACTGGACCGAGGCTCTGCCTCACAACACTTCGCTTCTGTGCCTCTGAGCAAGTCACACAAAGACAAAACAAGTATACGCCTCGTTTTTGCCCAGATGGAAACATCCTGCTCCTGATTTCCAAACAACCTGCAGCAAAACCTCATACAAAGAAAGCACTTCTGGGGAAAGGTAGAGGCACAGAGGAGCAGACAGAGTAAACAAATGCAAATCCTTGGTCCTTAAGTCCATTTGCTACTGACACCCACCCCCAAGGAATTATCCTTCTCACATGTCTTCCTCTCTTTGAAATACGAAGTAAGGCAGGGCTGTAACCCACCAAAGTAAGGAAGGGGATAGCCCAGGAAGGCACAGAAAGGTTCCTCAAGCTGAACATACACATATGATCCACCTCATCCCTCTTTTCCTTACAAACCTTCCCACCTTTACAGCTTGTTTCACCGCCAGCAGCTTGGCTGTGCCGAGTTCCCCTTCTTTGGCAAGGAGGGCTCATCAGCCCTCTGACAAAGGCCTAACAAGGTAATGTCTGTACAGTGCTTAAGAACATGCAAAGTGCAGTGTAAGTGCCAAATGTTCTTATTTTTGAGATTACTGAATTAATACTCCAAAGAAATAGAAGCACTGAGGTAACTACAGCTTAAATACTACATTCCCTCAGGATTTAAAAAAACAACTTTCTTCTCTCTAGAAGATGAATCCTGAATATGAAGTGGTAATATCTTACTTAAGTTCTCTCAAGCTTAGCATGGCCACTCAGTGCCCTTTTAATAACAGCAAAACCAGGGACATGAGCTGAAGTTCTCAGAGAAACTAAGAATTCTGCACTAATGATTTCCTCAAATCCCATCTCTATGCTGTTCCCAGCCCAGGTCTGCTTCTAGCCATTACACCCAGAGGAGCTGGAGTCCTGTGCTGCCAAGCAAAGCAGAGTCCAGTATCAGATCTGGCATTCTGAACAGAAATAAATATCCCCCAGCAAAGGTAAGTAGGACCATAATCCGCACGAGCTCTCTGAAAAGTTCAGGTTTTGCCCTTAGTGAAGTCCTTGTTCCTCAGCTGGGAGTCTCTGACAGTAAGGCTTTATCCAATGCACAGGCTCATATCAGAGCACTCCAGCTATCAAGTACCAACTGATTATCCTGGTGGTCAGAAGAAGATGGATGCAACAAAGAATTAAACACTGCACATACGTTTTCTGTTTTGTTCCTGTATCAGCTTTGGCCAATAATGGACCCAAGATTCAACTGACTAATGATCTGGTCAATGAAACCAACCCCTGCATTCCTATGCACTGTGTGATAATGACATGGCAGAAGACTCAAAGAGCACCCTAAGCAGTAAACAAACACTGCTGCAAAATGCTGATGCAAGTACCAGAATTCAGCTGTTTCCATGTGTTGAAAAAACATTGGAAACATCCCGACACGGTATCCTGGTTCTGGTGAAACACTAACAGCTGCAGTAGGCCCTGCTTAGTGGTTTCGTTCTGTTTTCTTACTCCAGTGCTTGTGTCAAATGTTCCCTTCATCGATGCTCTGCAACTTCAGTCTTTGGCTGGCATGGGGCCTGGCACCACGCCGCGTGTTCCCACTGCTTCCTGCCAGAGTCCGCAAGGGGAACAGGGCTCCTGGTAAAGCATCTTCCCCAAACAGGCTGAGTTTCGCATCAGCTTCAATAGCTCTGGCCAGACTGGCTGCGTAACTGTCCAGAGATTTATGGACTTCAGCTTTTACATGAAGAACAGAATTCTTTGCAGCTTCTGAAAAAAAAAAAGATAACAGTTGATGAGCATGACTGTGCAAATGCTTGAAAACTAATATAGATCCTGTTGTAAAGGCATGATCATGCTCTCTGCAAAATAACTACCCAACAGAGCACATTTACCAACAATATTCAGGCTTCCTACACCATTCTGTGGCCACAAAGCTTCAGAGTGGGATAATCTGCATTGATGCAGTCGTTTTTGTAGCATTTGTATACCTCTCTACCCACCAACATGTTGAACAACACAAGAGTTCATCCCAAATGTAACTCTTCAGTGAGGCTGCTGAAATAATTTAAAGCCCCAGGGATCCTGAAAACCCTGAGACTCACCAGGGAGAACTACTAAACCTTTGGGGACCTGAGCACTAAGATTTCCCTCTTTCACTCAGACAAGAAATTATATGTCTGCTCGTATGTAATCACTCAGAAAGATAGTGGGAAATGTATGCTAATGTATTTGTACAAGGGAATATTCATTTCATGCTGGGAAGAGGACAAAAGGGAATTTTGCCAAGATCTTTATAAATTCTATTGAAAGAGTTTTCTCATTATTTCAGGTTTTATTATTACTTGATTCTTAAAGGCATTCTGCTTATTTTCATACTGTCCACAATCATATATTGTTTAGAAAATTCAGTTGTTATTATCGAGTCTTCTATTGAAATTATTGTAACTATCAGCCTAAATTAATGTTCCAACATTTTACAGATGATCACAGCAACATTCTGGCAGCCCAGAACCAAAAAGCAAGTTGACTGAAAAAAGTGCATGTGGTTCATCTGTTTTCACCCGTACCTGCTGAGGAACACACCCAGTAAAGTGAAGTGGAATTTAAGTAAATAAAAGTAAACTAAACAGAATAAAATTATATTCAGTTCATTCAAGTCTGTAAATGGAAGAATTTCAAGTCTGTAAGTGACAAAGTTGAGAAGAGACAGCAAGTGAGAAACACAGGGATAATGCAATCAAAATATGAGGGCAGGAAAATATATGCCCTGAGAAACAAAACAGACTGTAACAGCCACCAAGATGAGTGGAGTTGCAGAGAGGATACCGCTGTGCAATATAATTTTTATATGGCAGGGAATCCCAGCTTCTAACTCTTGTCCTTGCTTGCTGCTCCTTGAGATCTGGAAGAAAGACCTGATTTTGCTTTCTGTTGTAGCTGCATGAATGATCAGGTCTGTTAAGGCAAACAGTGGTCAGATACTTTTCAAGACAATTCTCAAGGTCCTGGAAGGCTTCCTGAGCCTACAATATAGTTGACTCTGAGCATTTTCATACTTACTCCTACACTCACCTTTAATTTGCTCTACTTCATCTTCAAACGTCACTGAACTCCTCCTTCGAGGGGGACAGACGCAGTGTGGGGCGAGAGGGCCATCTGAGCTATAATCTTCAAGAAGCATTGTATCTGTTCCTGAAAAGAGCAAGAGTCCTCAAGTAAAACAGTAAGACTGGGATACAATATGGTGGCAAAAAATTTTCAGCAGTTCCTTCAGAAGATGTCTAAACCCAGCTTTTGTGAGTAAATTTCAGCTCAAATTAAACACTGCATGGAAAAAGAATGAGGTCAGTTTTCATTCAAAGGATTGGGAAACCTTCTCATTAGAGACTGGGCATTGCAGGCCCCAGGATCATGTACTGCATGCAGCAGGTAACACTGAAGAGGGACTAAGGCTTCCTTCTGCTCTTCAGTAACTCACAGTAAAAGCATCCAAGTGAAATAGTATTTCACAGTGGATCACTGTATATCCATTCCCAGACTATGGACTGTGCTCCCTCCTTAACCAACAGAGGTACTTCTAACAGCATTTGGTGTCTCTTTAGTTTTGTTCATTTGTTTAAACTGCTTTCACAAGATGGTAACACCACATCCTCTTCACTGAGGCAGGTTTACCAGGAGGCTACTCTCCTTTATCACATACAGCTGCAGAATATCCACAACAGGCATAAAGCTACCACCACAAAACAACTACCAAAAATAAATCCCAGCTCCACAGACTTCCTTTACAATTGTAGGAAACAACTCCCTTACACCAAGCAACCTTTTAAAGATCCCCCTCTGGTGTCTCTAAAGCAGAAGTACTCTCTAAAATAACTACTGTAGTTAAGGACTGGTAGCTGAGTTAACTGCCAGAAAAATCTAGTGACAGATCTGGACAGAAAATTACCATCAGAACTCTTTTTTTGTTTTCCAAACCATCTTCAGTTGAGAGATCTTAAGTAGTAATGAAATCATAAGCTGAAACCATCCCAAGTGTTTATGTTTACACTGCAGGATGAACAAGACAAAGTCTCTTACAGAATAGGAAACAGAGAAGCACATTCTTCAGAGCACTTTGTTGCTCTGTTCCTTGTGGATACAGAGAAAGTCTCTAAACAACAGAAACTGAAGAAGGGCACAAAAGCAGTGCATCTTGTTCCCAGGACACATTACCAAGGGAGGGTCATCATCCAGTAAGCAGCATTTTGCAAGTAAATCTATCAAAAGCAAGGGAGGAAAAAAGCAACTGCAGTTTTGTTGTAACAGCTGGAACAGATGCTTCATGTCATTCGTCCACCAGGAGACATCTGTGGGTGTAAATACTGACTGTCCATGAGAGTGCTGCCAAGTGCAAACTTCTGTCCAAGTAGGGAGCAAGAGACTTGCAGTTACCTGAATCCTGTGAGCAGCTGAAACCCGTGTCTCCTGTGCTGCTGCTGTTTCCCAGTGGCCTCCCACCCGCCATGAGGGCAGTAAGGTGAGGAGATAGTCCCAAATCTGCAAGAAAATTTTGCTTTTGTTACACAGTGAATGGTTAAGGAATTTGCAAGAGTAAACTTCTCTTCCAGTAATACCACTCCACTGCCTTATTTATTATTCTGCATATAAAACTTACCTTGCTGATGCAGAGAGCACAGTATCAGGACTTCTGGACTTTACATCTAAGAAATCCAGTCAGCAGCTCTCAGGTTCAGAAAGGCAAATCTACTTTCTCCCTGCAACATGTCCCTCCCACTCTTTTGCAACTGTGTGTGTTTTATCAGCCAGACAAGTTGAGCACCAAGCAAATGCTCTCACATGGATGGGGAGATTTGTCAGGCATCTTCTAGACAGAGAATAACCTGGTAGCCACTGGCAGCTGTGACAGGCCATTAGTGTGGGAAGAAGCTTATGAGCAAGGCTGAGGCACAGAGATGCCCAACTTCTTTCAAATTTCCAAAACAAGAAGGGAGGAGATCCTGGGATTTTTACAAAGGTGCTGTCTTTGGATCCCACCTTGAAATTTTGTTGTGGGTTTGTTGGGGGTCTTTTTCCCCTCCCTATCAGCCTCCAGCTAATACATCTGATAAGAAGCTGACAGCTTCAAGTTTATCACTTGGAAAGAGAAAGAAATTTCCTTTCTTTTCCCTCCCCACCTCAGTTTCCAATGTATTTATCCATACATTTCTTGGATACAGACTTGCCAAAGCTCCTGCAGCTTGTGATGTGGCTACAGCTCCATAACTCTTTTATTTACATGACAGTCTCTTGCAGTGTTCCCAGGCTGCAGAAAAGATAACGAATGCCTTGCTGCTCTCATCTTCCTTCTGCATTTTAGATCATCCTTCCCAATTAAATAATTTCAGGTTTTGCCTCTGCATTAAATATCCCTTGAAGATGTTCTGGTTTTGGAAGCTTCTGAATAGGACCAGGGAAATTATTAAAAATCTGAATGTCATTGCTTTGCTACTTAAAAAAATCCCAAACCACCAAACTGAGCAACTGGAGGTCTCAGTCTGCAACATGGGGAGACACCAAATAGTTCTATGGTTTTACACGGTTTTACTTTGTTTATGATCTTTTCTTCACAACCATTAAGCCTAAAAACTGAACTTGCAGAAGCAGTTACACTGGTGGAACCTTACTGGATTTCAGAGAGTTGCAGCATAAGGCCATTAATCAAAGAAAAAGTGCTGCAAAAAGTACTGTCGGTAGAGCTCAAATCTGGGCAACACAAAATGGAAGGCACACAAAAGGAAATGCTAAGAAAGAACAAAATAAATTATTTTTATTATCCTCATCACTATGTCTTCTCTGCCTGAGAAAGTTTTATTATAGAAGGAGAAAGATGTTAACTGCAAAAAAATGGAAAAATTCTCCATTCAAATGTCTATAACCTGACTGATAAAAGACTTCGGAAAACTCCAGAAACATTCAACTTTCGTTACAGAGCCCTGAAACATGCCAAACATAGGCAGACAGGAAGCCTTGCTCTTAGTAGTATTAAGAAAGTATCTTTTGCAGCTAAATCTTACCTGTGATCCTGTTGGAAATGCTGAATAGCCTCGATGTCCTGTGCCGCTGAACAAAGGACTCGCGGTAATACCGATCCCCAAAGCACATTCCCAGGAGTTCCTTGCGCACTGTCTTGTTCCACAGCCCATAAATTAGCGGATGGCAAATGGCACTGGAAAAGGACAGCCATGTAGCCAATGTCTCCAAAGCAGGGGAAATACTGTTTTTCCCCCAAAGTGCCTCTGATGTAATTACCACCATGTAAGGCCCCCACGTAATGACAAAAGCCCCGATGACAACCAAGATGGTTATGAAAGCTTTGCACTGATTGGCTGAGTAAACAACCCCTTGGAAAGCGTTCCTTCGGCTGCCAGAGGAGGACGTGGAGGTGCTGGAGTTCTTCCTCCCGTTCCTCTGCGAGTCCTCCTCCACAATGACAATGCTCCCACAGTGGATTTTGCGGGCCTTAATCCTTGCCACGCGGAATATGAATCCATAGCAGATCATCATGACCACGAAGGGCAGTAGCGCACACCAGATCTGCCAAAAGGCCGTGTAGGCAGCCTCCTTGTGCCAGGCTGCCACACACATCCACTTGAATTGGTCAAACTCCAAAGAGGACCAGCCAAAAAGAGGAGGGAGGCAGCCAATAAGGGAATGCAGCCACACGTACACAAGAGCTACCACTGCTCTGTTGCCCGTTATCTTCATCGGATAAACCATTGGGTACAGCACAGCGTAGTACCTGGGGGGCAAGAAAAGAAGTAGTCCACAGGAGCATATAAGACATACAATAAAGAAAAGAACATGCTTTAATGATGTTGATATCTAGTTCTTTTTTCTTCAAACAAGCTCAGAAACTCTCTTTCTAGAAACAGTTACATACAGGCATCACTGCAGTCAAGACTATCAAACTTGGATGAAGGCACTCATGCAACCATTACATCTGTTCCTACATGTGAGCGTATGCTTAGGGTATAATCTGGAATTTTAAGTCACTATTTCATGTTTATCAAATAGTATGTTATTATACCATCAAGAGCTTTAAAAAACTCTAGATGCATCTCTGCATTTTCCGTTATTGATGACATCATTTTCTCTTGCTCCACATCAAAATTTCACAAGGGGCTGGAGGAAAAATGTCACTCCAGCAGTACACCATGTTCCCCTCTGCAGTGCTTCTCAACTTTTATGCACAGCCAGTGAGTTACTCTACGAGATGTGCACATAATTTGTTGCCATTCATTACCAAAGAGCAGCTTACCGGTCTACAGCTATGAGTCCCAGAGTGAGCATGCTGGCTGAGCTGATCAGCATGTAGAGCAGGGCTGAGAAATTGCACCAAACAACCCCGAAGATCCATTCTCGCCTGATGGAGCTGGTGACAACAAAAGGCAGCACCAGCACAGAGAGTAGGAAGTTGGAAAGGGTCAGGCTGAACACAAACTTGTTGCTCAAGGTGAGAAGGTACGACTTCCGATACAGGGTGACGACAATCACCAGGTTGCCCAAACAGATGAAGATGGCAATGACGATTATAGCAATGGACTCAGTTACTCTGACTGCCCCATCTTCCTCTGTGGTCAGGTTCCTCAGGCCCTTCCCATTGCTGAGGGAGGAATTGCTGGTCATGGTCAGAGTGTGCAGATCTGGAGCAGCCAAGACATGCTGAGCAGCTAGAAGCAGAACAACGCTCAGAAACATTCAGGTAGTAGTTCTTCAAACTCTTTCCAATGACTGGAGGCCCTTTTGCCTTTGTTAAAATTTACCTGTAGTATGTGGGAAACCATTTTAGATGGGCAAGTGAAGGGGCAGTAAATTGCCTATGGTCACACCAAAGATGACAACACCAAGCCTGAAACAGGGAAGACAAGAAGAGGTGAAGGGGGGGGAATAAGAAAGAAAATAAGCACTTTTTACTTCAAAAATTTCTAAGGATCTTACTTGTTTCTAAATCCTACTTACCAGCTCCTTCATCTAGGCTGTAAAGAAACAAGAATGCCACTATCAGTCTTTGTTTCTCTTACTTTAAAGAAAGTCACTTAAAAAAAAAAAATCTGCCTGTTTACCCTGATTGTTACCTTGTATTCTGCCTATGCAGCATTTGCTGGTGGTCTATGGATGCCTGGCTAGTCATACCCTGCTGACTGTTTCGTAACAGCTGCTAAGTAACATTCAAAGACTCAGGGACCACTTCATGTACTCTCCCAACATCATTTCTCCACGTTCATAATCACCTTAGCTACAGTGCTGATTGTATTTTATTGCCTATACCAAAGAACTGGGGGAATTGGCTTTCTGTATGAGAGGTCTGAAAGACACTTCCTCACATTAAGGTGAGGTCCATGCTATAGAAATGCTTGAGAACTTTTAATCCTTGACTTCTCAGTGTTAGCATCCATCCCACTGATTCACAACCTCATCTTGTGAAACCTTGTTATTTCTCCCAATTCCTTAGCAATTCTTCTTTTCCCTGCTGCCTCCAAATGACATTCACTACCCACTTAATTCAGTTCTTCAACCATCTACAGCACAGCATAGTGAACAAACAAACAAACAAAACCAAAAAATGCAAATATGCAGACCAAAAAAGTAAAAGAGTCTACCAATTAATATAAAGTTGATTTTAGCATTACTTGGAAGTAAGAGACTCAGGAAAGTTATCTCAGCTAATTCTGCAGCTGTGCGAGACATTGGTCCCAGACAGACGGGAGTACTCACAGAAACACTTCCATCTGTGTGGCTGCTGTGGCATTAGGCAGCAGTGTCAGCCTGGAAAGACGCCTTTTTTCCATTTTTATCTGTACTTTCCTAAGAACATAATTAAAGACATTACTGGGCCATGCTCTGTAAAAGCGTAACTTAGCCCTTCCCTAGCCTCTGACTGAGGATGTTTGCAAAAACACTTCCCCTCGAGTTTCTTTCTCTCTCAGCATGCCTGCACCACATCTGTGTGCCTTTCCAACACTTTTTGGCCGGAGCGGGTTTTGGAAACGCAGCTTCCATCGCGGCCGCTCCCCTGCGATATCGATGCCCGGGGGCACCTGGCGCTCCCCGTCCCCTCACGGCCCTGCTGCACCCTGGGGGCGAAAGCGGCCTCTGGCAGAGGTGGCCCTCCCGGGGCAGGGCAACCTGGGGCGGGGACAGCACCGCATCCCATCCCATCCCGTCCCATCCCATCCCATCCCATCCTTGCCGCGGGCAGCGCGGCCAGGATTCCCGCACTCACAGAGCGGGTGGGACCGAGTTGGAAATACGGTGGGGAAGGGGGGTTTCGCCATTTTACCCCGCGCTCCCTCCGGCAGCGAACAAAGGGCTGGAACAGGGTCCTCCGCCCCGGGCATCCATCGCCTCCCCCCACCCGCCGGCGGCGAGCGGGTCCCGCCGCCGCTCCCGCCGCCTCTACCCCCGTCCCGGCTCCGCACTCACCGCCCACGGCCGCCGGAGCGGGACGTTCCTGGCTGAGGCGGCCGGGACCCCCCTGCACCGCCGCGGCCCCAGCCTCCCCCGCCATGGCCACGGCCCCGTGCCTGCCCCTCCCGCCGTCCCGCCCCGCCGCCTCAGCCAGCCGCGCCCCCTCCCCGCCCGCCATGTTCTCCGCGGCCGCCCCGGGGTGGTCCGCGCACTTCCCGGGAGCCCGGTTCAAAGGAGCGGGGCACATAATTTACATGGATGAGGTAAAGTCACTTGCTCCGGCTCGTAGTACCAGGCAGTCGCAGAGCCTAAGTGCCAAGACTTCCTAGACCCCAAAACACTATTAAAAGTATCACAGAGAAGATTCGGGGGAGTTTTTCCCACACACAGGCTTGAAGCAACACATCGGATATAGGTGTCAGTATAAAGGGCACAGTATAAAGGGTGAACGATAATTAAATGCCGTGCTTGTGCATCCCTAATTCCTGGCTTTCCCTGGGGGGAAAGAGCGCAGAGGTGACTGCCCTGATGTGAGCTGTTCTGTGTTTTGATTGCACTGGGTAGTTTTTAATGCTGCGAACATCAGTTTCCTGTGGCTGCTGTCTCAGTTTGCTCCAATGCTCCAACAGCAGGAGCTGGACCGTGTGTCTTGCTCCTGTGCCAAGGGAAGTCCATAAGGAGTTAGTCTGCCCTTTCGATGACACAGAAAAGCAAGACAAGCACCCACCCATCACTGCTGGAATACTAAGCTAATGTATCATTTTCAACCAGTTCTATTGATGCTTTTCTACAGGACTTTTTTAAACTTACCACGCCATTGCACTTTGACATTTTAAAAAGAGCATCTTTGGACAGCATTCAAAAATATATCAAATCAGCACAGGCGATTCCACAATGAGCAAAAACTGATGCACAGAAGTTCAACTTAAATGTGATGAAGAACATCATCTTGTCCAACGTCTTGTGCAAGTGACTGTGCACTGGTTGCCCAGAGAGGTTGTGCAGTCTCCCTTGCTGGAGATATTCCAGACCTGTCTAGATACAATCCCGTGCCATGGGTTCTGGAATGACCCTGCCTGAACAGGGAAGTTGGACCAGATGATCCATTGTGCCCCCTTCCAACCTTGCCCAGCTGTGATTTTGTGTGCACGTGTGTGTACTATCTAACACAGCTCAGGGCACCTGTGTGATGAAGCCAGGTAATGCTTGCTGCAACTGTGAGTGTGGCCATGGAGATGGCCCAGGGCCACCAGAGGCTTCTGAGCTTCCCATGACTGCTCCTACCCAGCCATCCCACTGCTCTTGGCAAGGTACTTATGGGGAAGTAGCTGGAGGCACAAGCACTTGTGGGGCACACAAACATTTTCTGCTGGCTTCTGCAGCCCAGCTTCCCTGGAACAAGGGCTTGGGTGAGCTTGCTGGCTCTTCATGCTGGGCAGAGGAGATTGGAGAGCCCACTCTCCCCATGGTAGCTCCAGCAGCACAGAGAAGTGTGGATCCCCACCCCTCACCCACCTGCTGCCACACATCACCTCACAGAATCACAATAGGGTAGGTTGGAAGGGGCCACAATGGGTTATCTGGTCCAACCTCCCTGCTCAAGCAGGGTCATTCCAGAGCCCATGCCACAGGACTGTGTCTAAACAGGTCTGGAATATCTCCAGTGAGGGAGACACCACAACTTCTCTGGGCAACCTGTTCCAGTGCACGGTCATCTGCACAGTAAAGAAGTTCTTCCTTATGTTCAGGTGGAACTTCCTGTGCATCAGTTTCTGCCCGTTGCCTCTTGTCCTATTGCTTGGCACCACCGAGAAGAGCCTGGATCCATACTCTTGGAATTCCCTCTTTAGATATTTGTACACATTGATGAGGGCCCCTGTCAGCCACCACTTCTCAAGGCTGAACAGGCCCAGCTCCCGCAGCCCTTCCACCAAAGGGAGATGCCCCAGTCATTTTCGTTGCCCTCCGCTGGACCCGCTCCCGGAGCTCCATGTCTCCCCTGCCCTGAGGAGCCCAGAATTACAGAGAGCACTGCCGATGTGCCTCACTAGGGCTCAGCAAAGGGGCAGAACCTCCTCCCTCCTCTGCTGGCAACGCTCTTCCTGATGCATCCCAGGATTCCGCTGCCGCCGGGGCTCCGCGCCGCGCGCGCCCCTGGAAGCGGAAACGCCAGGAGGCGGTGGTTCCGGGGGCGCCGCCGCTGCCGTGAGGGCTGTGCGGGAGGAGAGGGGAGGAGAGGGGCTCCGCCGCCTCCGCCGCCGCCCCTTCCGCCACCTCCTGCCTTCTCCTCGGCGGAGAGGAGGCCGCCATGCACCCCGTTTTCCAGAGCAGTCGGCGCGACTTCACCTTCGGGCCGTGGAAGCTGAGCGCCGCCCGGACGCACATCATGAAGTCGGCGCAGGCCGAGAGGTGGGGCGGGCTCCGGGCCGGGGGTGCAGGGAGGCACAGCACGGGACGGTGTCCCCGCTGCTCGGGGGCCGCCGCGGGGCTGCGGCCTCGGCCCTCACAGCGAGGGGCGGGAGGTATCGGGTGGCCTTGCGAAAGAAACACAGAGCGCTCCTAGGCTGGGGGAGACGCTGTTCGGCCCAGTTACGGGGGGCACTGGGGTTTTTCCTTCTCTTCAAGCTTGATTCTCTGGCTGGAGAAACTGGGGTGATTGGGTTTGCAGGAAATTTCCAAAATTAGTTAAAAATCAGTTAAAAAATCAGTTAAAATCAGTTTAATTTTTTTTTTTTTTGTTTTAATGATTGCAGAAGGCAGCCTACAAGAAAGACGAAGAGGGACTTTTTACAGGGACATGTAGTACTAGGACAAGGGGGAATGGATTCGAACTGAAAGAGAGGAGATGTAGTTTGGATCCTAGGAAGAAATTCCTGACTGTGAGGATGATGAGTCACTGGAACGGGTTGCCCAGAGAAGCTGTAAGTGCTCCATCCCTGGAGATGTTCAAGGCCAGGTTAGATGGGGCTTTGGGCAACCTGGTCTAGTGGAGATGTCCTTGCCCATGGCAAAGGGGTTGGAACTTGACCTTAAAGGTTTCTTCCAACTCAAACCATTCTGCAATAGTGTGATTATAATGGTTTTGGATCTCTGGACCTCTGTGAACTGAGACCTACTAACCAGAAGCCTCATTTTCTTAATTAGTTTTGAAAAAGGATCTTTTAAATGTCTTATACCATGTCTTGGTAACAGCTATTTTAAGATAATGGTTTTCATTAAAAAGTTATATTTTGCTGTCTTCTTGTAGTAATTTCCAGTCCAGTCAAGCCATTGGGGGAAATGTTCCTGTATCAGCATCAAGTACTTAAGTCAGATTTGCTAATGTGGAACAGTTCAGCCGTGCCATAACTGACCTTAGTGGCAGATGAATTTGGCAGATATTTCTTGGCTTCATTTTCTGGAATAAATTTCAGCATACATAGGAATCTCATTAGTCTTTTTAAATGTACTTTCGTTTATCTTGGTTTTACTTTTTCTGAGGCCAGTGAGGCATTCTCTGGGAGGAAGTGGCTGGTCCTGGCTTGGATGGGTGTGCTACTTGCTGGGTACAACACTGGCTGGATGGCTGAGCTCAAAGAGCGCTGGTGAATGGAGTTACATCCAGCTGGAGGCCTGTCAGCAGTGGTGTTCCCCTGGGCTCAGTATTGGGGCCAGTCCTGTTCAATATCTTTATTGATGATCTGGACGAGGTGCTTGAGTGCGCCCTCAGTAAGTTCACAGATGACCCCAAGTCAGGTGGGAGTGCTAATTTGCTGGAGGGTAGGAAGCCTCAGCAGAGGGGTCTGGACATGTTGGATTGTTGTGCTGAGGCCAATTGTAGGAGGTGCAACAAGGTCACAGCAACCCATTTTGTCTTTTTTATTGCTTAGGGAGCATAACTAGTATCTATAGGAATTTTATTTCTGCAAAATATATGTTGCAAAAATCCCTCAGCAACCTGTGTGGAAAGGGGAAGGATTAAATGTGCCATAGCCAAGAACTCTTTTCTGTGTGGGAGTTGGTTTTTGCGGGTCAGGATTTCCTACACTTGATGAAATGGAAAAGTCCGTAATGTTACTCTGCCTTCTCTGGGAAAAATGTAGGATCTTATTCTCCAAGTCTATGAATTTGCTATTTTTATTTTAGTTAGGTTAGTGTATTGTTCTTTTGTATGGAGGGTTACAGAAATAACCACTTTTGTTCAGAAATGCCTTACTATCAATGAGAACATTATGATTAGGACACTCTTCTTCCTCCCCTCCTTCAAATTAGTGTATTTCCTAAAGCTTTCTTCTCTTCAGATGTCACGTATCCTTTTTGATCTTGATAAGTCAAGTAAGTAGGGAGGAAAAGAAGTATAGGAAGCCTTTTGGAAATGAAGGTCAGAGGATATATCCAGTGTTGGGGTTTGTGTCTATTTATATATAGTATATGTATATATGCACATAAGTTTAAGTAAGTGTACAGACTGATGTAAAACAAAACGTGAAATAGGATGCTTTGGGATCTTCTGCAGGGATGGTGCTTACTTGGTTCATGCAGTACCTTGTTCAGTTGGGTCTGTGGCTTTGGCTGTGGCTTTCCTGCTTAAAGTTATGAATACCAGTACGTGTCTTTGACCAGCTTGAAAGCCTAGTAGAGCACAGTAGTGTCTTCTGCACTTTTTACATACTCTGCCAGGGTTGTTTTAAGTATCTTTTTTATAGGCTTCTAAATTTGGAGGTATGGACCACTGTGCAGTGAATTTAAACTTGCTGATGACGAGTCCTTGTTCCTAAAAGTTTTTTTGAGCACCTTCCGAAGTTGGTCCATCGACCATCCAAGGATTTGCTAGCACAGGTTGGAAATTGCTTCTACATGCTTCTCAAGTATTTTTTTGATTCCTCATATGTGAGACTTTTCTATGAGCCTGATGGAGAAGGAGTGTTTTAGAAATGCTTTTGTGGTGGAAAAGTCACTTCGGATCAATGACTCCGCATTTCAGGTGAAATGAATTAACCTGGGAAAACAACAAAGTCTTGCAGAACATATTGATGATGTGTCTTCTAAATTATCATGGTCTAAAGAATCCTTGTTCCAAAACAAGGACTGCTTTGACCGAGCTATAGCTGACTCATGTCTCTTTTGTTTTTCTGTGCAGGTTGGCTGATGAATTACACATGCCTTCCCTGCCAGAGATGATGTTTGGAGACAATGTCCTAAGAATACAGCATGACCATGGTTTTGGAATAGAGTTCAATGCTACAGATGCTTTAAAATGTGTCAATAATTGTCAAGGTATGATCAAAGTCGCTTGTGCAGAGGAGTGGCAAGAGAGCAGGTACAGTATTTTATCACCGGTGGGCAAGTACTGGTGTGTTGTATATGAAACCATCATACAGTAGTTAAAGGAGCAAACTGAACTCTTGAAGAGCAGGTTGCATTTGGTTCTACCCTAGATACAGCATGTGATCACAGAAGTCACTTCACTTTTCTTTGCTGTCATCATCCTTTGTTAAATTGGGTCAGCTGTATTTTTCAGCTGTATCTTGGCTTTCTTAAACTTCAAGTTTAACCTGACTTAATGCTGTTCCTGTTTATTCAAACTCACAGGGCCTTGAGCATTACAAGATTGTATTGTGTGGTGTTGCAAAGTGCTGTACATGTTCAAAATCTTAGCCTTAGGAATAAAGCAGAACAATTACCATGCATAAGAACTAATTATAATGCTTAGTATTTGCCAGATTGGATTAGTTGTAGAGCACCTGGAAATAAAGCCCAGAGAGAAAGCAAAGTTGTCATGAAAACTAAGGCAAATTGCAGTGTTAATGATTGCTGTGTGTTGTCAACAGATCACTTTCTGCCTACTTAAAGAAAAATTGATCTTGAAATACAAATTTTTCAACTGTATTGCATGAAAATCTTTATTTTGAGTCATATAACTGAGATAGTGTTACATTGAGAATTCTTATAACTGTTTTCAATAACTGTTGTTATGGAAACAGATGTTGTGAAACCATGATTGTAGCGCTTGTCTTGACATTGTAATTGTAGCACAGACAATGCTGCTGGTTTTCTTTAGGAACAGTGTGGGAATTCTAATGCGCAGTCTTACGTGAGGTTGTAGTTTTTTGGGAATTATTACAAGGCAATTACTACAAAGCTGTTTTTCACTTTTTGAGGAGTGAGACTGAGCACACTAAGGAAGTTGTCAAGCCATATGACTGGACTTACACAACAGACTACAAAGGAACTTTGCTGGGAGATACTGCAACATTAAAGGTAATAATTTTCTTCTTGTTAATTGCTGACTGCATCTGGCTTCAGTCAAACTTTTTTTTTAAAGCTGTCATTTACCTTTCAGTAGGTTTCTGTAGAATCTTTTGTGCTTCATAACTTCTGATTTCTCATGTCTCTCAGCATTTTATCCTAATCAAATCATGGCTTATTTTAATAACAGGGTGGGCAGTGTCTTAAAGTGTTTTAGGATTAAAGCACATGGGAGTCCTCAACTCTTGCTGGGGGCCCCTCTGGAACCCCGAGCTCCTCACATACAGCAGAACTGTCAGCTGTGTCATTCTGTAGTACCTTCATGCTCTGCTGCTTGCATGTTTGTCTGCTTTCTGACCTGACTGCTTTCAATGGCCTTATGTTTTTCTGCAACAGTAACTCAGTAACTCCTCATATTTAAACTCACAGGCCCTCCCATGTCTTTACTTACTTGAAAATAAGACCGAAGTTCCCAGCTTCTCTTTACTGCATACAGGTTGCTTGCTACTAAGCAGATAATTTGTATTGATTGGCTAGACTCGCTTTAGTTAGAGATCATTTGAGTTGTACTGGAATTAAAAGTACAGCATAGAAATAAACAGTATTGGTCCGTAGTCTTTGGGGACCAGGAGTCTGTGGAGACCATGAGATGGAAAACATACAAGTACTTGATTTCCATGGGAAGGCTTTACTAGAATCCTTTGCAAGGTGTGTAGTGGGCTAGGGATGCTAAATGCATGGAAATCTGTTTATAAACCTGAACTTCTCATACGTATGTTAAACACAATGCATCTTCAGATGTTTTGAAAGAAAGATTTGAAAGAAAGTGAGCAGAATTGTTTGCAGCTGAAACCCTACTGAGCCTGTACGCAGAGAGAAGTTTATTCAGAATTTTCCACTCTTAGTTTTTGCTTTGGCTTGATATTTATTTCCAAGGAGAAACTCTTGGAAACTTTGATTTTAACTTTTTCTCTTAGAAATTTGGGGTGTCTGATGCTTGGTGCCCTAAAAGTTTTTTCCTTTCTAAAACTCTGGAATTCAAAATATCAGGACAAACTTTATGTAGTTTGGCAAAAAATTAATATGCTAACTCTTCTTAATCTTTTTCTTTAGGTTGTTCCTACAACAGAACACATAAATACAGAGAAATTGAAAGCCAGGGAACAAATTATGTTTTTTGAAGAAGTACTCCTGTTTGAAGATGAACTCCATGATCATGGAGTATCAAGTTTGAGTGTGAAAGTAGTGAGTATTGGGAGGTGTATAAAACATACCTAGGGACTCAGTTGGCTGATAAATGCAAAACACAGCTGCATTTTGCATGTTGTTCCTTCTGGGATTTAAATTTCAAAGCACAAAGTTCTTCATCCTTGCTCTTAGAAATATGATCTTACTGGAAACAATGTTGACTTGAAACCTTTGTCATCTGTCGTTACTCCAGGGGACAAACTTTTGCTCCAGGATCTTTTCCCTCCTTTTGCATCCTGCCTAATAGTCCTTTGAGACACTGTCTGCCCCGCTGTCCAGCCATAGCTGTAGCAAATCAACAGCCCAAATTCTGACTTCATTCTTGAAAACTTCTCATATGGTCTTCCATTGTGAATATCTGATGTAGAAAAGTACATGCTTAAAGTAAACCTTCGTCATGTGCTGAACGGACTATCTTTATTTTTGCAGAGAGTTATGCCTTCCAGCTTTTTTGTGCTGCTGAGGTTCTTCTTGCGAGTGGATGGGGTACTCATCAGGATGAATGATACGAGGCTTCATCATGAGGTAAACCCTTACTTTCCATCATAACTATTTTATAGAGATTCCCTTGCCATTTTACTTTCAGTGACCTGATATTCCTCTAATTTAATATTGATGTTTGGGGGCATAAGAACTTCCAAGTGTATTTTATTATTGTGGTGGTAGCAAACTAGCAACCAAGTGCTGGATGCCATGGTATGTGAGCAGAGTAGGCTATCCCTCATGGGATGTAATCATTTAAATACATTTGTCAGACACAGATTAGAGAAGGAAGTACAAGAGGAAAAAGAGGCAACAGTAAAGAGTTCAATACTGGCATGTCTCCAAGTATGTTATTTTTGTCTTATCTAATAGAATTAGACTGCAAGTGTAACTTGCAAATAACTGTCCCTAGTACATTGAGATCTGGTATCTCATGAATAATACAGGATATTAAGATTCGTGTTTTGGTAATCCTGTGTAGATGTGTAGTAGTTCTAGCTGTGTAAAGATCAATGAGCATATTCAGTCACAGAATTTTTTTTGATGCATGCACACAGAAAGGTGGCTTTTGGAAAAAAGAACATTGGTATTATCTGTCTTCATGAATTTGAATGTACATTTCTTCTCCTAGGTGAAAATATGTGGTCAACCAAATTCCAGTGCTTACTAAATTCAATGTATTTAAAATGCTTAGTTTGTACTGATACCAAATGATCACTTTTTTCCATTAGGCTGACAAGACCTACATGTTGCGAGAATACACATCCAGAGAAAGCAAAATATCAAGTTTAAAGGTATAGCATTTTTTAAACTCACTTTCTTTTTCTTCTGGTTTTTTTTTTTTGTTTTATGGTCAGCATAGAAAATACTGTGACCCTCAGTCATTCTTTGTAAGATTTTGAATTAATACAGAAGAAAATTCTTTCTGCTTATGCAGCATTTGTTTTGATGATTTTAGGGCAGATTGGCATTTTGTGAATGCTCAGATCACATGACAAGATACGGGATTAGGTCACTTTTTCTACTTTTGAGTTAATAAAATGTTTTTATTATTTTATTTTTTCATGAACTGTTCAGCCACAAAATCAGGTACTCCATGTCCCAGGAAGTTAAATTTCATGGCTGGTTGTGTGCTTTCAAGCAGTATTAGGGGTTAAGATCTGTTTGGCAATAGACTCTTCCAGTTTTTTTCATATATTTGAGGTTAATAGGTCACCTTAAAACTCTAGTAATGGCTCAGAGTAATTTGTGGCACATTCGGAGTTGCAGCTGTTGATTTTTATTCTTCAGCCAACACCTGAACTTTCATTTTATTGTACCTTTCCTTCTCCCTTATTTTTCCTTTGCCTCTGGAAAGTAGCTAGTGTGTTACTGACCTGCCAAGGGAATACATTTTCTCTTGTGAGGAAAGGGGCACTGTATCACCCTATAAACAAAACTAAATCCAGACGTGAGCTTTTTGATAGTTTTGTAATTTTTGAAATATAAATCAATGATCTAGGTTTTACTTCACCTTATGTTTAAAAATCTGTGCTGTTAGATCATTTTTCCTGGCTGTTGTTACAGAGCGGAAATGCGCGTGGCTTTCAGCTTCTGTAGGTAAAGCAAAAAAGATTCCTGCTTCACTGAGGTTTGAAATAATTAAAACAGTGGTATGGTTCCTTATGTGGTGTAGAGGTAGCCAAATTAGAGGTTGCATTTGAATAGCTCTGGTTGAACTTAAAGAATGTTGTTAGAAATTTGAAGGTTATTTCATCAGTACAGATTTTTATTTCCCATCAAATGTCTTGTATGTATATGGGAGAGTGGTCTACAGGGATCTCCAGAGTAAAATACTGGTTAACATAATGAAACCACCTTATTTCTTAAAATATGAAATTAAAATCCAAGGAGTTTTAGTATTTCATATAAAAGTCTGTGGTGGACTTCATAAAAACTAAGATACGTGTTGAGATTGAGCAATTGATAATTGTTCAGTCTGAGCAACACCAGTGAATACATTGCAGTGGTGGCTAGAAGAGATGGAATTCTTCATGGCCATCCTAGTCTCGTCTGGAACTAGAACCTTAAAAAGACTGTTCCATTCACATTTAAAATATATTTTTTAAAAACATTGTAGGTGCTTATGGATATCTCTGACTTCCTTGCACTTTTATAATCTGCTGCTTAAAAATGTTCAATACTTTTCCTTGGCCTATTGATCCACATAAGGAATAAGACTGTCCATTTGAAGTTATAAGGTAAATTTTAATAATCATACCTGATTCCAGATGTTTACATCCAGTAAATTATAGATTAATTGTCTGTAAAAGTTTGGGGTTGAAATACTTTTTTCTTATCCCCCCTTTTCTTTCACTTGTTTCACGTAAAATTTTTGCTTTTTAGAACGTTCCACCTTCCCTGTTCACGGAACCTAATGAGATCTCTCAGTATCTACCCATAAAGGAGACAATCTGTGAAAAACTAGAATTCCCAGAGGAGCTGGAGCCTAAACCAGAAACATCACTGGAAACCACATGTTCTAAGTCTAAATAAATGTGACTTTATATGGACTTGAAGTAGACTGGAGATAATGTAACGTAATTGTTGGCATGGGGGGTGTTTCACTACTAGTGGAATGAAGAATTTGGCTAATTTTTCTGTAGCCTTGAGAGAAAACATTTCAAGCAGGTTTTGCTAATGGTGTTTTTTGTTAGTTTTTTTTTTTAACCTGTACCTGGAGTTGATGATAGATTGGTGGGGAGTTACAGTTTTCAACAGCATTGGAGAAATGACTGTTGGGAGTTTGCATTCTGTTTAGTTCACCAAGCAGGCAGGAGTATTGTCTGGACCCCCCTCCACTAACACTTCTATGAAGATTTTGTTATTGCTGCTTCAGATACTAAGAGACTACAGGAGTTGTAAAACTAGCATGATTTTATTTTTATTGAGAAATAATCCACAGTAAAAAAAAAAAGGTAAAAATTCCTTTGCATTTATTTTGATCTGTCACTCCTAAACTACCCATTTTGCTTGGCTTCCCCTGCTGTGAGCTGATAACCAACGAAGTTACTTTTTGTGGTCTCTGATCCAAAATCTCACCTAAGAATATTCATTTCATCTGAGGATAGGCTTAAAGTGTAGGGGAAAAAAAAAATGCATTTATTCGACACTAGATAAAGGTAAAATTATTTGTGAAGCATTAACTCCAGAGCAGGAGAAAAGCTGGAGGTTAACAGAGTAACTGGGAAGTCTCTTCACAAACGCTGGTTTAACCCCTTGTCAGCTGGAGTTCTCTGGGCAGTTGTGGGACTCTCGCTTGGGGTCCCTGTGCTGCTCCAGTCACGTACTGTGCTGGGAAGGCATTGCCGTGCACTGGCCTTCCTTTGAATGTTCCAAGTGTGATGGTTCTACTGCCCTGACAGCCAAATTGCCAAACTGCAGTGGGGCGTAAGGCTGGGGAAGTCTGATCCCTGAAGGATGCTGGTATTTGCAGTTTGAGAAAGGAGATCCTGTATGGCCTTAAAAGGATGCTAATGTATTCCAGATACATAATTTCGGTTTATTTTAAAATTCTTTTTAAGTTCTGATATTAATAGATGTGTGATCACTTGTATAGTCATGGTTTCAACACTCTGTAGATTAAACTTAAATATTGGTATTGCTTTTGGAAATCCTACAGTATATTACTGGTTTGGTGTAAGAATGGGGCAGCTGAGCAGACTTGTCTGGGTTTACTGCTGACACTCAGTACAGGAAGCAAGTAACTGCAGCAAAAAGCAGACCTTGAGGTGTAAAGTGCTTGCAGATAAGAACATGTACACATTCTGATGTCTTGGGGTTTTTGTTTAAAAATCTTCATATTCTACACTGCATGGCTTACTAGAAGCAACCCACCACAAAACCCAGTATTTAACCAGATCTTTTGTGAAGTGGTTTTCATATAGAGAAGACCCTGAGGTTTTTAGGGGAAAAAAAAGTCTACTGCCATCTAAGTGACTGTTTCCTTAGTAAAACAAGTAACACACTTCACTTTTATTTGAGGCAGCCTGGTCTAGTGAATTCAGCATCAGGTGGAAAGGCAGGAACTAGCTGCAGGTTTTCCTGTGCCACTGATTAACCATGGAGAGGTCATTTCTCTGTGCCTCTGTTCCATGTATGTAAAAATGAGAGTTAATATATGCCTACCTCACAGAGGGACTGTGAGGATTAGTTTGTACAAAGTTATTGGTTAGAATATTTTTTTTCTGAATACACCTTCAGCCTTATCTTTGGAATCCTTTGGAAAGGATTACTGCAAAAAAAATCTTACGATCCATAGGATGAGTAAAGAGAACTGAAATGAAACAATTTCTGAAAGAAGTTATCAGCCATGATAATTATCAGACATGATCTGGCTGAAGGAATTTATGGCCACTTTGAAATAGAAATGAGGTCCTCTGTGTTCCCCATTACAGTCCTAAACTTTGTTGGCTTTTTTTCATCTTGTTGCACTTGTTTCCTAAAGATTTTCGTGTCAGGATGAAGAAGGGGACTGCAAATGAATGCAGCATGGAAGAGATGAAAGTCCATTTGGTAATAGAAGATTATTTGGGTCCACTCCAGTGACAGAGGGAAATGAGGGAAGAGTGAAAAGGAAGGGAACAGCGAATGGGGATGAAGAGAGATTTTTCTGGTAGAAGTAAATCATGACACTTCTTTTACTGTAAGCACATATTAGTTTACATGCCTTAAAGCTTATAAAAACACACTTTAAAGCTGGTGTGACTGAGAGCAGATCTCATTTAGTGCTGGCATGAAGGAAACTGTATCTGCATTTGTTAATTCAAACTGTGATTTGGGCTTGGTCGGTGATGCTAACATTAAACTCCTTTGGGCTGAAGTAGAGTGTGGGGGAAAGCCACAGAGTGGAGAGGGAGCAGTGGGAAAGGCACTCTGCATGTTTAGCTTATACTGTGTATTTTCTCTTGTCCATTAGACATCCTAATTTGTGACCTGTTGGTAAAGTTCTATGGAATGGACTTGTATCCTGACTCTATAGATACGTGCTCTCCATCTGTTCTAAAGGGTGATGTGCATTTCAGTGGAACACACGTGTTGGGGAAATCACAAGAACACATTTAGGAAGTTACACTTAAAACAAGTTCAAAATTGGAGCACTTTGTGACTTTCTTACACCACGCAGATTACCAAGAAGCAACAGTATAAACTGGCATACAGCAAGCTCTCTGGCACAAAATTTCCACAGAAAGTACCACTTTGAATAAATAACTAGGGGGGAGGGAGTGGGGTGATTCTCCAGCTGTTTTGTGTCGAGTTTAATGTGGCAGTTTATATTGTTCCTTGTATGTTGCTGAATAAAATGTACCAAACATTTTATAGTTCTGTTTTTAACTGAGCGAAATAAACTGAAATAACTTACTTGTGATTCTGAGTTTTGCTTGCTAGTAGGACATTGCATCCACATTACCTTTGTCTGGCAGGAGACTGCTCTGGCTCATTACGAAAATAAAGTGAGACTCTTTCAAAGCGCGAGAAGAGCCACAGTTGTGGGATTAAAATGAAACCTCTCTGACTATAAAATGCGTTTTGCTACTGCCAAGTAATGGATTCCAAAGTGCTGGGAGGCGATAGGATCCATCCACATCCGGACTACATCCCCCGGCAGCCTGCGCGCCGCCCCGCCGGCCTTCCCCCCACCTGCGGCGCGCAGGTGGGCGCGGTGCCTGCCGGGGCTGGTAGTCCCTGGGGAGGGGAGGGGAGGGAAGAGCGGGGAAGGGAAGGGCAGGGCAGGGCGCTCCGGCCGGGCGGGCGGGGTGTGGAGCCATGGACAAGCTGAAGCGGGTGCTGAGCGGCCGCGACGCGGAGGAGCCGAGCGGCCTGGCTGAGGTAGCGCGGCGCTGCCGCTCCTGCCT
Source organism: Corvus kubaryi (assembly GCF_017639235.1). Classification (NCBI taxonomy): domain Eukaryota; kingdom Metazoa; phylum Chordata; class Aves; order Passeriformes; family Corvidae; genus Corvus; species Corvus kubaryi. Next base: position 9,964,790 of record NW_024581112.1, on the reverse strand, counting down.
CGCTCCGGGGCGGGGGGACCCGGGCACCCCTTTCCCGGTGTGTTCGGCGAGGTGGCGGAGCAGCCACCGCGGAGAAGTCGCCGGTGGCGTGGGCGGGCGGTCCCGCGTGGGCTCCGCCAGCGCTCCCCCCGCGCGTCCCGGTGCCTCGGCATCCCCCGCTTCCCGCGGGACACGTCGGGAGGGTGCCTGAACAGGACACGGCGCAGCATCTGAGAGGAAGTTTTCGCGCTTGGTAGGAGGCAAGAGCTACAAGTAAACAAGTTTCGCTTTTGTTTTCCTCGTTTCCAGGTTATCGATTCGACTTCGTTAGGTTGGGGCACCCGAGTGAAAGGCTTCATTGCGTGTTTTGCGATTGGATGCCTGTGCTCGATCTTGGTAAGGACTTTTTTCAGATCTCCCCAATATCTGAGTTTCAGGAGCCCAGATAATTACAGCCTTGCTCTGTGCTGTTGCTTGATTTTTCCGAGTCTCTGCGGAGACGTCTGACTGTTCCAGTTATACGCAATACGCTGACTCTTAACAAGAATGCCAATAAATGCGATTTACTTTTGTATGTGTGATTCTGCAGTTTGGCTTTAAGTTTTCCTAAGATTTCTTTTGTGATGTGACACTTCTTGGAGATATATATATATAGTTTATATATATATTGTTTCAATTTAAAGCCTGTTAATTTTTCCCTCCTTTCTCTCTAAACGTTCCTTTTTAGGGTAGTTGTCTGCTATGGATACCAAAGAAAGGGCTGGTACTCTTTGCAGTTTTTTATACTCTGGGGAATATTGCATCTATTGGGAGGTAACAATCTTTATATATCATTTCCCTAATACAGATGAGAAACAAAAGCAGAATGATAGTGCATAAGTGGTAGAAACTCTTGCATTTGCAAGAGAAGATATGCTTTTGTAGATAATTTTCTTGTTGAATTTTACACAATAGCATTTCCCCAGAAGTGCTCTGAAATAGTAAAGAACATTTTAATTTTGTGTGCTGTTATTAGTAATGCATTCAAGGTAAATGTTGCTCGTCAGTAAACAAGAATCAAACTCGTGCTTTAAACATTGAGGTTTTTTGATTTTGTTGGTTCCTCCTCCCCAAGATAAAAATAATTCTTCACCATTTTGCATTTGGAAGTGTTCTCTGTGTGTTGGTGAATATATTTGGGGCAGTCTGTCTGTCAGGGCAAGCATATGTGGTAAGACTTCATGGCCATTGAGGTTCCTGAAGCAAAGCCCTACATGCTCTGTGACAGGCCCAACTTTCTGTGATTGTGGAAACTTAGCATGATGTTAGAAAGCATAAATACTGGAATTTGAAGTAATATGTAATAAGGTAGAATAATATAGTATATGGGGCAGAAATATCACTTTAGGTAAAATTTTCACCTTGTATAATTCATCCAGTATCAATCACCAGGGCTCTAAATGAGGCTGCAGGTCTGGTAAGGGATCAGAGAATGGATCCAGGCCTGAAAACAGCCCTTTATGTAGAGGAATTGAGCTGGATTACCTGGCAATTCATGCAGATCCTCTGTGGATGGTGTTCTTGAAATGCAGATTTAAAAAGCATTTTTGAAAAGCAGGTTAGAAAAGCATCTGTCAAGGATGATCTGATTGGAGCTGACCTTGCCTTGTGCTTCTAACTTGATAGCTCTGCTCTGCTTATGTTAATTTTAACTGAACAAGTGTGAATAAAATTGTAAATACCTTGCACAAAGAAAAGGGGGAATGAATTTTGTCTCATTGTATAATCCCATTTCTTTTGTTGTGCAGCACTGATTGCCATAACAACACAGTGTACTGGTGCCCCTATGGCAGCAGACAATTTCATCTTACCGAGTTTCACTTTTACCTCTCTCATTTCCGTGTTCATCTTGACTTGTTTTTCATAGCACTATGTTTCTTATGGGACCAATGAAACAATTGAAGCGGATGTTTGAGCCTACACGTTTGATTGCTACTATTGTTATGCTAGTAAGTATCCAAGGAGTAGCTTTTAACTCATACAAACCAGGGAACAATTTTCATTGTGAAGTCCTTTCATATCCAGTGATCCATCTATGTCTCAGGATGTGTCTGGGGGTGGTTTTTTGGTTCATCTTTTCTTAAAATACCAAACACTGCACATCTGCTGTAGTGGAAAGGTAAGCGTAGCACCAGAAAAGCACCTCTTTGTTAGGCAAGACTGAGCTGAAGCCAGGTTGTTTTGCTAAATGAGCATTAAGGGTCTGTGGCTGGTCTGTGTGAACCATGCACATGCTTTTTTTAGGGTGCTTGAGGTCACAACATCGTATTTATGTGTTGCCTAAGAAATGAACGATGGGAAACTAGTTTTCTAAAAGTTGTCCTATGGATGTTGCTAGATATGTTATTTTGCATAATTTTGTCTTTTTATATTCTGTCTGATGGCCTTGAAAGAGCTGTGTAGGTATTTCTACCTTGATAAAATCATCTCTTTGTGACAAAGCAGCTGGGGAAACTCTGTGCCTTGGTCACCTTGCATTAGGGATCATCCCAGCTGGTTGATAGCTTCAGGTTTTGAAACTTGTATGACAGAATGAAATTGAAAATTCAGCATTCAGTGGGGTCACTATTGGAATTATTTTATTCTCAGAAGATGGAAATTATAGCAACCCTTGTGCTGTGTGTGTTTCTGTGTCTGAAAGTTGCTGCTAAGTTTCAGACTGACTCTTCTTTAAAGTGCATGGGTTTTTTTGATTCTGCAACTTTCCCATTTTCTCCTGGCAAGTCAAAAACATGAAAGGTGGTTTAACTTGCATGAAACTCCTGTGTCCAGTCTGAATGTCTTCAGAGTGTTTGCTTGGCATCAGCACTTCCTAATTTCTCTTTACACATCCAGAGGTGCTGCAGAGCTTGAGAAATTGACTGTGTATGCTTGCAGATCCAAGCAAGAAGCTACTGTATGGTGTATCTGTGTTTGTATGCATTCAGGATACCCGGAGTCAGGAGAATTCCTGGAATGTTGTTCACTGGGATAAAGCCAGTCATTAGATGTATGATGCAGTATTTAGACCAATATACAAACCACCACCTTAAAACTAATGGAAGAACTGCATTTATTGTCAGGACTCCTGGTTGAGCTCAACTGTGTGACTTCTTTGGCAATGCATGTCTCAGCGTCTGAATATACAGTACTGTATTTTTTTTTCCATTCTAGCAGAAAAATACACATTATAAGCTCCAGTAGCACAATGGTCCATGTGTATCTAAAGGCTGTTAGATGTTGATAAAGCAACATGAATTATCAGCCTCTATCATAGATAAATGAGCAGTCATGTCTTAAACTGAAAATTAAAACTAATGGGAGGCTTATCTTAAAAGTGAGGGTTAAAGCAGAAAAATAATCCACAATATCCTACTACCCCCCAAGATTTTACCTGTAGTAAAGAAAGAAAGACACAGTGCAACTCTGAAAACAGAAAAAGTGCTGGGTTAAATGACTGTGCCTTACTTGAATATGTACACAGGAGATCTACTGAGCAATAGCCCAAAGTTCTTGAAAGTGTAGCATAGTTTTAATTGATGAGCTTTTAAGTAATGGCATAACTTCAACCCCAGGGTAACCATGTAATCATCAGGAACTGTGCAGGAGCAGAAGGACTAAGACTGGTAACTGAAAAGTATTTGAAAAGTCTTACTTATGCAAAATGATGAAATGTGGTGTGTGCCTATGACACCAAGAAGTGTGTGGGATGGAGTAGTGACCTGCAAAAGAACTGCAGGAATCTCTTCCTCTTGTTCCTTTGCAGCCGTAAAATCATTTTCTGGGGATACCAGGCTGATATTTCCTCATTGCTTTAATTCACTTCAGAAGTGTAATAGCAAGAACATTTTAAATACAAGGAGCTCTTACAATGCAGGATTGAATAAAACTGTGAAATGATGTAATTCATTTCTGTCTCTGTGAAGGACCCCATTACAGCGTTGCAATATCTATAGAAGCTGGAGTTGTTTCTATTTTTAATTTAAATAATTTGTTTTCTTCTAGTTGTGCCTCATACTAACACTGTGTTCTGCTTTCTGGGTGAGTACTGGAGTCCTGTATGTTTATCTAACTGGAGCTAATATAACTGGAGTATATTTTAAAAGTAAGATTCTTACACTGTTTTCTCTGCTGTGTTTCTTCCTCTCTCCTCTCCCCTCCAGTGGCGTAAGGCGGGACTCGCGCTGCTTTTCTGCATCTTACAGTTTTTTGCCATGGCATGGTGAGTGATTTCCTTCCTACACACTCCACTTTCTGTTGCACCTGACATCAGTAGCTGAATTGTGAGTGGATTTTGACCTGGAGTTAGAGGGAAGGAAAATTTTTACCTTGTCAATCCCTTAGATTCAAGACAATGCATCAGTGAGGAGCTGACCTGTTCCCAATTCTTGGTCTCTCACACCACTGCAGAGGCTTTGGAGGCAGAGCTCAGGGCTCCATTTCTAGAGGAAGTTCCTTTGGTTTCTCTGAGCTTGAACTGAACTTGTTTTTTTTCTTTCCCCTTTAAATCAATTCGTTGCCTACTATCTGGGATTCCTCTTTTACACTCTCCTGAATTTGTCTTGTTCAGAGACCCAGTTACGCCAATCAAATTGTTAATGTTCTTCATGTTAACATATGGCCTGTGCAAGGTCACCAAAGGAGTGCACAAACTGATATGGATACCTAGCCAGCCCTCAGCAGTAATCTTGCCTACCTGTAGATGTTGGAGCATGAAGAATACCAGATGCAGGAGAGCTGTGTTTAAAATGCTTTCACAACATCCCCCTCTATTTGGCCATAGTGTTTCATACCCTGGCTGGGCTAAGATGGCTTGCAAGGATACTCCTTCCTGTTACTCACAAACTCAAAGCTTCATTTTGGTTGTGTAACTTGCAGTTTAGCATATCAGAGGGGTTGCTCTTGTTTGTGACTCTGATAAAATCTGACGTGAAAAGTAACTTTCAAATTTTTCTTCCTAGGTACAGCATTTCCTTCATACCATATGCAAGGTAAACTTTCCTACTCTCTTACTCTTTGTAATTTTGAGGTTTAATCATACAGAAGGTTAGTTTAGAGAGCCATTGTAATGTGTGGCTTTAGAAGGTTTTCCATGGTGCAGGAAATACAAGTAGTTAAATCTGAAAATGAAAATAAGCATCTTCTCTAGTGGGAGAACACAAATGAAAAAAACAAGAGGGCTTCCCTAGAGATATGTAAGCCTGCTGACCAAATGCTGAGCATAAGGCTTGCCTTTGGAATGCCTAAGTGTTGTCCAAAATGCTGCTAGACAAGTGTGTTCTTCTGTGTCGCTTTTGTCCTGTTCTCCCCTGTGAGCCCTGTTCTGTGTGAGCACACAGTTCTCTCTCCTGCCCCGTTGCCCCACCCTTCTCCAGTGCACTGCCTCAGTGCAGCCTTGCAGGTGCCACCTCCACAGCAGGTGAGCACTGAGCAGACCTGCTTGTCTCTACGGCATTTGTGTAGTCATGCAAATCATACTAATGCAATTAATACATGGTCAGCTGATCTCTACAGTCCTCAGTGTCAGTGTGATAGCAGCATGGAATGCCTCTTATCAAATAACATAACTGAGGTGAGTCTGACTCTTTTTCTTTCTCCTGCCTGTAGGGATGCTGTGAAGAAATGTGTTTCAGTCTGTCTGTCCTAACAGGAATTCTGGATGCCTCACAAAGTTCTAGGAAGCTCTAGGTAGAACTGTGTTGAGATCACTGTGTTGTGTAGTTTCCTACTTCTGTCTTGAACACGTGCCTTTCAGCTGCTTGTTAGAAGCTCCTTGTGTTACACCCAGCATCTGCAATTGCTTGGGTTGGTAAGCAATGGTGTCTGTGGGACAGGGGGCTTGTGATCAAATGAAATTCAGTCTGGCAGAAGAACTGGGCAGAGATCCACAGTTTGTTATGGTAATTCTTGCATGAATTCGTGCATTTGGTTTCGCAAAAGTTTCAAAGTAATACGTGAAGTGTGTAAAATGAAGACCTTGGCTCTGATGGGACTGTGCCAATTCTAGAGTTGAAAATTGATTTCTTACCGACAACTTGGGATTTTTTTAAATAGCCTTATGTCACTTAATCTTTGCACTGTTTGCCTTGGATAATGGAATATTGGTATTCTTTCTTTTCTTGTCTCTCTTGCAAAATCTTAGGTTTATGAGACTTCTAAAGGATGTAATTTGAAAGTCAAACACTGTTGTGGACTAACCATGAGATGTTTGCATCTGTAATGAAGTATTTAATTCTCAGTCTATACTGATAGTGTTACCTTAAACAAGGAAAGGGACATTTTCCTCTGTAAAAACTTGTTGTTGTAGGAAAAGCACTTGTAAAATAAGGTTCATTGATGTTTTCAGCCACCAGGAACCTGAGTTCTTCTCCTTGCTTACAGCTCATGGTTACAAAGTAGGAAGCTGACATTTTTCACATGAAGTGAGGTGCTTCTCTTCTCCTCCAGCTGTAGCATGAGAACAATGCAAAGGGCATGGTAGGCAAGCAATAAAGGAATTTATGTATATCCTTTCTTAAAGGACAAACTGTCATAAGGTGGAAGTGAGCTATTGTTTTAAGCAGCCTGGGTCAGGGAGAAGACATTTTCTTCTGAACTTGTAAATAAGTTAAAACTCCAACATTTCTCTTTGTTTCTTTGTAAGTGGAATCAGTTTTGTTTCTGGTAAAACTCTTGCACACCCCAGTGAACTTCTCTGCACAGAGGAGAAAGCACAATATTCTATTGCCTGTCGTAGCAAGGAGAGTTTGTAACAATCCTGCTGCCAGCTCCAGGCAAATGCTGAGCCATCAGTATCCAAATTCCAAGGCCACTCTGCGCTCTCTTTATCTTCTGAGCTGCATATAATCTTTTACTCCCACAGCATTGCAGTGGTCAGTTTCATATCTGAGCACAGATTCCTGCTTTTGCTGTGTGGGGTACTGTTTAACTGCTTTCCCCTTTCCTTTTACCAAACTGTCTTGCTGGATGATGATTATCCAGTGCATTCTAGTGGGAACTGAAGCATCTCTTCCTCAGTCTACCAAGAGTTTAGTTGTTTAAGAACATTGGTTTTGCATGGCAAGTGTATCCCTGACTTGTACCACAAAGATTTTAATGTAGGAAAAACTTAGATCTATTTGGCAGTACAGTATAAGCTCACAGTGAAGGCAAATAGTTCTGTGGCTTCCAGAAAGTTAATAAGAATTTAGTTAATCCAAAATTTTTAATTGAAGTGTCCTGATAATTTATAAAGCTCAGTACCATCCAGCTGTTAGGATCCTCTAAAAAAAAAAATTTAAAGATTCCCTTTTGCAGATGGTATCAAAGGGAGATTTTGACGAGTGTTCTGTGGATTCCAGGTGTCCAGAATTACTGTTGCAAAGACATTTGAATGGAAAATCCCACCTTGGAAAGATGGCACTGATGGTGGGATGAATCAATTTTACAGGTTCAAGTGCTATGTCCTGGTGCTTTTTTTATCTCCCTGGATTTAGAAGCTAGTGTTGAAATAACTACATTGACTATTGCTCTTCTTGAAAAGAATTGGTTAAATGCCCAAGAGAGACTGGGAATTAAAGAAAACTGATACTTCTTTTCCCTGGCTGATCTAAGACAAGTGTCCGAAGTGATGTGTGTCTTTTTTATCAGGGAGTAAGTTCAAAACCTAATTTACATCTGTCAAAGGACCTAAGCTAGTCTCTTCTTAGGACTTTGATAATGTTTACAGAATTCCTTTGTATAGGGGAAATTGAAAGGCTACCCTAATGCCTTTTAAATTCCAATAGTCCTTTAATTTTAACATCTCTGAATGACCCTGGAAAAGCTACAAGTACAGTATACATTGTTTCTCCTTCCCCTCTCCAGCAAGGTTATGTTAACCCTGATCATCATTCCAGGTTCAGCAGCCAAGATAATGGAATTTGACTTCTGGGGTTCTTTTTTTGGTTACTTCAGATCAGGAGGAGTAAAAGCCTTTTGCTTATTCCTTGGCTAGCTTGGGCAGGATTCTGGTAGACTGTCTGGCAGTTCTTCTGGAAGAACAATAGAATGGGGTATGTTGAATGTTAGTTTTTCAACTTGCAGAGTAGCTAACTAGAACCTTTTAGCTGGCTCTTGTGAGTACAGCCACGCAGAAGTAGGAAATTTATGAAACTACCAATAGATAGCACATAAATGATTATTTTCCTTTCCCCCTCTCTTACCAGTTTCAGACTGTAATTCCAGATTCACAGGCTTTTATTCAGTAAGAGAGAACAAATCTTCATTTGACTGCACAGCACATGAGGCTAAGAAATTGTGCCCTTACAGGAAGGGAAGCCAAGGGGAGATGGCAAGGACACAAGGATCACCAGAGTGCCACTGGGGTTTATGCTGCCCTTTGGTGTTGTATTCTGTTCCTGGGGACATCAGACAGTAGGAGAGATTTGCCTTATTCTTGCCAATATATGAAACATACTCAGGGTTTGTCGCTTCATCTACAAGCAGTTTTGGTTTAAAATAGCTCTCCCAGAACAAAACTCTTTAGATTCTTACTTTTAAGTAGTTGTGTTGAGGCTGTTGCCAAGTTTAACAGCAAAAGAGATTTCCACTTTTTTGAATGCTTTATTTTATATGATTTTTACATAACCAGGGAGTAAACTATATGAATATTCCTTCTTGAGTAGTTTTCAGTCTGAATTAGATTATACCATTTTACTTTTTTTTTTTGGTCATTAAACCTACTTTGTGTTACATTTTGATATCATCAGCTTTGGTTATGTGCTTGGCAGGAGGCACGGTGAGCATTTCTGAAGCTTTCTGTCTCACTGTCCTTCAGGGCAGGAATGTTTGCTGTGTGCGCTCTGCTGCGAATAGAGAGTATGTGGTTTAAATCACAAAGCTCCTTGCTTCCCAAAGTCCTTGCTCAGTTACCTACAGCACTTACCTCAAGGCTGAATTCCCTAAGGAAACTTGTTTGATGTTGGGTGCCCATCTCAGTAGGATTTGGTGTTCTATCAGGAAGTGCTTTTTGCCCAGCCTCACTGTTGACCAACTTGTCCACTTTTTTTACTTTTTGCAGTACAGATAACATAACCTCAGCCAAGCAGCCTTAGTGTGCAGTTCTAGCAGGAAATTTGTATGTCCTGGATCACCTGACTTTCCAGCTATAGTAGAAGTGGAAATGAGGAAGGTGGTAGTCATGTATTCCCAAAGTACTGGGACTCTATGCATTGAAATGTGGGATTTTTTTTTTTCACTACTTCAAGGTTTTGCTCTGTTTTATGTGATGAAGTCCGTTATGAATACTGGTACTATCTGAAATGATTCTACACTGATGATGCTAACAATTTGATCTCATTTAGTGTTTACAGTAATAAGATTGTTCATGAGCTGTTACAAAAACCAAGGACGAATTTTCTGCCACAAGTTGAAATTCTTTTCAGAAACCACGTTTTAAAAAGGAAAGCGTGTTGGGCTCTGTGTGTGCCTCCGACTTTCTGAGAACGGCTCTTGCTTCGTTTTGGTCCTTAATCATGTTCATGAAAGTGAGATCACTGTGCTATTGTACACTGAGGAGGAGAAGGATATTTAAACACATTTGTCTTAAATACTGATGTTTACAACCATGGCAAATACTGACCATTTTGGAGAGAAAGCACAGAAATGGTTTATCCTCTTAAAACCACGTGCCTCGCTATAATGTGAGCACTAAATTTTTGAACGGCTGTGGAATCGTTTTGTAAAATAAAAACCAGACTCAGAAATTCTCTGCAATGTTTTGTACTGTTACTGATTCTGTTTGCTGATGTGCTTTTTCTATGTATTTACACTGTTTGATTTCTACTTTGATAAATATTCTTTTTTCTGACTTACAACTTTTTCTCTAATGAAGTGAAACCTTTGCAAGTGCTGTTTTTTTCCTTCAATAAAGTTATCCCTGCATTAAATGAATGGTTCTTATGGTTAATATTCTTAATGTACTTACAGCTTTTTTAATGATGCTGATTCTCCAGATGATGCTGAAGTTGCTGTGGGAGGTTTGTTTTCTTCTGTGTATTTGTTTTTCTTTAAAGTTATTGTCCTGTCCTCACTTCCTTTGCTGTGCACACAACATGTACTGCTGGGGGGAGTCCTTGTGTCACCAGTCTTTTGCAGCAGCTTCACCCAGCAGTTGCAGGCACCTAGACAACTCGTTGGCATGACTGGAGTTAAGGTGAGGATAATGCTTTTGTTGCTTCATATTTATTTACCTCAAGAGTCAATATAGACATGCCAACAAGCTATCCTTAGTCCATGCTACAGAGAAAGTAATGCCTGGTGCTATTCTCTCAGCAGAGATACCAGGAAGCAACACGCTTCTGAAATCAACATGCTCTGAGTGCTGATGTACACTCAATAAAATGTAAATGAAGCAAAATATCAATGATTTATGAATGTGTGTTAAAAATAAATAGAGGCAATTATTTTAATTTTTTTTAACTTTCAAAAAGCTGGTCTGTTTAAGTGTGTGCCTAATATGAATCCAAAGAGTTGCTGTGGTTTAATATTCCTTGGCAGCATATCAAGCTGTGTGTGCATCAGGCTGTTCAGGGTTTGTTACACTTTCTCCTAATTGACAGGCAGGTGGTTTTTTTTCCTGTCTGCAAGGGTGGTGGTGAGACTTGTGTGCTATGGGAGACTGCATTATGTTTTCAATTACCTTTCTTTTCTTGTTTTTTTGATTGCAAGCTCTGTCTTGCAGCTGACTCAACTGAAATTTCTATCCTACAGGAAACTCCAAAGTTGTGTTTGGAATACAAGCAGCAGCCTGTCTTTTGTAGTATAGAAACCTAGGGGTTTGCATTTTATCTTTTTGAAAAGCTTAGAGTGTCCCAGGAGTGTCAGGAAAGCTGGATACATCTGTGTCATATCAAGACAACTGTGATTCCTCAAAGGGCAATAAATCCTTTCCATGTCTAATAGTTTAGAGGTATTTTGCTTGCCTAACAACCTCCTGCATAACAACAAAGCTGTTGAACTTTGCCACTTCATTCTCATGCTGACATCTTAATACCTGAATGGTTAAAAAAGAAGTGAAATCTTCATTTGGAATCCCTAAACAGTGATCAGCTGCTGTAAAATGCATTCTGTTGATGAATGACTTTGCTCCTTAGAAATGCTTTGAAAGGCTTGTGCTACAGCATCTACTCCCTGAATGCCATTACCTTGCATTCAAAGTTACGAGCATTCAAATTCAGTGACAAGGCTCTTGGGAAGCTGCTGTAATGTCTGCCCCTTTCCTTTCTCCTTCCCCAGTGTCTGATTTGCAAGAGAAGGTATTTCATGGATGTGAGCGATTCAAAGATGGGGGTTGATAGGAATTTCTATCCCTTGCTTGTACCTTTCCTACTAAGCTCAGCCTTGGTTGCAATACATGTGGGGGTACAGGCTTGTAACTGCTCAGCTGAAAATTCCTAAAGAGAAAAAATTCTGATTTTCTCACTTTTCAGAAAAAAGCTGCTGATGAATTAGAGATGGAATAGTCTATCTCAGCTGCCAATCTTTGGGATTTCTATTTTAAGTTAGCCTGGTTGAAACCCTTTTAAGTTTCTCTTGCGTTCCCTTGTGGCATCTCTAAGAGAAGTTATTCCCAAGAATTCGTGCTTTCAAACCTCTGTGGGAATAAGTGTGGAGCAACATGGGTGTAGTGTAAAAATGGTACAATGAAAGTCTCATGTAGTCAGCGTGATTTCATTGCAGCTCTGAAGGGCTGTCATGCCCTGAAAGCTGGGGAAGTACTGAAAGCTGGAGAGGGGCTTTATACAAGGGCACATAGTCAGAGGGCAAGGGTGGATGGCTTCAAACTGAAGAGGGGAAGTTTGAATTAAAGATTAGGAAGAAATCCTTTACTGTGCGAGTACTGAGGCACTGGCACAGGTTGCCCAGAGATGCTCTTGATGCCCCATCCTTGGAAGTGTTCAAGGCCAGGCTGGATGGGGCTCTGAGCAACCTGGACTAGCAGAAGGTGTCCCTGCCCATGGGAGGGGGGCTGGAACGAGATGATCTTGAAGGTCCCTTCCAACCCAAACCATTCTCTGGTACAATATGTGGTGTGAAAACAAAATATTTTGTTTTCACAGGCATATACTCCTGTGGTTTCTGGTTGTGTGTAACAGGATGTGTGAGGCTCACTGCTTTTGAGAGAATCAACTGCTTCATAGGAGTTACACTTGAAACTTGTTAACCCTCGTAGTTAGCAGAAAGCTTTAACCTACACATCCAGGTCAAAAGTGCATGTTGCCCAATAAACACTCAATGTATTACTTTTGTTCTGAGATGTTGTAAGTAGAACTTAAAGCTTTGTTTAGAATCTCCTACTTTTTTTTTATAATTTTCTGATCTTAAAGATGGGGACAGTAATAGTTTCTTCCTCTAGGTGACAATTCATGTCTAAAGACATCACTGAAGATTTTCAAGTAGAAAAAAATGAATTAGGGAAAAGTATAATTATTGTTTAAAATAAACTAAGTTACATTTATCACCAGCCTGACTACATATATTTGGTTTGCTGTCAATGTTTTGGTGAGGGGGCTACAGGGGTGGCTTCCCTGAGAAGCTGCCAGAAGCTTCCCATATGTTAATAGAGCCAAGGCCAGCCAACTCCAAGATGAACCCACTGCTGGCCAAGGCTGAGCCCACCAGCAACTGTGGTAGTGCCTCTGGGGTAATGTATTTGAGGAGGAAAAAACCTTGCACTAATGCAGCCAAAGAGGTGGGACAGAATTTGTGAGAGGAACAGCTCTGCGGACACCAAGGTCAGTGGAGAAGGAGGGGCAGGAGGTGCTCCAGGTGCCAGAGCAGACATTCCCCTGCCGCTTGTGGAGCTGACCATGGTGAGGCAGCTGTGCCCCTGCAGCCCATGGAGGTCCATGGGGATGCAGAGACCCACCTGCAGCTGGTGCAGGACCCCATGCCAGAGCAGATGGATGCCCATAGGAGGGTGTGACTTTTTGGGAAGCCCAAGCTGGAGCAGACTCCTGGACAGAGGAGCCCACAACGGAGCAGGTTTGCTGGTGGGACTTGTGACTCTGCAGAGGACCCACACTGGAGCAGCCTGTTCCTGAAGGATTGCAGCCCATGGAAATGACCCACACTAGAGCAGTATGTGAAAAACTGCAGGCTGGGGCAAGGACTGGTGGAGAAATTCATAGAGGACTGCTTTCCATGGGAGGGGTCCTATGCTGGAGCAGGGGAAGAGTGTGAGGAGCCCTTCCCCTGAGAAGGTCGCTGGCAGGGAGGAAGAAGAGAAAATCAGGAGGGAAGTTAGGCCTGGGAAGAAATGAGAGGTGGAGGAAAGATGTTTTAACATTTGGTTTTATTTCTTATTAGCTTACTCAGTTTTGATTGGTAATAAATTAAACTAATTTCCCCAAGTCAAGCTTGTTTTGCCCATGATGGTAACTGGTGAGTGATCTCTCCCTGTCCTTATTTCAACCCATGAGCCTGAGGAGGGGAGAGACAGAGCAGCTTTGGTGGGTACCTGACACCCCTCCGGGGTCAACCCATCACGCTACATTAGGTTTTTTCTTTGGCTTTGTTTTCTTTTTTTCCTTCTCTTTTTAAAAAGCAGAAAGACTGCTGTGGAAAGCCTTCCCTGCTCTCTGGGCTCGGAATTAATCTCAGTTATAACACCAGACAGGGAGGTACCACTTGAACAAGCTGCCTGCCTTGCTGCTAAAAACATACCCGATGGAAGTTACTGGCACTGTCCCCTCACCCTGACATTAATGCAAAGGCTAATCTTCTTTAAGTCTCTTCTAGCCTAGCAATCTCTTAAGGGGCTGAATACATGATTAAAAAACAGAAGGAAAGCAGCTGTCTTTTTATCCTTTCTTAATTATTCCGTGGTAGCTGATAGGTGTTGATTTCCTGGGAGTGTCATGGTGATGGAGGTTACATTTCCCTGTGTTGTTGGGACTCAGTGTTCAGAGCAGGGTTAGTTGAATGCTGCAGTGGGAGCTTTGGAGATGGAAAGAGTGAGTCTTATTTTCTGCAATTTCATCTGATGATGAAGGGCTGCCTTCTATTTGGAAACATGCAGCTAAAGGCCAAAAAACAGCTATCCAATGTCAAGGCAAGAAAGGGCTCTTTAATTACCTTTTTTCTTGTTTGGGTTATTTTTTTCTTTCTTTCTGTGTACCCCACCAGCTGGTGGCCGGGAGCATTTAAGAACAAGCTTAATTAGAAAGTCAAAAATAACCCCTAGCTTTTTCCTGCTGTAGCTTGGGGAGTAAAATCCAGTAAGTATTGCAGGATTGTTCTGACTGTTCTTTCACTGCTCTCCCCAGTCCTCATTGCTTCATTTAAAATATGAGTTACTAAATTCTTATTAGTAAATTGGAGATTATTGTGTTGTGCTTGCATTTTGAGCTAGTTCTGACTGGCTATGAGCCACAAGGAGTCTGATCCCTGCTTGAAAGTACCCAGCTGGGTTTCAGGGAAAGATTACAACATTGTGGGTTTTGTAGGGGCATTTTCTGTTCCTTCTGCTGCCCCTGCTGATTTGCTTGTCTAATTAAATGGGTGACAAGTGCAAGAAGGGCAGTGAACAGTCTTCTGTCCTGTGTGTGTCCCACTTGCAGTGACACTGGCCATGAGTCATCAGGAGCACCTACTGTACTCCTCTGTAAGTCCAGCTACCTTTTCTTCAAATGTCAGGTTCAAGGAGCTTTAACTTCCAGCCCAAGAAATAACCCACATCTGAGAATGGATTGTTCTGGGTGTCCTGGCAATTCCTACAGCCAGTGGCATTAATCTGTTTGTGCCTCAGTTTCAGCACCTGTAGACTTGGAAAAATTAATCTTGCAAGAAAGTAGGAGAAAGAAGGGTTGTTTGGAAAGCATTCCAAGTTGTTATTTAGGTGAACGGAGGGACAAAAGATTAGAGGATGTCTCTTACTTCTCCTAAAACAGGCTAAATGTTCAAAATAAATTTCCACACATATTTTTGTTAAATGAAAAGCCAACAATAAACAAATAACTGTGACTCTGAATCTATCCAGTTTCTGTTCTGCAGCCCTCTCCTATGGAAGCTGTGTGACACAGACACAGTGCACAACTCAAGGAAACCTGATTGATGGAATCTGGATGTGTATTTTAAAGCAAAATCTCAGGTCCAAGTACATTCAGCTGATCATGTGCTTGCATGCATGCAAACTTGTTATTCCTTAGGCTAATTCTTTTTGGTTGGAAAGATTTGTCAGTGATGAACTGTGCCTTCCTGCTACATACATCACAAATTGCTCTCAGGCTGAACTCTTAGAGCTGAAACACCCTTCCCCATGCTGAAAATAGTAATTGGGCTGTTCCCACTAACCAACCACAGGTAACTACTCTCATTTTGGAAAATGTTGTGGTTTCAGGCATCCTGAGCCATGGTAACATAGTTACTAAAATTCAAACTGTGTGAAAGTCAGGTATTTTAAGTTGTTAGATTTGTGGTTTATTTTTTCCTCTGGACACTAGGCTTTCAAGCATCAGGCACCTTGTATGAGTGATAACCGTAAGCACACAAGTGTTACCTACTTCTGGGATCTGAAAGGGTGTTTTATTGCCGTGCAGGACACAAGTTCCAGTATGACACTCCAAAGTAAACACATTCATGCTTCTCCCTTAGGGATGCTAGTTGTAGAAAATCCAGTTTTATTGACTCTCTTCCCAACCTATTACTGGAACAGGTCATTATCCACTCCCTCCATACACCCTTCCTTCTCTACAGCTCAGTCCCAGGAGTGCTTTGGGCAAGCAGTGCACTCCAAGCAGGACCTCCCTTTCTCTTGCTTTGTGGCAGCCTCCATTTCCAATCCATCTTTGCTGAGCATATTCTCTACTTCTAGTGATGCACCAGTGTCTGCTGGTGAGAGTTTCACTTCCTTGTTTGGAAACCCTTCTACCAACGGGAACTGTTGTTACTTTTGTGCATGCTTTCTGTTTCTTTTAAGTTCTAAGCATCTTGAGGAAGGTAGATTGGATCTGATTTTTGGAGGCTATAATCCAGTATCACTCCACTTGAAGACCTGTAGGAGAGACGGGCAGTGAGTACTTCTGAAAGGCCAGGCTTCTCTTTTTATTTGTCTATTGAAAGAACTGTGTGTAACTACTGGCATATTATTACTTTTATGATATGTCGTCTCTTTACTTGCCTCAACTTTGAATCTCCTGATTTCTGAGCAACTATATCTTAAAAAGCTGGATGGAAATAGGGCTTCAGCTAAAAAAAATCCCAAAATAACATGTATCTGTTTTAGAACTGACTGAAAACCTGAAGATATGGAATTGAAATACACAGCACTTCAACCAGCTCCAATTTCTCTGTCTATTTGCATTTGTAGTGTAATAAAATTAAACACTGTCTCATATAGTATCCTATGCATTTCCTATGCCATTTGAGCATGTGCAGGGAAAAACTACAGTAGTAGCTTCTCTCTCTTCTGAGTATTTGGAAAGGGGAACCCAAACATAAACATATTCCCTTTACACCAGCATACCTAAGATGCAATTATTTTTCCAAATGTAAAGTGGTACCCTTCGAGGTATCTAATTATCCTATAGATTTTAAAGTACATTCTTTAGTTGTTCAGCAGTGAGAGTGGGCTGTTTATCATCTAGAAGTTGCTATTTGACACCTGCTAATGTAACTCACAACCTGAGTTTACTTATAAAATAATCTAAGTACTTTTGTTATGAGTTGACAATTAAAAAAGAAGAGGGGGAAGAGGTGTCAGAGTGTGAAGTTTGAAAGGAGCATAGAATCATAGGATGATTTGGGTTGGAAGAGTGCCAATAAGGTGCTGTCAAGCTCTGGCCATTGCTGTTTAGGTGGATGGTAACTCTCAGGTTTTTTTGTTTAGCCTTGATCAGTGATGGATTTAACTTAAATTCTGTTTTATAAAGTCTGCCATACTCTTTCTTGTCTGTAAAAATCCCAGCAGTGATCCACCAAGTCATTTTGTCTTTCTAAAAGAGACAGAAACACAGAAATTCAATAGGGACTATTGAATTGAAAGAATGCAAAGTTCCCAATAAGCAGACAGAAAATGTATTTCTCTAAAAGTGACCTCTAGCACTACATTTTCATAATCAAGACCCTGAGTATCTCATGTCCAACAGACCAGAATTTTCGAAGACACTATCAGAGATGGATGTATCAGGAGAAGTTAGGGGCTCAAACACTTGTTATATACCAAAGCCCAGTGTTTACAGGTCACTGTCGTTCATGGGGCCCCCACTTAACCCTCCAGCAGGGGACTGAAGCCACATTTCTCATACCCTTGGCTGAATGCTGACATTGTTGGAGTCCTCTGTAAAACGGCAGCTTCTTTGTGGAGGGCATGTGTTGTTGGATTAGGCTTGTCAGAGAAGGTCTCAGCATGAGGTGAGAGGGATGCTGAGGGAGCTTTTGTATGAGATGGACCTTGAGTCGGTCAGCAGTGCCAGGCCTCAGGCGGTTGAGCTGATACCAGCCCCAGCAATGTGCAGTCTGTCTGTGGAAACACAGCCAGAGGGGAGTTCTGCCACCTGTAAGGTGCAGCAGGGATTTTGTGAATGACGGTGGGACCAAGTGATGGACACAATACCCATCAACAGTGGAGTGTAGGGACGCTACCTTCTCCTTGTGCATTGCAACCTCAGTGCAGAAGGGTCTCTAACTATTATATTTTGATTTAGGAACATAGAAGAATGAGGTTAATGCATTTATGCAACATTCCTGGTGAAAATATTTTAAGACAACCTTCTCTATCTTAACTATCTTGACTCTTCCCAGCTCCTTCAGTTAGAGTCCGCACCAGTGTGAATGCAATTTCCATGCATTGTTTCAGTCTGGAAATGAAACAATTTTCATTAATGGAAACCTGGTTCTCAAGCAGAACAATTAGACCCACTTCAGGTTGAAAAAAGATAAAAGCATGCTAATTTGGATGGAGGACTCTTCTTTCAAGGCAGCCAATTGAGTCATCAGCCAGCCACCCACCTGACTGTCTAACAGGTAATTAGGAGGTAGTCCTCTTTTTGTGTGGAGCGTATGCGTAAACCTCCACACACTGGTGTCACTGCCCATTGGGACTTCAGGGGAAAGAGCTAGGCAGTGGCAAAAGAGTGAGGAGAGCACGTTTGCCAGACGGTGCCCAATGAACTGACTTCTTTTTTTATTTAGCTTATTATTTTTGTCTTTTCAACAGCTACCTGAAGTTTCTGACAGTAAAGCCGTCATGGCAGACCTGGGCTGCAAAAAGCCCAGTGACTGCACCGTCTCCAGGCTCCTCAGCGTAGTGGAGAGCGAACTCCGGGCTGGGAGAGACAAAGGCGACCCCACGGAGAAACAGCTCCAGGTTGTCTTGGAGGATGCGACGCTCTGGCAGAGATTCAGGGAAGTCACTAATGAGATGATCGTGACCAAGAATGGCAGGTGAGTGATCTGCACAGTGCTGCGGGCTCAGTGGAGGTGGCAGCCAGGGGGGTTAGACTCTGTGATAATAAACAGTGTGTGCAGACTTGAGGGAACTGCACACCAGAGCTTTTTAGGGGACTGCAGCCTTGCAGTCCACTAAAACCAGCATATGAACAAGATGGAGTGACCCTGCTTCTTTTTGGTCACTGCCAAACCATTCCTCCTATGAAACATGCTGGAAAAATATATTGACTAACTTGCGATTTCACAAAAAGGCAACTTTTTCAAGGGAATAGATGGTACCTCTCAAAACCTTTGGAATGACTTCTTATGCTAATAATCATCAGCCTATATTAGCAAGTCCTCACCTGTACACTTCAAATTACTGTACAGAAGCAGATTGATGTTGTTATCCCCAGCTGCAGTTCCCAGGTATGAACAGATTGTACGAGCAGTCTGTACCAGAACGGGTGCAATAAAACTGTGCCCTACGTGCGCTGTATGCAGGTACAGTCTGAATTGCATGGTCCCACAGTTGTTGCTGATGCCTTTAGAAACAAGTGTGGAATATTGCTTGATTTACACAGTTTTAGGAGGACAAAATATTGTGGTATAAATGGATCACATATCTTACTCTTTGGGGAACACAGAAAGGCACAGGAAAAGAGTGAAAAATCTGGTGAGAAGGATGCCAGTTCTGAATCGGGCACTGGCTTGAAGAAGGCTCTCCACAGAGGTTCTGCTCTGAACTGGGCTGACAGCAGAGTCCAGCCCATAACAGACAAGCAGCTACCAGAATAAGATTTGCCAGCACAGTGGTACTAAAGTTTTTATTTAATGTATCCTTGCCAGCCCTCTGCTGTGGCCCCCCGGGCCCCCCCCCCCCCCGCTCCCTCAACATGCACACATTTTTTCTGCGAAACCTCTCAGGAGACCCACCCAGGAGACAGGAATTAAGAGATGGAGATAAAGATTTACTCATATGATGTGACTTTCATTAATTTTGCAGACTTTGATTTAACAGAATTTGTGGATGAAATTACTGCTGACTGCAGCTTGATAAGGGACATAGGTGAAAGCAGTAAAAAGGAAAAATATAGTCCCTTTTGGCTCAGCAAGGTGATTCTGTGGAGAAAACAGTTACCTTCCCAAAGTACCCAGCTCTTGGTGTAACAGTACCTGTTGCCATTCTGATTGCTCCTAATAACCTATACTGATAGAAATCTGCTGCCGAGATTCTCTTTATATCGAGAAGCTCCTTCTGCTTCATTTAAATTGCTTTCAAAACTGCTGTTAGGCTACAGCAGACTTCTAAGTGGACTTTCACTTGGTGTACAGTAGCTTAAACTGGCTCCTTAGCCGCATAAGTGACTAAAAGTGAGGTAAGATGGGTTTGCCTCTGGTTAATTAAATTGGTACAAAGAATCACACCATACCAACAGGTTTTTTTCAGTTTCTTTCCTTGCAGCTAATGAAAATCATGACTTCATGGTGATACTAGTTCTTTCTGAAATGTCAGGGTGAGTGTGTAGATAAAATCTTTTTATAGTGTTGATAAGGGAATCTTTCATTATGTGAATGTGCCTGGGTACTCCTTATTTCATTGTGTAAGCTGCCTGATTTTTTAATTTTAACTTATACACTCCTTATCAGCCTGATTCTACTTTTCTTATAGCCAATGACATCTCCAGAAATGTCAGTGGGGACAGAAATAAGTTCTTTATGATCAAACAGCAATCTCTAAATAAAAAACTGCAAAGTATGTCACACAGCCATTTGCATTAATCCTTTTAACATAGTTACTGTAGCATCAGAGATTATGAAAAAGAATCTCTGCATTTCTGAAAGTATCTTCCATCAAAAAACACATCAGCACACTAAAACAAAGAAAACACAGACGGTGGCCTGCAGCAAAGCACTCTGAACAACTCTATGCTATTCAAAAGGAGACCAACTTGAGACCATTTCCTATGACTGCTGAGTTTTTCTCAGGTTCAGGATTCTTCAGTGCCTGTCTCCAGAGAGATTCTCAGTAGAAAAAATATTGATCTTATTCTGCTTCTGCTAAATAAGTACAACCAGATCATTCTTGCTGAAGGGTAGATGAATGCTTTGAAAACTGTGTTCTACAATGAAAGAGAAGAGCCAGCCTGAACTTTTGTGTGTGAAAACGAAAACAGTTGGTGTGGACAGACACATTATTGGCAAAGCTCAGAAATTAAACAGAAACCTGATACAGTAGCATCCCACAGAATGAAAGTCTAATTGATTAGTGATCCTCAAGTGTCAAATTCTAGCATGCACAATTCTATCTGCTCTGAGTCATCTCTAATTGGTACCGAGGGTCCCAAAATGTCACAGTTAGATGAACCACCTTCAGTGTTAATATATAGATATGTCTCTGTGGCTGTATCATACTTCATTATGATAATCACTTGGCCTAGCAATATGCCTGGGGGAGATAGATATATTCTGAACAGGATAGACATCATTAAAATTAAATCACGTGCTGTATCACAAAATACGTCCCAATGGGTGCAGCTGATACGGTGGAAACCATCTCCTATTTTACTCAGACTTATTGTATTCAATTGACACTTCAATATCAAAGGTACTGTTATCTGACTGAGTAGGTTTTCTCTCTCAGTGTTTATACCATATTAGCTAGGCACTATCCTGAGACTTCGCAATCCCTGTTATTGCCTGGAGACAGGAAGGTGCCACTGTTCCTCTCTGTGTATGGGGAGAATCCATAGGGGGTCAGTGCAGGCAGCCATGAGTGGGGCAAAGAAGCCCTTTCCAGGCTTAAACGCTAGAGCAACTTAACTGGTTACTGCACGTTCAAGTTTGATATCAAACATCTTCCCGCTCAAGGTCTGTACTGTGGAGTAATTGTAGCAGATTTGCTCTAAATAAATTGAAGAGGCTGAAGTGCTCAGCTATTGCAGCAGTAGAGGTCACGTGTACACCTACCTGATCATTGACACAAACGTTCTGACAAACAAATTTGGAGAAATCACAATTTGCCATGCTAAAAGTCAGATTTTAACAGTAAAGCCACTTAATCAGCAGAACAAGTTAGGTGGTGAGCTTTCCATCATTAGAGTCTGTACAGTCAAAACATGCTGGTCCAAGCGAGGCAGAGATTAACTGGGATTGAAGCCGGGTAACACAGGGAAGTGCTCTAATCTTAGTGCTTACAGGAGGTTAAAATTGATGGTGACTGCATTCTTTTATGGAATTGGTCTTTGGGTCCTTTGGGGATAAACTTGAGCCTCTCAAATAGAAAGGCAGAGCAGCTTGCCTGTATTGTGGGCAGAGGAATTAACAATCTGCGTGTAACACAAACAGCTCTGAGAAATCTAGTGAAATTAAATTTTCATGTGGATTAATTTTGCCCTCTAATTCAATTTCAGCTATGTATCTAAATGTGTTACTTTGAACATCGACTGGGGGAGATGTAAGCATTGGAAAGAGCAATGCATCCATACTTTTTATCACATCCCAGTTTGGTAGCTGGTGCATCCTGATCAGAAAGACATGTGCAGCATATAAATCCTTGACTAAGCATCTATTTAATTAGAAACATCATGGTTCACAGTACCTTGGAGACCAGGGAGGAGTGCTGTTCCTCAGGGGTCAGTACTGGGACTAGAGCTTTTCAATGCCTTTGTTGGTGACAGGGGCACACCCTTCACACCCTTAGGAAGTTTGCCAGCAACCCCCAGCTGTGTTCTGGTTGACAAGTGGAGGGCAGGGATGTCATCTAGAGGGATCTGGACAGGCTTCAGAGCAGGGCCTGTGCAAACCTCATAAAGTGAACTTAAAATACAGGCTGGGTGGAGAACGGGTTCAGAGCAGCCCTGAGAACAAGGACTCAGGAGTGTTGGTGGACAAGAAGCACAACATGACCCAGCAACGTGCACTGGCAGCCCAGAAAGCCAAATGCATCCTGGGCTGCATCCAAAGCAGAGTGGCCAGCAGGGGAGTGAGGGGATTCTCACCCTCTGCTCCAGTCTGGTGAGACCCACCTGGAGTGCTGCATTCTCCAGGACAGGAAGGACATCAACCCCTTGGAGCAAGTCTGTAGGAAAAGCTGAGATAGTTGCAGCCGTTCAGCCTGGAGAGGAGACTGACCTTATAGCAGCCTCCCAGTACCTAAAGGGGGCTACAAGAGAGCTGGAGAGGGACTTTTTACAAGGGCATGGAGTGATACAAGGGGTGGTGAGGCACTGCCCAGAGAAGTTGTGGATGCCTCATCCCTGGATGTGTTCAAGGCCAGATTAAATGGGGCTTAGAGCAACCTGGTGTAGTGGAAAGTGTTGGGGACACCAATCCAGGGATTGGGACAAGATGATCTTTAAGGTCCCTTCCAACCCAAACCAAATTCTATGGTGTTTTCCTCAATGCTGCACTGACCCTGTATCACCAAGTATTAATATTAGATCAAAAATCTCAAATTTCTCAAATTCTGTCTTTTCCTGTCAGCAGAAGGTGCTGAATGCATACAGCAAAAACTGTTATAGAGGTCTCCAGAAAGGTGAGTGGGATGTCATGGGAGACTAATTGTTAGCAACTTGCATTTGGGTGTCACTAGAGAGTATGACTGCAGGGGCAGAGACTTCCAGTGTCCTTTGAGACAGCCTAGAGTTTCAGCTCCCTTCTTATGTATTTTGGAAGTCTTGTACAGCTACTAAGCCTAGAGAGCTACCTTACCTTAGCCCCATGGCCACGGACTTCAGGCCATTTCTCTGGTGGCTTGGTGTACCCTCTCTGTACCCATAGAGAAAAGGAGCTTGAAGATTCATTGGCCAGTCCATAAGAACGTGGCATGGAGAAACGGCAGCGGCCAGGAGAGGTCAGTATGAGGGTGTCTGGGGCAGGGAGGCCTGTTACTCATGGAAGAAGAATGTAAGAGGTGATATGTAACAGCAATTGCATGGATTCCTTGAAAAGCTATGAAACTTAATGAATAGGATACCTTTTCTGGGAGACCCCTCTGTTCTGCTGTCCACAAATCATTCCCAGTTCCTGAAACTGTTAGAGCCCTACTAGCTCTGTTGCTGCAGACTTTCAGGCACTGAGGTGCCAATTCAGAGCTGTGTGGCATCGATCACAAGCACTGGGACACACAGAAAACCACTGAAAATCAAACTGTGAGCTCCTGCAAATCTCCTTTACGAAAGAAAAAAAAAATAGTAAAAGGGGATTGAGAAAAGCTGGCATTAGACCTCTAGGCACAAAAGGAGCAGTTTCCCAAAATTAACAAAGGCAGGGTTTCAGTTTTAAACACATGAGATGGTGGAAGGCTGGATAGAAGTTTAGAGCTTGCATGTAAGATGGAACTAAAAGCAAAAGAACATTGTCAAGCTGGTGAGGTCAGGGAATATGGATGTACGGGACCAAATTACTGGAGGAACTGCCAACTGCAAGGTCTGATGGCAAGAGTGGATGGAAGGAAGGGAGGATGTTTTTTTATACTGAAATAGTCAGTGAGCATCTGGAAACAAACACTGAGGAGAATCTTTCCAGACCAGTTTCCAGTGGTGTCCCCCTTTCTTGTTTCCTTGGCCAGGCGGATGTTCCCCGTTTTGAAGATCAGCGTGTCAGGCTTGGATCCAAACGCCATGTACTCCTTCCTGTTGGACTTCGCTCCGACTGATGGCCACCGCTGGAAGTACGTCAATGGAGAATGGGTGCCAGCTGGGAAACCAGAGCCACCGAACCACAGCTGTGTCTACATCCACCCAGACTCTCCCAACTTTGGGGCCCATTGGATGAAAGCTGCCATTTCCTTCAGCAAAGTCAAACTTACCAACAAGCTCAATGGGAGTGGGCAGGTATGGCCTGATGCTTCCACACCACCTCTTGGCTTCAATTGCAAGCACCTACCAATCAAGAAATATCAAGGGTGCATTTATGTAATTATAGAAGCCCTTAAAGGCCTCTTCACCCACAGATGCCAATTATTCTCTGGAGGCCAAATGTAAACAGGGATAAACAGGCCTTAATTGGCACTTTCAGATTTTAATGGACTTCTTGATGTTAAGAGAGACAGAGTGCTGTGGTTTACTTAATCATCAGGGGTCTTTTCAGAGTTGGTCTTGTGTGCTGGGGATTTTTACATAGGACTTCAGAGAAAGGGGGGAAAAATGGTCACGGGTGTTAGGTTTTTGTTGTGTTCCCCAATGTTGTGTGGTGTAAGTGGAATGTTGGCAGGAGTCAGATGGCAGAATAAAAGGCTGCTCCTAAATGAAATAATTACTATGTCTGCTTTTGCATCATGATAATTATCAATATTCTATTGAATCAGCTTTGTCCTTTGGAAAGAAACCACATGTACCAGAAATAAGTGACTTTCTCTTTGAACCCCTTAAAAATGAAAACAGGAAAATTAATTTTGTTTCATATTTTATTTTTGATGATGCATCTAAAGGCAAAATGTTGCACAAGACCTTTTGTTCGCCTGTTTGTTTTGTACAAAACTCCTACAGTGGATGATACTTGTAAGCCCAGAATCAACTTCTTTCATGTAAATGTTATACGTTGTCAATCTGTTATTTCCATTAGGTTTGTGAGGTACCTCTGTAAGCTTAATACTCTAATGAGGTAGGAAATTATCTCAGGTTTTACAGATTGGAGAACAGGAAGATGATCTGGCTTTTCCTAAGCCTTACATGGAACCAGCACACAAGAATCATTGTAGAGCATAGAACAGGATCTGAATTTGCAAATGCTTGTCTTGTATCCAGGACCTCAGAAAAGTCAAAAGCCTCAGGAAAATATGCAGAGGGGGGAAAGAAGCTACAGGAAACTTGGAGGGTCAAAGAGTCCCTGGAGAAATGAACAGGGGAACACTGTATATATATATATATATATATATGATGGAGAGGAAAATAGTAGAAAGCAGGGAAGGAAAAGCCATATGAGAAACAGAACCCAAACCAAAGTCACTAAATAACAAATAATTGAAGCTCCTCTTGTTTTCTGTTGAATCTTGACCACAGTGTTAAAGTAAAGCATGTCCCCACTGTGCTGCAGCTGCCCCTTCTGTGATGGTATTAGAAAGTAATTATGCTAATAGCTGTGTTCTTTCTTTTATATATATATATGTAGGTATACATCACTTTGCAAAGTACAAATTTTAAAAAAGAATCTTCTTCTTGCACTGGAGACAATTAAACAACCTAATAGACTTCCTGGATCAATGCTATTCACAGCTTTTAGTGCCAGGTTAGATGCTCTGCCAAGGCTTGATTAGATACACTTCATCTTGCCCAGAGAGATGACTGGGTGACTGCCTTATCTTCTTCCTGGCACCTTTTCTGTGGGTGACTCTGAATCTTCCAAACAGCAGAAGCAGGACAGGGAGGGCCTCTGAGCTATTTCAGCAGCCCCTAGTGCCGTGGAAGTCCAGTGGTTTGAGGGCCATAGCTGCTAACACAAATACTCACTGATGCTGCTGCATCCAAAGCCTTAAATACAGTCCAGTGAAGTCTCATTCTGTTCAGCCATGTGGTTATTGCAAGGGAGGAAGAGACCAGCCCTCCTGCTTCAGTAACTGCTGGCTGGGGAGGTTCAGCAGCGACACCTGCTCTGTCACAGAGCCAAAGGGTGGCTGTGAGGTACCAGAGTGGCACTGGGGGCTGTCTCTCTGTTTTGTTTCCTGCAGATAATGTTGAACTCCCTGCATAAATATGAGCCCCAGGTACACATAGTTCGTGTGGGAGGCCCTCACCGGATGGTGATGAACTGCTCCTTCCCTGAGACCCAGTTCATAGCTGTGACTGCCTATCAGAATGAAGAGGTAGGAGAGTGCCCCACTGTGCTCTGGTCACCACTGATGAGATCTGTTAGAAGCTGATTAACTACAAGACCAGCGTGCCTGTTTCTTGTTTCCCCACCAGTCCCATGCAGTGTGATATTCCATCCAGTCTAATACTCTGTCATTTCTCTGCAGTAGAACACTGACGAACCTAGTGTCTGGTTCCAGTACTAAGCCAGGTTTAGCTTAATATCCTGGCACAGCTGTTCTAGACTGGTCCATCTGTCCTGGCATCCCAACCCTTTACTGGAAAAAAAAGCCAAACAGCCCTACAGTCAAGCCCAATATCTTCCTCCAGCAATAACTGGTAGTTATAATGATAACCCCGTCTCTCCTTGTTCCCTGTAACACATACAACTGCAGAACAACACAGTACTCCGTGGGAAAATTTCTGCACTTAAGGGATGCCTTGGATTGTAAGAATTGCTAACTCCTGTGCCACATCCCTTAGCTAATGTTGGTGCAGATTTTATTTGTACTTGATAGGAATTCAGTGTTTAAACTCTCTTGAAAGGGTCCATCATTCCACCAGATTTGCCAGACCAGCTCATGCCAGGCTGCCCCAACTGGTGTTTTGATCAGTACACAGCAAAGCTGTCTCCTACCCAGCCCTGGAAAACCTCATGTGTGGGGATATATTTTAGGCTAACCCAGGCAGTTCCACTCAGATTACTCTGGAAGATGTTTTGTCAAGTTTCTGTTTCAAATTGCCTTCACTAACATGCCTTGTTTTCTGTAAACTCAAGATAACAGCTCTCAAAATCAAGTATAATCCCTTTGCCAAAGCCTTCCTGGATGCAAAGGAAAGGTGAGTTCATCTTTTTTTTTTTTTTTTTGGATCCAGTAGCTTTTTGCTGCTGATCGGGTTAAAACTGTGACATCACCATAAGAAAGATAAATTACATAACTGAAGCTTCTTTCTGCTGTCTTAAATCCAGAGTTACTCCAATAACATTAGTGGGGAGACTATATAATTATTACAACAGGTGCTCAAGTGGGTGAATATGGTCTTGGAGATCCTAGCACTTATCTCTGTCTGCACAGAAAACCTGAAATGAGATGATCTGAACTTCCCCAGTAGCGTTATACCCTGCATGTGTTCACGACATCGTACTTGCACTCCAGTGAATCCAGGGAGAAAACATGTTAACTGCAGGTGTCAAAAAGCATAGCTGAAGTGAAATTGTAGTGTAACTACACTGCTGTTATTAAGCCTGTGTGATAATATATGATGTGTTTAGTAAAGGTAAGATGTCAGAGATGCTCCCATCAGAAATTAATTGTAGTTTGTCTTTAGAAATTTTACTTGCATCACCCATGTTAATGTAGAGTGGCATGTAAACAATGTATTCCAGCCCATAATTTCTAATAAATTTTGTTTGGACCTGCTTTGTCTTCTGACATGTGAAGTGTCCCATGTACCTGCAGGGGAATCTGTATTTTGTTTCGTTCCTCTCACCACTTAAGAATCTGCTGTGTCTCGGTATCAGGGTTTCCAGCTGGAGAAGGGGGAGTGCTGCCTTCAGCTTGCCTGCAAGCAAGAATGGTGCCCACTGGTAGATTTAGAATTCCAGGTTCAGCTCCCAAATATGGCACAAACTTAGGAACATTTTTGTTTATGTCGTCAAACATAAGCTCCTGCTTCCTTTATGGCAGAATGTAGGAGGGTCTACTGCTGCCTGGCACATGGTTAAAGAAGAGGGATTTCCCTCCTTTTTTATTCACTTCTCCAATTTTTTACTGAGTAGTTCTGGTTATGACTTTTGTAATTTCTCAATGAGAACACTAACTACAAAGTATTTTGCTTTTCAGAAACCATTCTAAGGATGCTCCAGAAACAGTCTGTGAAGGTCAACATATGACATACTCTCACTGTAAGGTTTTTATTCATGTCAGCTGCAAGTTTTGTGAGATATGATGGGTGTTGGTAACCTGGACCTTGCTTAACTGGTTCATACTGATCACTTACTGAGTCCTGAACTGTGCTCATAGAGAGGGTCGCTTTAAAAAACATAAGGAGATTGAAGAGACTTCACAGTATGAAGTAATGTGAGAGGTCCTGCAGAGGCATCATCTTCCTTACAATCCAGTTTTTCAATATTAAAAGGAATCTAGAATCAAGATGATATATGACATTTTTAGGGCTTTTTTACCCCTTTTTTAAAAATTTGTGAATATTTTTGTCACCTATAAAATTACCTTGCATAGGTAAACAGGTAAAAAAATTAGGGGGAGCATTTGCTTTTTTGATAGTTATTCTTTCATTTGTTCTTTAATGTTTGTGACATTTTCTGGTTGCTTTCAGGTCTTGTTTTTAGGGTTGGTGGGTTGGGAGGCAGGTGGAGGGTTGCTATTTTTTTGTCAGTTGTTTCACAAACCAGTATCTTGGAATCTGCTTGGTATTTCGGAGGCACAGCTGATTCTGCAAGGAGGCTGGTTATTTCTTAATTGTATTGTAGCATTTTAACGCAGCAACAGTAACAGCTTTGTTCTCTCTTTTACCTCGAAGGTGGCTGGTTGATTTCCAACCCAGACCCAATGTGTGCCTCGGGAAGCTCGAATTACCAGTACAGTGGACCTTTGCCTCTGCCCGCTCCGCACGCTCCGCACAGCTGCGAGAGATACTCAGCCCTGCGAGGCCATCGGGCTGCTCCATACCCACCCTCCTACATGCAGAGGAATCACTCCCCTACAGGTACTCCTGGAGCACTGCTTTGCTGCTCTGCCTGCCTGCCCCTTCCTTAGGTTAGCACAAACACTGGGGCAAGCAGGAGCTGAGGCTAGGAAAGGGCATGGTGAGTCTCTGTAACCACCTGCACAGAGCCCTTCATGCACCCAGCGTGACTGAGGCAGCAAAACAAAGAGGTACCAAGAGCTGGGTGCACTGTTACTGATAAACCAGAGTGTATGATCTTGCTTTAGCTACAGCTTCCAGTTAAACAAAAAGAGCATTGCAGGTCTTCTTTCAATGTCCTGCCATTATGCAGTTGAGCTCTCAAGTCAAAGCAGCTCTCAAGAATATGGTAGAAGCTGATGTGAGACAAAGGCATTTTGGTATTGCCAGAAAATCTTTAAAGTCCATTTCACTTCCTAGATCTGGGTGCAGAGTCCCAGAAACAGATTCTACTTTGATCAGAAGAAGTTGGTCAGAAAGAAGAATAAGGATAAAGTAATCTGTTTGCTAATTACAATTTAGCAAGAATTCCTGTTTAATGGAAGTATTTATCATAGAATGGTTTGGTTTGAAGGGGACCTTAAAGATAATGTTGTTCCAACACCCATGCCATGGGCAGAGACATCTTCCACTAGACCAGATTGCCCAGAGCCCCATCCAGTCTGGCCTTGAAAATTTCCAGGAATGGGGCAATATTTATAAAATTTTATTAAATATTTTAGCTCAAATTATAACGAAATCTATATCAAAACATTGCCTGATATACGTCAATTAGTAATTAAAAACTTTTAATCAGACTTGCAAAAATGCATACTCTTACATCTGTCATGCTGTACCTTCTCATAAGTCAGACCTGGAATTGCAATGGCACCTTGCTACTCTCTTAATGAACACAGGAATTTTGTCCTTTCACCATGCTTGGGAGTTTTGTCCTTTTACCTGTGGTTGGGGACCTCATGATCAGATTGCTGCCTTAAGCCTGCCCGTGTTCTGTTGTCTTAAGGCAATGTCTGCAGTAGTCACTGAGGATTTGTTTATTGCTTTTTTTTTCCTCCCCAAAGTTAATTTGCTGGAGAGCTCCAGCAGTAATCTTCAGGTATTCTCAGGACATGACAGCTGGACTTTGCCATCCTCTCCACATGCTAACTTGCTCTCAGTGCCACATACAAAGGGAGGTGCCAGCCCTGGACCCAGGTAAGGTTACAGGAAAACTGCTGGTATGAGGCATACTGAAGCTTGTAGGACTGCCTTGGTGATTTGTCCTTTGTCCCAAACTTGAATCAGACTCTAGGATTTGAAATGTGTCCTAAGTGCCCAATTCAAGATTCCTGGGCAGATCTTTCTGACAAGCTAATTGTCTTCTGCTCTTAAATCAATGGGAGCTTCATTTTTATGCCAGCACTGCTGAAAACCAGGATCTTGGAACACCCACAAACAACTCTGGTCTCTACAATCTGTGAGCATTTTAAAACCAAATTACTTTTCTCCATATATTTCTCACTATTATCCTGCATGAAATGAGGATCCTATTGTAGGAGTAGATGGAATTTAGACCTAGAGAATCAATTAATTATCAAATATTTTCCCTTCTTTTCCCCAAATGAATGCAATAACTTCTTCTCTAACTTCTGTGCCAGGAAAATGAGCTGCAATTTCAAATGCACTGTTATCTGGTCTGAGCAGGTTTTCTTCTCAGTGTTTATACCATAGCAGCTAGGTATAAACATATAGGTATACATGAGACTTTGTAACCTCCCTCTCTAGAAACTCTTTCAACTCATTTCCTGAAATGGGAAGAAGAGAAGTCACAGAGGTACATAAAAAGATCCTTAAATTTTGAAACCTCCATATACTTGTACATTTCTCTCCATGCCTCCCTCCGAGGTCACCAGGTGTGATGGTTGCTGGTGAATTTTCACTTAAGATCTTCAAGGCTGATCTGGTTTGGTGACTTGATTTGAATAGCTGCCTTTGAACAGATAATGAAGTTATATTTCCTGTGGCAAGTCTTATGGGCCAAATGCTAAATTCTGGCAGGGCTAAATGCTTTGAAACAAGTCACTCAATCTGTGCTGCTTTTTTTCCAGCCACTACCCTTGCCTGTGGACAGTGAGCAACAGTGCTGTAAATGTTGTCAACCCAGCAAGTGAGGTGAACAGCAGCCCTCCAAGCATGTTTTTAAGGGGTAATGTTCCCTTACCTGCTGCATCATCAGTGCAAATCCCTCTGCAGGGAATGGTGTCTGGCAGCACGGAAGCACAAGGGGAAGGCGCTCTCGCCAGATTGTCCGACTCCGCGTGGACATCCTCACACTCCTTCTAATGGACAGGCAGCTCCCGAGGGAAGCTCACCCAAACAAGATGGACACAAACAGCAAATGATCCCTGAGGAGTGCAGTGCAGGGCAGAACGTATGCAGGAAAAGGATTTCATCACTTCCCATAATGTACCTTTTGTGTGCCAGTTAAACCAAAATGTAAAGGCTGGAAATATTATAGGAAACAGCTTATTACTGTAACCATTATGCATCATTCAGGATGATGTCCAGAAAGAATCATTTTAGTTAGCTTTGCTTCTATATCACATTAAAAATGGTCAGAGACATGGGACTGAGTGAAGTAGACATGGCAGCTGGATATTTGCATGTCATTCTAGAAGCTCTTTCTGTAACTAACAGCCAAGTTCAGGGAAAATTGTGAGCAAGTTTGCAACTGGTCATTTGAAGGGACAGCACTGCTTTAAAGGCTTCTGAATCTCTTACATAAAGGTTTTCACAATACCTGAAAGTAAACCCCTCAGGGGATGAATTAGTCTGCCATCCTAATGCCACCTGCATACAGCATTCTCTGTCCCCTTCCCTTCTCCAGCTGCTGTTTGCTGTGTGTGTGCCACGGGGATAGTGGGCACACTCAAGCTGCAAAACTGGCTGCACTGTAGCAGCAGGGTGAAGGGCAGCTAGTTTAGCATTTAGAGTCTGATGTTACAGTCTTTGAAAGTTCCAGTGTTTCCAATATGTGCTATTTTTGAAAGGGTGGAGAGAAAAGAATTATAGAAAAAATATTCAGCTTGCATTTCCACTTTGCTTCAGATATACAGTACAAATAAAGTATGAATACGTGGTGTATTATCTCCTCAGTGCCTTTCCAAGGTGTAAACACACACCCAGTCTTTCTCACCTAACAAACTCTGAGCTATTTAAAGCAGCTCTGTCAGAAGCAAGTTGACAGAACAGGAATTTTTGATTCTTTGTCTAGTTAATGGGTGTATGCTCCTGGGCATTGTATTTCATGTCTTCACACCTGTTTCCCCTCTCACTTTGTCTCCTTCAGCTTCCTTTTTCAGGCCACAGCTTTTCCCATCCTGTGTGAGTGTACAGCATTTAGCACAGTGGAGGCCTCATTCTGTTTGGGATTTCTAACCACTGCTGTGATGCAAATAACAACAGCCATCCCCCAGTCTTCCTTGTCCTTTCATGTATCTCCTCAGGCAAGCCCTATCAAATTCTCAGAGAAGAGTGCTGCTGTTTGATTTCTATAAAGAAAAAATTGCAATCTAACTCATGTAGATATGTCCTTGTATAATGAAATGCCCAGCAGCAATTCAGGTCTGTTTAGAGTCATGTGCTTTAATAGGGGACAATCCTCAGCATAGAAGGGGATTCTCCAAAGCTCCTGTGAGCTGGTGTCTCTGCTTCTGCTAGATACAGCAACAATCCCTTTGTGAATACTCATTTATTGCATACAGACCCTGGGAGCAATATTTTCTTTTGGGTAGACATTAGAGGCAGCAGCAAGAGACCTCGATTCAGGCTGTCAAATGTGCATGTGTCTGGTGAACTTAGCAAGCTTCTGTTTGGTATTCTATTACCTGGCCCTGAACCATGCCCTTAAGTTGCTCTTAGTGTTAAGCATTTCCATGCCTTCCCCATCTGGCTTTTCAGATTTGCTGCAGGCAAGATCATGTGCCAGAATGTACTCATTAACACTGTTAGTTTTGCTGAGTTGTGCTGCAATCCCCTAAGATCAAGTAATCATGTTGCTTCAGATGTGCCTTTTTATTACTAGAGGCATTGGTCAAACAAGAGTTAATAGAGTGCAAAAAGTTCTCCATCCTGCTATCAGTCTAATCCTTGTCAGTCCTGACTGCAAATCTGCCTTCCCACGTTCTGACAAAAGCTTGGTGATGAGTTTCTCAATGTTATGTTTCCCTACCTTGCAGCAAGAAATGTAGGTAGGTGTTTCTCTCAAAAATAACTCTGCTTTACAGATGAGGTTTATTAACTAACTTATGCTACCCTCTTCTGGCTGTTCAGCTCCCCACAGACACACCACACACAGAGTCTACACAAGATGCTAAAAAGCAGGCAGGTGGTGACTTCTCTGTCCAGGACTCACAATGCTTCCTCCATGGTTAATGAGTTGGATAATTTCTTATCCCATATACTGCATTACAGTAATACAAGAGTGATAATAAGGTGTTACACAAACTGCATTTTTATTACACAAATAAACAATGTAGGGGAACATCTAATTAGCTTTCCTGATAGTCCCATAGGATTGAAAGAATTAGAAAATGATCAAAGTGAACGGGCAAAGTAATTTTTCTTTCTTTTCACTGTAAAAGCAGCCATGATTCACGTCACAGGAAGGGAAAAGTTCTGAGACCTCAGAACTGAGCTAAGTCTTTGTCATTGCAGACAATCTGATTTAGCCCAAGCCTGAGAAATGACACAGAAAGATAAAATTACCCTTGGTTTGCTCACTACTCTTGGCCCCATCTCAGTACAAGCTGCTGTTTGTAGCCCAAAGCCCTAGGCTTGAGGACAGCAGGGAGTGGGCTGATCTTGGGTTTTGCGTTGGGGAGTCCTGCAAGGAACAGGGAGTTTGACTCGATCCTTATGGGTTCCTTTCAGCTTGAGATCTGTGATTCTGTTCTATGATTCTGGAACTTGGTAAATGGTTTGGGAACTCCTATCTGGTTTGGACAGGTTACTCCTAAGCAGTGGAAGCACTGGAGAAAGCTTTTGCTAACTGTTCACAAGAAAAACTGCTGTTCCAACTTCACAGATCTCCTTTCCCACCACCATGGACTTCCCTACAGCACAGTAAAAGGCTGGGATGCTGTCTGCACTGTTCTCCTGTGGGTGGCAGATTCCCTTAACTGTGATGAAAACGGTTCTCCTCCTAATAAACCATTACTGTGGATTTGGGTTTGCACCGATAGTGTACTTCTTTCTCAGCAGGTTTCTGCTTGCCGTTAAACACCATACAATGATAACTTCTGAATGAGTATTTCATTGGTTGTTGTAAACAGTAACTGAAATAGCAGCATGAAAAGAGAGCAGAGAGCGCTCTCCCCAGTTTTTATATGCTTTAACAAAATCACTTCCTGACTTTGCAGAAAAGAAATGCACTAAAAGACTGGAATAGCTCTTCTGAGGTCTCCAGGGTAGATGTACTACCTGGTATTATTGATAGTTTGTCATTTTTAACCTAATTTGATCATGGAGCCTACATGGTAGGTTTTTGTCCTGCCAGAAGCAATGCTGGCTTCGTGGCTGGTACCCCTCAGGCCTCTCCCTGGGACAGCCAAGGGGCCAGGGCTTGGGAACACAGCTCCGTGCAAATCTCCATGTTATTAGAGGGAGGAATCCTTTATTTTCAATTTCTGCAGGGTTTTAGCACTGTACTCAGCTACTAAATGAGAAGCTGAGGAGTGGTTTGTGCAACACTTCATTAAGGTTATTAAAAAAGAAGTGGAGGGAA
The DNA here is from genome assembly GCF_017639235.1 of Corvus kubaryi. Classification (NCBI taxonomy): domain Eukaryota; kingdom Metazoa; phylum Chordata; class Aves; order Passeriformes; family Corvidae; genus Corvus; species Corvus kubaryi. Next base: position 9,930,143 of record NW_024581112.1, on the reverse strand, counting down.
GTGGCTAATGAAAGCAAAAGAGCTACGAGGTAAAAAACCCTGCAATGTTAGGACAACCTGGTTGCCTCCGATGCCGCAGGTCCTGCCTCATGGTCTGCAGCTGTCACAGGGCCTCAGTGTCCCTGTCCCAGGAGCTGGGTAGGGTGGCTGGGAGCCTGCCCTTAAATCCTTCCCGGGGGCTCCAGCAACCCCTGGATCGGGGCTTCTCCTCAGCGTTCCCATCCTCTCCCGTGCCGCCTGCCTGCCTCTCCTGCTGGCCTGAGGCAGGTGCCTTTTGTCCCAGGCTTTTCCCTCGAAGTTTATTTTCCTGGCACTGGGCCATGGGTCTCCCAGGAAGGCAAGAAATCACCTCTGGCTATGCCCAAGGAAGTGTGGAGCAACTCTTCCTTCAGAGCCCACAGTCCCCCAGACAGCTCCCTTTGGAAGCCCGAATGGAAGGCTAATGCCTGCCCGTCTCTGGGCGCTGTGGTGGGGGTGCTCAGCAGCCCATGGGGCCTCATCCCAAAAAGTCACCTCTCCTGTGAGAAGAGCAGCAGCCAATTCTTTAAGTTGACAAGTTTATTGAATGGGAATAATCAGGGTCTCCATGACAAGTTAGCCAAATCCGCTGACGAAAGGGCCACACTAACTACCTAACCACCATCAAGCAAAGCAGTCAGAAACCCCAAAATTCCCAGGGTATTCCTTTTTATACCCTCCCCGGAGTACCACCCCTTTCCCCAAGAGTCCTCCCTCTAGAGATGTGTTGATTGGAGGATATTGGCTTGTTGTCTTGGCGATTGGTCCATCCAAATGGGGTGATGCCAGTGCATCAAATGATTGGTTGTTCTTCTTGTCCAATTAAGACTCTTGGTTTATCCCTTTTTCTAGAAGATTCCACCCGTTCCTGTCAATCATTCTCAATTATTCCACCCCTAATGCTAATACCAAGAATGAGCCTGATGCCACCCCCCTCCAGAACCCCACACAACAAACCCCAACAGCATCTCCTATAACATATCCCCAATCAAACATTGTTCCAAACTAACAACAAACCGCAGCCTCCCACCCACTGCAAACATTCAAACCCTCAACTGCTTGGTCCTACAAAAGCCAACCCTCCTTGCTTATTCATAACACCTGTGTTTCACTGGGTCTCTTTGGGAGATGGGCTGCTCCAGCCCATGCACCTCACTCAGGCCAAGGGAAGGGCTTAACATGCAGCTTCAGGTGTTCTCTTCTGTGACTGTGGAGTTTTAAGGGAACTTCCCTATGCTTCCAGATAGGCAGAAAACCAGAGAGCAGATAAACTCCACCTTCCTGAATTCTCCCATACCAGCCCAGGTTTCCCGTGAGCCAGCCAGGGGTGCCCATCAACACAGATGATCATGGCCCCACCAGTTTAAGCTTAACTGCTGCTGTTTGTCTGCCACACTGGGGGCTTGGTTCAGCGCTTGTGTGTAGTTTTGTCGTGAAGCTGGTTCTGGGTTCTCATCCTTAGGCAGATCCTCTGCGCAGCTCACTTGGGTTCTGCATTTCTGTTTGCTCTTAAAATGAGCATGGTAACAACTGCTAATATTGAACGCTTTTTGTATTTTAGCCATATATACTGGTTATACAAGTATGTAGGTTAAAAATAAACATTCTAAATTTAACACACTGGTACAAAAATACATAATGGTTCTACCTAATTGTTGTAGGTATTGTGTGACATAGGCTGGTAGGCCTACAGCAACAATAAATAACACTGCTTACCACAGAGATGCTAATGCTTGCTATGCAGCTTGAAATGGTCTCATTTTAAGAAGTTATCAGAACATAAATTATCAGTGATTTTTATGGTGAGTTGAACGATAGGGTCAGTTTTAAAATGAAGAATTAATGGAACTAGCGGAGGATGTGAATTATCTGGACTGAAACCCTATAGTTTTCATAGAGTCTCTGTAGGACTTGTATAAGTGACTTACAGCCTCATAGGTCAGGTGCCTGAGCATCTTTTTATTGTCTCAGGGGCAGTGTTGCATCAAACATTTCCATTTCTTATCTGAAAACTGGGCATTTTGCCTTCCTCTCAACCTCTGTAGTGAAAGGTCTGTGAGGTAGGAGTTCCTCTTACTGCACATACGTACGACACTGGCAAAATGAGGCCTTGTCCTGCTGGGGCCTTTTGGTGTAATCTTACATGTAAAAATTACATATCCTTGAATGATTGTATGTGTATGACCAGCAGAGGCAGAATCAGTAGCACTGTGGTCTTAATACTCTCAAATCTCTGAGATGAGCTCTGAACAAGACATCGTTGCTGTTCCAAAGACATGACTCCAAGAAGGAAGCAATGTGTCCAAGTAATCTGCTGTGGTGGATGGTGCCCCAGAAAATGTTTTAGAAATCTGTTTGCCAGGCTGTACATTTGCAGTGAAACAGAGGTACAACTGTCTTCTGTCATTCTAGGTTCCATGTAGTTCACCTCACCTTTACTTCTGTGCCAAACCTCAGACTGAGGTCAGATGCAGCCCTGGACCAGGACAGACTGTGGGCTTTGTGGATTGCACAGGGTGTCATCAGCAAGAGTACCAAACACCACAAGGATGGTCAGGTCTGGAGTTCATGTCCCCAGGTCGCTGTGATCTCTGTGGCTGTAGCTGGTATATCACTCCTAGAAAAGGAGTGGAGAGTCAAATTCCACAGGCACAGTGTGCTTGCTGGCTGCTGTAGCCTGTACTTACTGGATTTTACTATTAGATTGCTTTTCAGAGAGGATGTGGTAAAATACAAAATACAAAACTGTAACTTCTGGTGATGAGACATTTACAAAGCACCTAATTTAAAACACAAAAATACCCTGTGTTGTCAGTCCCCTGGATTCACTAATAAGCCTTAGTTGTCCTGACCAGCCTCACCTGGAGCCTCCACCCACACTCCTGGAGCTTATTTAAGCTCAGCCCGAGGGCATTAGGTCCTAGTTGGGATGTTTTAAGGAGTATGCATTCTCACTTTTTTCTTTAGTTGTTGCTTGACTTTCTTGGACCTGATGCCTGCTGGGCTGTTGGTATGATGTGCTTTCCATTTCAGTCCTGCCCCACCTGCTGGGTTCAGCCGTGGTGGGTTTGTGCCCTGCTGCTGAGAGCCCTGCCTGCACTGGGGCAGCCCTTGCCTTCCCATCCTCTGCTTCTCAACAGGTTTGTAGCAGTTTAATTTGTGTCTCACTTTTATGTAATCTCTGCTGTGATTGAGGACTTCAACAGGGCAGTCTTGATCATGTCCTGACCAGTTTCAAATGCATGTGGCTTTGTCTCTGTTATGGGTATGACACTTGAACCTGCAGAAGGGTGACACACTTAAAATGTCCCTGGTCACGAGGTGTTGGCTGAAGGCTTCTGTTGTAGATGCTGCTAAAAGGCCCAAGAGAGGGCCATCCTAGGAAAGTACGATTTTATTGTTCAGCTCTATACTTTGCTTGGTAAAGAGGTTGTTCCTCACTTACACGGCGGCACCTGTGGAGTGTTGGTGCTCTCAGAGCCAGGTCTCCAGAGCAGCACAGGAGAAAGAGATATAAACCTCTTTAGCATCTCTGTGTTGTCTCTACTTGTTTGAACTGTCTGCCTTCTGAAAATGAACTGTCTCTCCATGTATTTCTTCTTTGTTTTCTTGATGTTTTTAGGGGAAACAGTAGGACTTTAAGCCACAAATGTAATGATAAATAATTGCAGTGTCTTAAACTTGCATTATTGATAATGTGGCAAATTGGGTGTGTATGTAAAGAGGTGAAGAATTTTCATGGCCAATATATGTTGTTGCTATTACTATGAAGTGCTGGTTTTGCCAAAATAAGAATTTTCTCTTTGGAAAAGGTCTATTTTAATTGATACAATTTAACTGTTTTGGAGAGGTCAAAGTTGCTTAAAATGTTCAGAAGGGGGGGCTGAATGGTACTATTGCAGCTTAAACTGACTCTCAATTTGGAATTCAGAATTGTTATGGCTTAAAAAACTAAACAAGAGAAACTTATTTTAAGTGTACTGATCTCCTTAAATGGAGATCTTTGACACAATTTCTTTCTAGATTTGTCTTATACTCTCTGTCTATTTGGAATATAGAGTCTTCCAGATCATTCTTTTGGGGCAAGAAATACATGAACAAATGTTAGTTCTGCCAGAACTTTATGATCTGGTAAGAATAAAGTAGGATTGTACTTCTAAAGAGTTGGTTATTTTTTCAAATAACTACACACCCTAATTAGGAAGGACAAAAAAATCCATGGATTTTAAGAGTTTTTGGAAGAACTGTTTTAGAAACTACATAGAAGCCATAACTTGAAAGAAAAACTGACATGTATATACACATCTTCAAGTATTTATCCATGAAGTTTCTTCTTTCTTCCAGCAAAGTCAGTGAAAACAGTTTAAAAATTATTAAATAAAGTCATTTTCTATAGAGCTAATCCTTGGTTTGGAAGAAAAAAACCAACCACCAAAACCAACCACCATAAAAAAAATAAACCAACACCAAAAAATCCAAATCAAACCAAAAAGCTTTTGAAAAAAATCTGCCTTTCTTTTGTTTATATATACACCACTGCAGACAGTTATGACTTTGCTCTTTGGATTCTGTGCCTCTGAATGTGCTACGTTCTTCTATTTGTTAGTTAGTGCAGACTCTGCCTCTTGTCCAGAGGAGTAAGGCATTGTTAAGAGCAGAAATGTGGCAGTTTGACCAAGGTAAGTGCAAGTGTGAAGCCCTGCTCCCTTTGAGGCGATTGCGTAACTTGGCAGAAGGGCCGAGCTGACTGGGGTGTGGGGAGCAGAGAACCAAGTTGTTCTCAGGCAAGCTTTCAGCTACTGTGAAATCCCACTGTGCAGTGGAAAGGGTTCACCAGCTGAGCATTTTTCCTTGGAAACTCTAAAGTCTCCAGGCCAATCAATTTTAGCCCTAGGACAAACTGTGTGCATGTGTGCCTATGGATAATCTGTATGTGTAACCCTTCCTCTAACAGTAGCTGGCAGACAGGAAACTGGACATGCTCTCTCTCTGATGCATTTGAATGTCCTCAGGTCCTCACTGTCTCCTCCTATAGAAGCTCCTCTCTACCCAAATAAATACCCAGGCAAAAAAATCCGTTTCTGTAACATATGCTGGTCAATTGAACTAATTTTGCCCTGAGAAGTCTAGTGTCCAAAAGGGACATGTTGCTTTTTATCTATTCTGTCAGCTTGCAATAAAATGTTTTGTCAAGGTTTGCTCAAATCTTTGATTTGAGTCACCTTGAGATTTTTTTTGTTTGTTTTCTTTCGCTTTTTATACTGCTTATAGCAAGAAATCTAGTTTCTGGAGCCTTTAAATGTGTTCAATAATTTCTCTGTTAGAAAGGTTGATATAAATAGACCATCAGCCTAGGAATGTAGAATGGTCAGGGAGCTCCACGAGCATGATCTATTCCCCTGCCATTGGAAGGAAAACATTCATTTTATAAACTAATTGAGATTTCTTGGAATATCAATTGAGGCTTAAGGCCCAGTAGGCGATGGAGAAAAGGCTGACATTTAGAAAGCTTATTTCTGGTTTAAATGTGTTTATGGCTAATTTATAATTATTAGTTTTTGGACTGGTGCTGTCCTTTTGAGGAAATTATTAATTTCTTCTTTTCTTTTTTATGTGGTTTTGGGTTTTTTGGCTGGTTTTTTTTTAACTGCTGTGATTGGCAGCACAAATTGCCTTCTGAAGACAGTTTTACATTGTCTCATTTGGTCTTTCTTCTGCTGAAGGAGGAGATACTTGCTTTTCCCTCTGCTGCACATTCCTGCTGTTCCCTTTGTCCAGCCTCTCCATGCTGCAGAAGCAGAGTGAGCTCTGTGGACTTGTGATCTCCCTTGCTTAAATGCCCGGGGCACCGTGGGACTGGGGCAAGTGGGACTCCTTTCTGATGGGCAGCTGTTGTCAGATCAGATTAAAAGTGTTTTGTAACTGCAATCCCAGCATTAATTTTGCTGCCCAACCAAGAAAAGGATTAGCTTTATTTTGCCCCCTTCTGAATTACTTTGTTTTTCTATTGCTGTGTTCATCCTAGTGCTCTTTTCTGTGCTGACTCAGTTGAAATTCATCCATCCTGAACTTGGTGAGCAGAGCCCTCTGCAGTATTTCAGAGGCATTCTAAGTGGTGTCTTGTATAGTGCCACAAAAACTACCCTTTCTTTTTTCTGGAAATACTTCAGATTCACCCTATGATCATGTTTGCCTCTCTCACAGAAGGTAAGCTTCCATTTTGGGCAGCACTGATGCATGAGGCATGACTTTTATTTACCCTAGCTGCTGAGGGGAACCTATGCAGCTTTTACAGTATTATCTGAACCAGCCTGCTTGCTGCTGTGAGGTTTTGCTAAATTATTGGTGCCTCCAAAAAAGCTGGAGCAGAGAAAAACCTTGAATGAAAGAGCAGATACATTGCTAGCTACAAAGGGTGAAATCCTGGTAGCACTTGCACTGACTTAATAGATGTGCAACAGGAGTCAATAGAGACCTTGTCCTTTCACCCAATGTCTGACTGACTTAATCACGACCTTACATAAAATCTGATGTCTAACAGTTGAGCAGGTGATTCATCCCTAATTTCAGTATGGAAGTAGGAAAACAGAGGGGGAAGAAAAGGAGTGGGCAGTAGGAAACTCAACCTCCACAGTGTGCTTTATACCTGATGTAATTTCAGCTGGCGACATGAAAGCTTAACCATTGCATCCTATGTTGTAAGGAACCAGGTGATGTGTGAAATCAATTTAACCTGAAGAAAGAAGGGGGGTGCAGTGTCCTGCCCTAAATAACTAATTAAAAGCTATCATCTTGCATCTGACAGCAGTGGCAGCTGCCTAACTGGATATTAAAAATATGCCTGCCAGTCTTTGAAACATACAGGTTTGCATGGTAGTGAGAACTGGTACTTTGGCCTTTGTACAGGATGTTAAAAACCAAGGGCTGATGTCTGAGATAATGTCTGAATGTGTAATGGCTTCTTCCTCTCGCTGCATAAGCTCTGCATCCCCAGCTTCTGACTCATGCTGAGGTCCCAGGTTTTCAGCAGAAAGCCAGCTCATTTCTACACTCCTGCAGAATTCTATCCTGACTTTGCAGAAGCCTTGTTTACAGGATAGCTGTATGTTTTTATTGGTTTTTCCTGGTGTTATTTTCTTTACTCAGGAATGGGTAAAGCTGGTGCACAGGTCAGTGATCAGGAAGTGTCATTGCATGGCAATGTAAAATTTGCTCCTCCAGAGCAGAAGACTTTTTGTCTGTGATTGCCTGTTAGTGCCAGGAGCCCAGATGCCTTTCAGAAAGATGAAAGAAAGAAAAATAAGGTGTGGGTGAGGGGGAAGGACCAATTCTGAGCTGAGCCACAGACACCTCAGTGTTTGCGGTGGTGTTTTTTTTCCCTGTCTGCCTGGCAGTGAGTTGCCTGCATTGATTTTTTTCTCCCCAGTCCAGCAGATGGTGTTAGATGGCTATTTAATGACTCGCATGGGATGGAAAGATCCTGGTGATAGAGCTGGGAGGATGCAAGAAGAAACAGTTTTGCAGGGATGTTCAGTGAATCTGAAAGCTGTGATAGGCTCCTGTTTTAAGCATCTGTGTGTATGCTTTCAGCTTACTACTACTAGGGGGTGGGGAACTTCAGAGCTGTAGTACTTGATTTAAATTGAGGCTTCTGTGACATCTATCATACTTTTCCCTCTAAGAGTTTAGGTGTGCTTGAGTGCAATGGAACAGAATGGGTGTAGCCAATGGCCCTCACTGAGCACTTTGGGGTTGGGAGGTGTGTAAATTATTTTGGTATTTATTTTTAAATTGGATTTTTCCTTGCATGCACTTTAAATGGAGGAGTGAAGTGGTACAAACTCTCTGCAGTGCATTCCCATGACAAATATTTCCTAAATCCCACTGTCCATATAAAGGAAATAAGTGAGATGGGACGAATAAGCTGTGAGCTCAGCTGGTTGTCCACTGTCCAGCCAGGCTAAAACATGACATCAGTTTTACTGCTTTCTGTTAGCTGAGGTGTTGAATGCACTGGGCCTTGATCCTAGAGAACAAGTGTCTGTCCATACTGACCTGGATCTGTTACAGGTGATATTACATAAGGAAACTGATGTGTGTGAAATTTATAAGTACCTCTGGGTAGGGGGGGGGAAAAAAAAAAGTCAGCCTGAATAGATATAGATTAAAAAGGGCTGTAACTTCCTACCATTTAGGAAAGATCTTGGGGGTATTGTGGATATTTCATAGACTGTCTGGTGAGCACACAGCAGTTAAAGAATTGTAGAGAAAGGTAGTCAAACATATGTTCTGCGGCTGTATAAGTCAGTGGTGTAACCCACCTCTTGAATGCTGAAGCCAGTTCTAATAACTGTCTTTAAAAGTTTGCAAAGTTTGTAGAAGAGCAACAAAAAAAGGTGGAATAACTGGTTTGACTCTTCACCCTGGAAGAGAAGGGATTGGGGTAAGATATGGGGGAATGCTATAAATGATGTGCTAAAGATGAACAGGGAAGATTATTGCTATTTATTGAAATGTAGTTGGAGGAAATACCCTAAAACTTTGTGTGGGTTTTTTTTCTGTTTGGAGTTTTTTAAGCCTGCTAGTTCCTGTAGTGCATAACTTGTTTTCACTTGATTTTTCTTTCCTTTTTTTTTTTGTGGAATTTGGAGAAATAAGTGTATCTAAAAAAGGTTGGGCAAATTTAGAAGACCCATTGTTGGCTGTGAAGCATGACTGCAGGTTCTTGCAATGTAAAATGAGAGGGGTCAGCCTGCAAGTTCGCTTTCTAGTCTTTTGGCAAGCATAGTGTTTGCTGGCAATTTCTGATGGGTCACTCTAGGTCTGCTCAGTGGTTATTCTGAGTAGCTTCTGGAAGTGGGGTTACAGACTTTAGAAGTTATTCCTTTCCTGTGAGAGGATGATGTATATTTAAGTGGTGGATTTAAGAGGTGGGGCTTTATAGGTCTGTTATTGTAGGCCTGGAGGTAGCTCCTGCACCCTGTGACTCAGAGCTACTTATAGACCTCAGTCTGCATCTGCTTCTGCCTTTTAAACAGCCTTCAGCCTGAGCCCTAAGGCTGGGCCAAGGATGCTGATAGGATTCACCTTAACATCAAACAGTTAACAGACTGACACAGAAAATCATCAGCAAAAAAGTCTTGACATGGCAGTCAAGGGAATAATTTATACAATCCCAGGAAATTTGTTTTTATAAAGTGATAGCTTTTAATGGTGGGATAATGTAGTCTACTTTTTAGACTTGTTCCCAAGCTGTCACTAGAAATAGCATGCACTGGGGTATACAAATGTCCTGGGTAGAGGCACAAGAAATTAAAGAAAGGTAGAGTAGCATGACTTGTCTGTTAATAGACTGCAGGACTGCTGGGTTTTGCTAAGATTTTTTTGGTGGGGGTTTTGTTGTTGGGGTTTTTTTTAAAGAAGTTATTCCTGTGACAGGACAGGGGGCTGTTTTCTGTCCTGTAAATCCACACCCAGTAGTTAGAATAATGTATACTATGGTATTTAATCTTAGAGCATCCTAAAGCAATTTACAGCCTACCATCCGCAAGGAGACCCTTATCAATATCTGATCTGGGAAGCTGCATCATCCCTAAGTGTGACCAGCCCTTTCCTAGCCACAAATCATGTGTCCATTCTGGCTGCAGAGGGAATCTGCCCCAAACAGAAAAAGACCCTTCAGGAAGCCCTCCTACCTATACTCTGATATTCCTGACCAGCTTGCAGAATCTTTTAGAGGAGGGAGGGCTGTGATCTTGCCTCATGCCCTGAGTTTTCACTGGGAATTTGCTTTCCTCCTTGTCTTTCCTGGTGTTGGATTGCTCAAAGACTTACTAAAAGAAAAAAACATGTCAGGAAAGGCTTCTGGTTAGTGCATCTCAAAGGCCTTGCTGGTTAGAAGGAGAATGTTGTGGTTGGTAGTACTGCCTTGGTATTTGATACATGTGCAATTCTGCATTGCAGATCTGATGTAGATGAGCTGTCTGAGTGTGTGATATACTGTGCTTGGGCATTAAAGCTCCTTAGACTTGCTTAGCTCTTGGTTACTTTTGAAAATTCTCTTAACTGCTTTCATCACTTCTGGTTTATGTCCATAGATGCTGTCCTTGGTGGAAATAGACTCATCCTCACATTTGCAGACAATAATTCTCAAGTTAGTGGGGTCTGGTTGGTTTTTTTTTTTCCATTCTGCTAATGTCAATTTAGCTTACCAGCTTCTGAGGCAGCTGTATGTGTCCCCATACTGTGTGGGCTGAAGGGGGGCAAAGGCTCTCAAAGTGGCCCTTGGCAGCCAAGAGGGTGCAAGTTCATCAGTAACTGTTGCTGTGGTAACGCATCATCACTGTCCCTGGGCTGGGTTTTCACTAAGTGCTAACATTTGAAATTATTAACCTGGACTGGGAGTGGTGGTGCGGGCAGAGAGCTGCAAAATGGGATTAACCACTTGAGGTGTGTTAAGCAAAAACATTCAGTCCTTGCCCAGATGGCTCTGAAGATTGGTGAGGGGATAACACAGCTTTTAGTGGGTTTGGGCTCTTTAGTGATCCAGACAAAAAATGTGGGTATACAAGTGCAGTAGTGGATAAGTCCCTAGGCTTTCCTTTGTCTTCATATTCACAGTCTTAGCAAAAAGTCTGAGGGCTGATATGAGAAACTGGCACACTTCAGATGTGTTCAAAATCCTCCTTTCCTTGCCTATGACCACTAACCAAATACTGGTGAGAATCTACAGTCGCATTGTCCACACTGAGGCCAAGTTGTCAAAATCTTTGGGATGGTTTTAGCACAAATCCAGTGATGGTGAAAGACAATAAATGGAAGCATTGCTTAAGAATCTAAGCATCTTCATTTCTTCTCCCAGGTTTGCTTCTTGAAAACAACTTGTTCTATTTTTAGAGGCCATCCACAAATAACATTTTTAATCTTATATGTATTAATATTCTCTCTGGAGTGGAAGAACAGCATGCATTATTCAAATAGCCGGTATGTTTGTTTGTGTTTTGGTCTTCATTATCAAATCAAATTGAGTGAGATTAATTTAATTGTGTTTACATTCAGTTTTATTTTCTGGTGTGTATGCACTAACTCTGTCCCTAAATAGTCTTCCTGGGATGAAGGAAAGGTTTATTTTGTCTTTTTTTCTGGACGTGTTTTTGTTTGTTTGGTCATTTTTTTTCCTTTATATAGGATAAGATGTGTGTTACTTTTATTCATATAGTAGCTCTGAAGATTGAGAGGTCTATTTTTTCTAAAATATCCTATTTTCAGAATCAATTAAATCATATATCCTTCTGTTTATATGAAGTACCTTCTTATTTTTTGGCAGTAGCTTTGGATTTCACAGGTTGTGAGCCTGGATTTAAAAAGAAGTCTTTGAATAACCTATCATCTCACTGCTACTTCATCCTTTTTCACACAAAATATGTTTAGCTAATATAAAACATGATGATTTCTTCTGGACTTCTTGATGGTGTTTTAAGATACTTACTCTTGTATTGTACCTGCAGTGTCACATTAATGTATCTTAAATGATCATATTTTGCCTGATGATTTGGTACAGGGCTTTCAGAAGTTCCAGATATGGCAACTGCTATATGCTATTGGATCTTTTTCTGTTTTTATGAGCTGTTGATCTTCTGTGAACTTTGGCACCAGCAGATTTTAATTGAAGAATTTTACATCCCGGCTGTATCTCCTTATGATACACACCTCAAGCTCAAACTAATCTCTTATTTTCCATAGTAAAGCAGTGTTCCTATCTGTTATAGATGATTCAGGCAAAGGGTTGTCCGCCAATGGTGTGAAATAACTGCAGTAACTCAACAGCCTCACAGTGATTTGGTGTCTGAGAAGTGACAGATAGTAGTGCTTCTTTGCAAACATGGGCAGTGTAAGCCTGTGGAACTCCTCTGTGACCATTAGTGAAGAATACATACATTTTGGAGGTGCATTTGGGTCAGCATGTAGCCTCACAACATAGTTCTTAAATTGATTCACTCCATATTTGAGCCAAATGCTGTTCTGGAATGACTGGAACAGATGGGGATTACCTTTCCTGCAAGTGTGTGATGCAGCCTGCCTGTTCTGAAAAACCTTCTGAACTTTGACCAGGTCAGAAAACCTGCTAATTTGCTTGTGGCTGCTTCAAAGGTAGAGCATCAGCTGAGAGATCTTCTCATGCTGTTGAGGACTGAGTGGAAAGAACTAATAATATTTTTTCACCTATGCTACAGGAAGCTGAAGTATTTCTCCCCACTTTCCTCATGAGAGACAAAAGGATTCAGCTTCATTCTAGAAATCAGTAAGGTAACAAAGATAAGGAAAGCTTCTCACTGCTGAAACCATGTCCCTGTGCAAGGCTCAGTCTTTGAAACTTCAGCTTTGCAGTCTTCCTTCAGTTCTGCCCTCAGGCCTGGAATTATCTGTCAACATGTTAAGGGAATTTAAACCACAAAATGAAATTCAGGTGAATTGCAAAATGCCTGATGAATTTAGGAAGGGAGCCAGCACTCATTTTGTCTTACTCTGATATCTTACCACAAATGAGAAACTACTGTTGACAGTTAGAATTGGTTCTAGTGTGAGTGGAAAGTCCCATATTCCTCCCTCCTCTCTCTTCCCCCACCAGCTCTGAAAAAGAACAGGACAGCAGCACTCCAATTAGTCTGTTAATCATCAAAAATTTGTGCTGGTCTTCCTGTGAGTCCCTGTTTGGATGTTCAAAGCAACATAAATACACCAGAAAAAAGTGTTTGTACTGAGATAAAGTTTGTGTGCACAGTAATATTAAAACCATGCCAGTGTGGTCCTGCTGGAAAATTCTTGTTTTTAGGGGAGCCCGATGGCTGTCATACTTCAGAGTTTGATCTGAAAGGTCACACTAGACATACGCTTTGCATGGTCAGCAAAACAATCCAGTGCTTTCATATGAGATCCGAAAAGATCAGAAGCTCATGTTATATCTTCAGCTCTTTATGCCAAAGTGCTGGACATCAAAGACCAAATAGTTTCATGTTTTACAAGGCTTTCACAATCACTTCTGATTTCTTTTTTTTTTTTTCTATGACCCCCTTATTGAGGGGCTGAAGCATCTGTTGCCATTCCCACTGTCCAATAACTGCTCTAGCTCAGGAATACTCAGCCTTTCCCGTATCACAGACATCTTTTCACATGTTCGTCCCAGACCTGCAGGTGCCCATCTGACAGGAACCTTTGGGAACATTTGTCACCTTCGTGGCTTCTCTGCTGTTTGTAGGGCAGGCTTGGGCCATGGCTCTTTATAAAAGTAGTTGCTTTCCTTGACTTCCAACAGTATATTCCTTATGCTCTCCTGCTGGGAGACCTCAGAGCAGATTGGCTGGTTTTTGTTTTGAAACTGTCACTGAGCTTAGGCATAAGATGGCTGGAATGCTTTGCTGAAAGCATTTTCCTGGTGGGATTGCAGAAATTTTAATCCTTCTTGTTGCTGTTCCTTGTCTTGCTGCTCTGTGTGACTTGTTTTCAGAATTTGATTACTGCATGATGCTGGAGAAGGAAAGAAACAGAATGCTGCTCCTGTGAGACTCACAACAGTTAAGAGGTCGTCAGCAAAGAAGTCACAGTCTGCATGGTCAAAACAACAAACTGTTTTGAAGGATGATGGCAAAGGCTGGTTTTGTGTAGAGAAGCCATAGCTTCAAAAGCAATTTTAAATAAATGAGTCATGGTCTTGTTCTTACACAGTGATATGATATTCACACAAAAAGAACAGAAATTAAAAGAAAATGACTGTTCCTCCCCCCCCCGGGGCGGCCCGGCGGGGGGGGGGACAAAAAAAGAAACGACGCACAAAAGGGGAAAGAGGGGGGACCAAGGGACAA
>NW_024581112.1:9864889-9916166 GCF_017639235.1 Corvus kubaryi | reverse complement strand
AAAAAAAAAAAAAAAAAAAACCAACAAACCAAACCTCAGGAGAACAGTTTACCCCATCTACCCTTTCACAAACAAATGCCTAAACATTGTACCTAAGCTGATGCTTGAAGACTAAGGTCAGTCTGGGAGGTAAACTAAGGCAGTCTGCCTCCTGCTGAAAAGGCATGTATGCCTACTGGATTGCTTCAAAAACTTAAGAAGAAAGGGGGGGAGAGGGAGAAAAGGCCTTTGTCTTAGCTTCAAGTTGCCATCAGCCTGCTGCTGTGCTCTGTTAGCCTGTCCTGCTGGTGCAGAAGTTCCTGTCTTAGACTGGCACTTGGGTGCAAGTCCTCTCTTTAGTTGATATGCTTGGAAGAAAAGCTGGCATGTAAGTGATTTGTAAGTCATGCAGGCCTTTATGTGCTGATGTGACTTCTCTTCTTCCTGTCTTGGGAACTGAGACAAAAGAGTTTTTAGAGAGGAAGGCCACGAAATCTGTGTTCTCCATTCAGTCCTTGAATGGCTCTGAAGAGTAGCACCTCAAGCTGATGTAAATAGAGAACACAAATGAGAGCTGTATGGGAGGTTCTAAGGTCTGAAGTTCTAAGGTTCAAGTGTGTCCACGATCTGAGCACACCAGTCAAGGTGTGTATAAATCAGCATGGCAAACATGAGCCTTGTCTCTGCTTGCAGCAGAAATGCTGCCCTGGCTGACTTTCCCTTTTTTGTCTCAGGGGGAGGTTTGCCTTATCAGTAGCTTTCACATTCCTGTAGATAGTCTCAGACAAGTGGATGGCAGGGCCATTCATTACACTGACACAACAGCATTAGACTCTTACCAGTAGCCATTTTAATCTGCCTTGGAGAATAAGTTAATTAAAAAAGATGATTTGAAAGCAAAGGGTATCAGACGAACTTTACTGGAAGTATAAAGTGAGCTCTGTGATACCCACAGAGTTGACAAATAGTCAGATTTCCTTGTTTTCAGCAGAGGTAACCTAACATCCACCCAATTTAACCCAGAAGTTTGCTAGAGAAGGGTTAACTGATAAGTGTTGGGACTTGAGTACTGCTTAGCTACAACCTTCCAAGCTGTCTGCAACCCTGTCTTTGCAGGAAAGAAGTGGTAGTAGGGTATTTCCAAAATGAGCTGCCTTGCCTGGGGTCATTTTGTCAAGGCTGGAGGGGAGAGGCTGGGCGGAGAAGCATTAACGCTGTGGCTGGCTCTTGCATCTTGCACTGGCCTGTGCCAGCCCTCACTTCAGAGCGTGAGTTTAAATTATGGAGCATCTGACAGCGATGATGAACACTGTAGGTTAGCGTCTGGAAAAGGATATTGTTTTATTTATAGGTATTGGTTAGTGGAAAATGGTAGCAGGGTAGTTTGTTAACCACGCCTGTCTGGAAGCATTATGAAAGTTGAATCAAACCAAGTGTTTGCTGTCTCTGCCCTTCTGCCTCAACTGTTTCATTTCTCCTTCTGTAAATCCCAGGACTACCACATTCAAAATGCAAATACTCTTTGACAGGAGTTTCTGTGACTTTGTCGCGCTATCTGTGCAGCTCCTGCTTTCAGGGGACCTTCACACAGACAAAATTGATCAGCAGCCGGAGGAGGGAAGCAGCCGTTGCCGCGGCAACCGGTGATGACTCATCCCGGGTAGCAGGCAGCAAAAGCTGTGAGGCTGCAGTAATTTTCCAGATGCTTAATCCAGCTCTAGGGGCTTTTTTCCTCCCTCTTGCTGACAGGCAGGAATCTTCCTCTGCCTTTCTGTGCTCACAGACCCACGCAGCCTGCAGCCGTACGTGATCAGAGTAGTCCTTTGTGGTGCTCACCCAGAATGGCGTCACAGAGACGTGTCTGGGCAATGTGGATGAGCTACTCCACCGATTGAACTGTGATTGAACACCGATTTTACCCCCAAAGGTGGTAAAAATAGAACTGCAAACTGCCTGTCTGCAAAAACACCCTAGTTTGTCATCGGCTGCACTCAATTCCTATCTCCCAACTAACATCACGTTTACTGTAACTACAGCTATGAAATATTAAATCAGTTCATCTTATTTCTTTTCAGTAATGAGGCTGTCCCTGTGCTGCATACAGAATGTGCTAAAAAGAGAAAAGTGAGCTGCGTTCAGCACATGCATTTCCATGAATTAGCTTCTCATTTCTATGACCTACTAATTTTTGTGCACAAATTTCAGTCTGCATGTAATGAAATAGAGCAGTTTAAGAGACTTATCCAGGAAAAGGGCAGTAAAAGGAGCAACACCTTCCATGTTACTCAGGGGCTGCCTACCTTGTGGTTTTCCTGCAATGACTGCATTGTAACGCAGGCCTCGCTCAATTTGGGGCACTTTTATGAATGTCTGAGTAGTTATTTACCTGTTCTGGTAGTGATGTGGAGTTCTTTGTGATTGCCACAGGATGCTGAAGAATCGAAGTGTAACTACATCAAAAGTAGCTTCAGGTTGTGTATGTGGAAGGTACACATTCCTCCCTGGAGCCAGAGGAGCAATTAGCACAGAATGGTGGTGGAATTCAGTTTCCCTGTTCAAGTGAGTTCATCTACATGTGGGAAAAACAGAGCTGCTCTGCAGCATGTGGAGAGGGAAGAGCTTGTGGGGAAAATAGGAAAAATAGCAATAGATCTCTGTGCTTGATTCAGGTAGGGGACAAAAAGTACTGATGCTGCCAGCTGCTATCTCATGCAGTCCCTGGAAGGCAGATGGCTTTCTGTGGGTGAATCAAGTGAGGCCATCAACTCCTCCTCCCACAGTGCAGCCTTTTGCTTGCAAGTGCTCATTAAAGACTTGTCAGGGTGTGCAGCTGAACCAAGCTGCTGCATTGCTGACAGGCTCTGCAATGTGTTGCTGGCTGAAGTTAAAGCGACATACAACCACCAAATGTGTGGGGCATGAGAAAGCTGCATGTGATGTTTGTTTTCTGCTTCTTGTGGTTGTCATCTGCTAATAAGTGCCCATATGACATGAATATGTATTGTCTTGAGTCTTTGTCTCCTGTCAGTAGGTGGAATGTGTGAGCATCTAATGAGCGTGCTGTGGCTGCTCTTCAAGGGAAACCAGTCTGAAAGACCACCAGTGGTGGCTCATCTTATTCTTGTGAGATCCTGAGTTCTTTCTTGGTATGCAGCTGTTCCTAACTGTGACCAGGTCATGGATATCCAGAGTGAGATCTGTTTTATGATCAATGCCTAATACTGCAACTTTGTTCAGGTTAGAGCGTCTGGTTTAGGACACTAACTCTCTTTCACTTCCCATCCTTGCTTGAGAACTAAATATACTATGAAATAGTGATTTTGCTGGAAAGATGTCCTTTCCAGGAGCAGACTGTTTTGGAAATAAAACAAACTGAAAGCCAAATAGGAGACTTTTTATTCATCTCACCCCTCAAGATGGGGAGCATTTGCTACCTGGGCATCATGACATGTAATAAAAATACTGTTAGTCAGAGCTGCAGTTTCAACAGCAATTACTGCAGGCCTGCATAGCTGTGCTAGGTTTATTGTAATGTGTATTATTAATGTATTTTAAGTTAGCACCCAAAGTTTGGCAGTTCTAGCAAAGTCCTTATGTGAAATAATCAAATCATCAATTGCATTAAGCTCATATATACTTTGTGGGTCTCTTTCTGGAAAAGCATGTTTAATGCCGTTACATTCACTATTGATAAGGATATATTGACTTGCTAATGCATTTTGTGATCAGTTAGACTTCAGTAGGTTGCCTGAAATCTCATGGAATGGCATCTGCTATGCTGACTGTAGATAGCAGCATTTGTAATTAGTTGTATGCTGGTTTCTTGGGTAGTTTGTTTGCAGAGGCATATCCTAGACAGAAGCTGGCTAAGGCCACTGTACCCAAGGTACAGTGAAGGTGCCCAAGGACTTGTAGGCCTGTGAAATGATTTAATAAGGGATAGAAGCCTTACTTCTTTACAAGGTAATGATGTATTTCTAGATAGCTTTTTGCTCTTGGAAGACAAAATTACTAGTAATTATGTGTTAATTAGTAATTACTATGTGACTGGATAAAACTTTTAATAATCAGGGCAGCCATGGGATGGTAGGAATTGATGCACAAATCATACACTATTAGCCTTGGTGCTTCTCAAAATATGTAAAATTGCATATTTCAAATCTTTCCCCTTCTTGATATTTTCTTTCTGAAGGCCCTTCATTCTTCCAAGTCTATTTCCTGGGTATCCTGTACTATGGGAGCCTTATGATGTAGAAAGTAGATCCCATCTCCCTTTCAAAGTCATCCAGTGCAGTACTGAATGAAACACAGAAAAACATTGCTGAAGCTGACAAAGACATCTCATCTCTCAAAGGATCCAGCCTGAATGTCAAAATCTGCCCCTGTCATGGACTCCCAGCTGTGCAATGACTTGGCTTCCTGGATTGCAGGAACAAATATGAACAGATTTGGAAATCAAAACAAGCTTTGCAGGTGGTTGAAGTCTCTTTGTGGAGTAAGACGGGTGTGAAGAAGGTGTGTTCAGTGGAGGCACAGAGAGTGGTAGAGTTCCACATGTGTATGTGTCATTTCTGAGCCAGCTGGCAGCCTGGAGGTGCTGGAGCAGGAGCATCATCCATCACTACTGTGAGCTGAGCTGCTATCCCACTGAGCCACTCAGCTCTGCAACTACAAAGGGGTGGCACCACACCTCTGGGAAATCAGTAGCAAAATCAGTATCTGCCCTTGGCTTCCCAAAGCTCCAGGCTCGGTTATCTCCGTGGAAGTGCTGTACAAATGGGTCTTATTTTTGCTTATCTTAAAAGACAGGTGGCTTTATATTAGTTTACAGGAAAGAAATATTCAAGCATTAGGAACAGTGTGAACTAAATCCCAGGTTCTATTATATTTTTATTTGGAGTTTGAAACTGCCTGTTCTCCTAAAAATGTGCTCTCTAAAACCCTCTGATCCAAGTTATTGTTTACAGAAAATAGGAATCTTTTATGTCTTTGGGATATGAGGCTGTGGGGAAACTTAAAAGCCAGGTTTATCATACCTCATTCTGCCCTATACCAACAAGGGAGAGCCAAGCTTGGTTCTCATCAGTGTTTGGCACCTCTTTATGGAAATTCCCAATCAGAAGGCACTTACTGCTAATTCAGTTTTGGCATTTGGATGACTGTCCTTTGAAAACAATATTGTAGGCTGTTGAAGAGGGAGCACAGTCATCCCACTAATGAGATTCATAAATTTGTTTACCTTCATTTTCCTGTGTAATATTTCCTGGTAGTAAGATGTATTACTTTCATAGGTTTGCAGAGCAAGCAATAGAAATCCTTCTTTCTGAAACCTTAAAAGCCACAGCTACTGAGTTTTTGGGAGAGGTGCTAGATCTCCTCAAGTAGGTGCTGTACAGTGTCTGGCATGGCAAGGTCCTCATGGATTTGGCTGCTGCATCACCTCTGAATGGCACCAAGGCTCTTCACTTCCTCAAGTGCTAGGAGGTTATGCTCTATTTGCACAATGTCTTCTAGTACCAGGATGATGAGTGAGAAGGGTGGGTCCAGCATTTCTGGACAAAGGCAAAGAAAATGGAAGTCTTGTTGTATTCCTGGGCTCCTTGTTCATGGGATTGATTTTTATCCTTTGTGCTTCTTTAAAGATGCCTACCTCAATGTCCTTTGTCCAGGGATGCATGGAGCTGTCTGTTGGTAAATCTCCTATATAAGAGACAGAGAAGAAGCTGTTTGTAGTCAAGGTCCTGTGATACTAAAGTTTTTGAAGTAATGAAGAAAAAAGAATCTAATGCTCTAGATCACTTGTTATTGCACTCAAATTTAGTCTCTATTTTGTGGGGGGGAGTGAACATGAGTCTGCTTGTGCTTTATACAGGATAGAAACCTCCTTTCTTTGCTTCATGAAACAGTTGCAGTTCAGTCTAGCAGAGCTCTGGCTTATTATATATATGTATGTATTTTTTTCTAATACTGTGTTCATAGTCAGTTCTATTTATCTCTCCACCATGTGTCCCAAATATCTATGCCACTCCTGGGCACTGATTCAGAGTTGAGTACCATCTCCTATCTTTTGTGTCATTCCCTAAGGTGTGGTGAGATTTCTCTGCAAATCTGTCTCTGAAGTTTGGGCCAAGTCTGCTTTGCCTAGATAAGAACTATCAGTAGTGAACATAGTTGTCTTTAACAGTGAGCGAAGTTATCTTTAGCTTTCTCCCTGTGCCGGCTCCTCGTACATTTTCACCCGTGAGCACTGCAGAATTTCCTCTGCTCAGCAGTGGTGTGTCACCTCTGAGGCTTAACTAGCACCTGCTTGACTGGGTGGTTTGCTGGGCACAGGCTTCAAGTCAGGGAAGAGATTGGGGGATGGGGGGGGGGGGGGTGTCTCTTGATTCTTCCCCACCCTCCCTTTTATTTTCTTTTTTCCCCCCATGTCTTCATTATTATGGCATTTTTGTCAGTGCCTCCTTTGGCTTTGCAGGTAAGTTCGCTTACGACCTCTCCTGTGCATCTCTAGTACAGCACAAAGTGATTTGAATGACCTGTCAGTGCAAAGAACTTGGGTGAGGACCACTGTATTTTAATAGCAGCCCTTTCTTCTAACCTTTTTAATAGGTCACCTGCATATATAATCTCTCTTGTACATTGTGTAACCAACATCATGTCACTCATTTGTCTGAAGCTTTTGCTGCCAAAGAGTATTTGGCACCTTTTGTTAGCACTACGTTCTCCACAATACCTTCTTTCTTTTAAGCAGCACTTACATTTCCCAGACTAACAGCCACTGCCTTGGGATTCCTGGGAGCATCAGTAGAGACAAAGAATTTTCTTCCCCCACAGAATCCAATTTCTGATTTTTTTTTTCCTTTTCTTTCTTTTTTTCCCCTGTGATGTGCCATTTGAAGACAGTGGATTTAAACACCTTGTTTTAGGAGAGGGCAAAAAAAAGTAGACAAGAGGTTTCCATTTTGCAGCTCTCACCTAATGAAAGGGATGAATATTTTCAAGGATATTATTGTAGAAATAAATTATGTCATAGAAATACACCACACTGTCCTCCTACAAAATCCTTCAATGTTTCCATTTTACTTGGAAGCCAACTGAAGGCTAGAGAGCCTTTTGTTGTCGGGAAGGGAGGGTATTAAAGCAGCCCTTGAAGTCTTTGTTTTCAGTTTAGAGGAGCACAGCCTGAGGCTGCATTCCTCTTTACCTTGGTTTCTTCCCAAATTCTGCAGCCCTTGGCAAACTGGGAAAAGCAGTGCCAGCTCACACAGGAACTTCTCTCTTGCTGAGTAACTGGGGATGAAACTTCCCTATGTACATGATAATTTTGCTAATACCTGAAGGCCACTGTGCTTCAGCTTGTTGGGAGGGTGAGATCATTACACAGGCACTGCTATAACGAAGCATGAGCTTGCTTTATCCTTTACCTATCCTGATAGAGGTCATCAGCTTTAGTCAACGTTTTCTTGAGATTGCTATCTATGGCACTTGTAACTCTTGGTCTGGGTTTGTTTTTTTTATTATGACTTTGGAGTGGCAGTTCTTTTTAGTAAGAATTTGTGCCTTTATCTGACATGTTGCCGGTTAAGTGTAATAAAAAAAAATAAACAATAGGCTGAAATCACTCTTATTTGAAGAACCAGCCCTGCATAGCTTCCAGAACTTTCTGCTCTTGCATGGAAGCTTTATATGCATCTAATAGGGCTGGCCAGGATTTTAACCAATGCTGTTACCACAAAGGTGGAAACATGATGGTTTCCTTCTTGAGCACAGAGAATAACTCATGGGGATTTAAATCTTATTCTGCATGCTGAGGGATGGCAAAATGTTGGGTATTTTTTTGATGATAATCTCTTTATCCCTACACATGTTGCAATTATGGAAAATCATGCACAGAGTGTACTACACAGTATTTCTTCATTTGCTAAATAAAATTGTGTGACCATACCCAGAATATGGGCATGCGTGAGCTCAATGAGCCCTCTGTAGGGTAGGGGAGGAAAAGTTCAAGTCAGTTCCTTAAGGAGTAGCAACTGGATGCAGAATGCTCCATTCCTGTACTTGGCAGTGGAGGAAAGCCTATACAGTTACCTGCTTGAGAGGACTGCACCCAAGACTGCTAGAAGAGTTTTGATGGGGTAAGAAAAAATAGTTTTTCTGCAGGGCTTTGAGGGTACAGCTTTTCATGTGATGTACAGGGAGGGTCACAAGCCTAGGCTTTGTTTTGGGCTTTCCCTGCTGCTGTAGCAGTGTGCAGTTCTTGGGAGGGATTCTGGATGATGTGACTAGGAGGTTGTTCAGGTGTTCCTGCTTCCAAGTGGGCGGCCACCTCCAGCCTCCCCTTACAGCTGCCTCTTGCTTGTAAAAAGGTAAAGATCTACTCGAAGTGAGAGGCTTGGAGGCTTCCTAATGGGCACTGAAGCATTTTAACTGATCAGTAGCTTTGGTTCAACCCCCAAGTTTCATCTTGCAGGCTTTCCTGCTGTATACTAAAAGAGTAAGCAAGGCCTTGATACCACTTTCAGTCCCCTTCTGAAAGGTGCTTTTAATTACAAGCTGCCAGAACTTGTAAATTTGGCAGACGTCACCAAGGGCAGACAGTTTCTGGACCCAGGCCACCTAATCACATTCTCACTGCTAACAGAGGGAACCATCAACTCCTATTTTTCTGGTTGTTAAAAATTAATTAGTCTCTCAAATGAAAACCAACTGAATTCACTCTGGGAGTAAAGCATTCAACGACAGCCCTTGACAAACAATTCCCAGGCTTCAGTTGGAAATGCAGATGGTAGCTAATTCCACTACATTTTCCTGGAGCCCAGAAAAAGAAAAGTGCCGGAAACAGTTGCAACTTAGAAATGTCAGTGAAAAGGGTATTCTTTCTTTATTGTATTATTAATTTGATCACAGGTGTGGGGTTTTGGGTTACTCTCTAACATGGGGGATAGTTAGTATTGACCTTCAGGAAAAAATATTCCAGTATGAGATCCAGCAGTGTTGGGACGTTTTAAAGTGTTTGATTTTGGAGGTGTTTTAGAGCTATTATACTTACATGTTGGGGATTATCATGGTAAACTTGATCTTGTGTCAGAGAAAACATATAGACCAGATGATCTGGAGAGCTCTCCTTCAGCTATGTTTTTGGAACAGGCAGTCTCTCTTTTTAAGGTAAGTTTGACTGTGATGATGTACTACCATTACTACCTGACAAGCACAGAAATGGCTTTAAATAGCCAGCAGAAGAGAGCTAGGAGGCCTGGGCTCTATTCCTGCTCTCCAAGTTGACTGTGGGCAAATCCTTTTGCTTTCTAAGTAAACCTTCTGCACCTTATCCCCATCCCTCTCTACTATAGATTTATTAGTGTGGGGCTGATTCTCAGCATGTGTTTGCAGAGCATTGAACAGAGCATAGCTCCAGCACTCCTTGGTGCTGCAAAATGATGATAATGTTGATTCCCAGTTTCATTTACAGGTGAGGGAAGAGTAAAAGGCAGAACTTTGAACACTTGAAATGTTGTGTGTTAATAAGCTAGGTCACTATTATTACTAGCAGGGTGTGATTGAAAACATTGGGAGCTGCTTCTGAGAGCAGGATATGCGTGAAAAGGCGGAGCCAACAAGATGGGCAATACTGCCCTTGTAAAGTGGTGTCATGGTTTAGGAATGGTATTCTCAGTTTAGTACTCCCACTGAAAAAGAATCATGCACTGCTTCCCCCCCTCTGCTCCTCCAATTAGAGGTGCAAAGGGCAAAGTCTACAGGTTGAAATAAGAAAAATTTGCCGTAAGCAGCAATGAGATAAGAAAATGAACAGTAACAGCAACAATATTAATAGCAAAATGTATAAGGAAACAAATGATTGACAAGGAAAAACACCTAATAATAGGCAATGTAGATGGCTCCCTCTACCATCTTTTCTCTACAGGAAAGAACCCTTCATCCCCAGAAGAGTCCCTTTGCCCTGCCCCCTGCAACAATATGAGGTGGTATAGAATAACCTCCTTGTCCTAACTATGCCCCTTTCTGGCTACTGCAAAAAATTAACTCTGTCCTGTTCAGAACCAGGACAAGTGGATATGTTTTACTGTGTTTCATCCCATGTGGGGGCTAAGAGGTGGTGTAATGCTGGTGAATGGTTAGTAAGTAATCAAGATCTAGAGAATTTCTGAAGTTACTAGCTGGGATTCAGCCTGCTGTTGAGTTATTCTGGGTTTGTGCTTTGTGCCTTTCCTCTGGCCTACTGAATAGATCTGGATTTTCTGTTTTGGTTAAGAGGGGAAATAGTCACTTTGAACTTTGCTTCTGACATTTGTTTAGTGAGGAAGGTAATCATGTAGAGCTTCCTACCCTCCCTATGCTTTTACCCAGTGTTCTACATTTTGCCCTCACGATGAGCAGATTGGGTAGTGGGGAGGGAGATGGGAACAGAGAACACTTTTCCTTAAAATAGTTCTACTGTTGACACTCCTTGTGTCCTTGTTCCACTGAGCACACATGCATGGAATGCATTCCAGGTGCTAGGAACATGGTGTACAATCATATCACAAAATAAGCATCTGAGTAATTTGGGTTCCTTACAACAGCAGTTTCTACTTTATAATACGCACCAGCAGGAAGTAGTTCAATGAGTGTTTTGATTTTTGTCACCATAATGCCTGACATTCAATCCCTTGTTAGTTTTCTTTCTATTCCTCACATGTGTCCTGCTGGAGTGATACAGGTCTGCACCTTGCTTCAGTCCTGAAAGTACAAGTGCTGTACAAAGGAGGGGGTAGACTCAAAAAGGTTTCCTTGGTTCTGCCTGCCACTGAGGAGGCTGGAGCAAAAGATCTTATCCCTACAGGGGAAAAACTGGGATTAATTAGCACTGCTTCCCAAGGAATTAGGTTTGACTATACTGCACAGGGTGGCTGAATACAGCCCAGCAGTGGGAAGCTTTGTTTCTGGCAGCAGGGTGCAAGCCAGAGGCCTGGCTGGGAGAGGGCTCAAAATATGGAGGTGCTTGCCTGTTCTCCCTGTAGGTGTTTGGTGTGGCTTTGCCTCCCAGCTCTCTGCTTCCAGCCCTGTTGGGATACCAGCAGCTGCGAGAAAGTTCTTTCCCAGGGGAAGGAGGAGATACTGTTTGTTGCTCTGCTTAGAAACTTCTGCCTGGCTTTTTATTTATATCTATTTGTGTATAAAGTCAAATACCCTAAATAGGCATAGATAAATAAATTCAAGCATATATTAATACATTTTTACTCAAGTACTGCCCTAAAAAGGGGGTAAATTTCTGCACTGGAATATTAACTGGGTTTTATTTGCTCTAAAGTTAAATGAGATCTTTATTCTTACCATGAATGTCATAATTCCTTTTTAGAGAATATTTTCTTCTAAAACCCATTGTGCTATGGAGTCTGAGAACTAAGGCACTTCAGTGAAGTTTTCAGAGGTCTATGAATAATTCTTTTTTGAAGATTACTTAAATCTCTTGGAATATTAATATGCCCCCACCTGGCTTGGATGATGAAAACATTGAGTATATATAGTTGTGGTGTGATTTAATGTTGACATTTTCTTGCAAGACCACTCTTAACTGTGAGTTCTTTAACAATGGTGTAGCTATATTGGGATGCCAGAACATGATAGAGAAGTGGGATGGGACAAGAAGGTTCCTTTTAAAGTCAAGGAAGCTCACATAAACCTCATCCACAAATGCCAGTAGATCTGTGCAATTTGACAGATCTTTATTATCTGCAATTGAAGACATCCCTTATTTTATCAGTAAGCAACAGTACCCTGTTGATAACACTTCCACTCTTAGTAGTAGTGAGGCTGGTAATTAATAAATCATCAGGTATGAGGCAAACCACAAGAAAAATCTGTAGAAGTCTGTAGAAGAAAAATCTACAGTAAGAAAGACCAAAGTTATTTCTGGTTGTTCATTAAACAGATGGGCTTAAAAATAAAACGAAATGCTCAGCGTGATTGTTAAAAGAGTACAGTCAGAGTGGGACCAGCCAGCTTAGGTATTACAAAGACTCCTGTGCTGATTTTTTGTGACTCAAATATAGCAAAGGCAGGCAGCCATTAGAAAATAGCAGGAATGACTAGGAAAAACCATTTTTAACACTGAGTATTTCTGGAAACTATCTTTCTGTACCTTGGAAGAAGTGAAGACACGTACAAGTTTGCCAGCTATTATCTTGCTACTGCCATCTGGCCACCAACTCCAAGTAAGTCTCTGAAATAATGGAATGGTTCCTAGGAAATGATAGCTGTCAGGGAGATCTTGGCTGTAGAACAGATGTGTTACTGCCACTGTCATTGGGTAATTGGGTATTATCTTTTTCCCCTCTGTGACCCTGCAGGAGAGTTCAGAAACTGTGGAAGATAGAGAGAATTAATCTTCTCTTGGTACCTGGGATGGAAGCTACCAACCCCTTCAGTGTAAAAAGCTTTCAAAAAAGTATTATATTTGATAGAGATGACTTTAAAAATGCAGTCTTTCTATGTAAAAAAAAACCTCTAGCAACCTGATGCTTCTGTATCAAGTGTGTTCCTTCTGTGAGCAGAAACCTGGGAGCTTTTTTGTTGTAATTACCTCCTCTGCAAACTCAGGCTCTGGCTCTGTGTGATGTTGAGCCTCATGACAGAAAGGGACATGACTCTGTTCAGTCCACACAAAAAAAAGGGCTGAACTAGTACAAACTCTGCCAGTTAAAGTTTGGTTGGAAAATGTCAAAGGAGCAGTTTCATCTCATAGATTTTATTCCATGTCATTTCATCTCTTCTTCTGTAGCTGGGATAAAAGAATAAAGCTGTTTGATAGTGTCACATGCTCTGTACCGCCTCAAACTGCAGCTGTGCCTAAAACAGGTCTGCTGTTTGAAAAGTCCTTCCTCTCAAAAGATGTTCGCTAAGGATACAATTCCACGTATCCTTCATTTAGTGCTGGTGCAACGTAAACAACTTAAAGTCCTGGGGTTCATCTTCCCTCTGCTTTAAACAATCATCAAGTTTGAGTCTGGCACAGTTGAGATCTACCACATCTGAGTCAAAGATGGGAAATGGAGAGAAGAGAAGAATGACAAACGGCAGGGACAAGCATGGATCTTTTAAGTCAGCTTTGTTATCAGAGAAATAATGGAACAGAGCTTTGATCTCAGAGGGATGTGTAGTCAAAGAAATCAAGACTGGGGTTTGACAAACAAATCTCTTGATGTGGAGCAGATCTATGTGCACTTCTTCAGAGCTGAGTTGCCTGTGTGGTCAATAGGAACAGGAAACAAACTCAGGACAGTCAAACCAACAGTTACATTTGCAAGTAACTTTTTTTGAGGGAGAAGGTATAAGAAAAGGCTGTTTTTTGGGGGTAATGTTTTGGTTTGGGTTTTTTTTCTTTCACATTGCTATTTATAATGAAGCTGTGACACCTCACAGTTTCAACATTAATCACTGAACATAAGTATGAATTCAGTGTTTGAGTTCTTATCCCTATCTCACTGTGAAAAACCCAACTCCACAAAACTGGGATTCTGAAAGCTTGCCTACTGCTTTTGGGACATATTCTACCTTGGCTCTGTATGCAGAGCAGACAGATTCTGGGTCCTTCTGAGGAATGAAAGGAGGAGGGGAGGACACTGCAGGCAAGGCTGCATGCTGCTTGTTTTTCCACTGGAAACTTGTGCCTGATTCCAGAATGTACGAGTATGATGTCAGGCTGGGCTTTCTCCTCTACTCCTAATGAATGAGTATAAGATTATCCAAACTTGTTACTATAGCTGTATCCTTTCTAACACCAAATTGCCTATTTTACTTTTCAACTTTTCCCTTGTGTTTACAGCACTTCACTATTTGCGTTTGTGTTGCGGCACTGCGGCAGAAGTGAATTCTTGATCTCACCTCCTGATGGTACAAATGGGCAGCACCATGCTTGGTGAGATCAAGCCACAAACTGTATTGCTGCAGGCATAAATAAACAGAGGTGGGATCAGTGTGGCTGTGCAAGTGGGGTAGAAAAATAAAGTAAATTGAGGCAGAGAAATAAATACGGTTGTTGCTGCAGGAAGATATTTGTGTCTGAAATAAAAAGTGTAAAGAAATGAAGTCTTTGTGGCCCTGTGTTGTAAATTCTTAGCACATCCGGCTGCCTGAGTGTAATTGTCAGTGCTCTGCTGAGAAGATGGGTTAGGTGTCCTAAAATAACTTTTCCCCTGCCTGTCCCCATACCAAGATCAAATGTGCCAAAACCTAGACATACATTTGAAGAACCACAATCAGGAAGCTGAGGCAGTCAGCTTTTTTTTTTTTTTGGGTTCTGTGAATTTTTCAAGAAAATGAACAGTTGTGTCCCACCATTTGATCAGTGAAGCCCTAATGTGCTCATATAAGTAATCATATTAAGCTGTAAATCCTTCATGTACCAAGTGAAACCCATTTTCCAAAAGTAATAGCTGTTTACAGAGTAGTCATGACAGGAAAATGGATCCTGGTGTTTTGAAAATGGGAAGCTATGGTTCTCTGACTTTATCTGTAATTTCTTTCTTCATCCTCCTTCAATGTAATTTGTTTTTCTACTTTCTAGTGTAGAGTCCTTGATTTTCTTCCCATGGAAACAAAATTTCCAGTACTTGTTTAAGAAATTAGAGAAGCTCTCTTAGTGTGTGCACTTAAAGCTGATCACAAGTATCTGTTGGGAAGTATTAGTGTTGGTCTGGCAGATGTAGTTTGTCTCCTGTACTATAGGAGAGATCTTTTTCTAGAAAATCTGGCAGGCATAAGAAGAGCTTTAAGTGGTTTAGTACTTGACAATGTCTTTTCTGAGTAAAAATAGTCTTATTTTAGAAGTGAGCAAACCGGATAGAAGAATATAGGGGGTTGGTAAGTCACTTTGGTTGAGTAGAGAAGCTGAGCAGAGAAGTGTCGCTCATTTGTAGATTTTAATTCTCTATTTCCTTGCTTACTGTTCTTTGTGATGGTATGTGCAGTCCAGATTCCTTTTATGTTTGTGAAGAAGCAGCTGAGTAAGGTTCACTTTCAAATATAGATGATGGTCTGAATTCTCCAGGATACTCTCTCTTCACTGTTCATACTCTGGTATGCAAGTATTTCCTGGCCTGGTTGATTTCTTCGTGCAGGTAATCTCCAGGCTAGTAGCTGATATTCCTTCTGACACTGCTGCTTGCTTGGCACCAAAGAGGGACAGGCTGAGAGCAGCCTGGGGCTGGAAGAAGGGGAGCTGGTGGGGTGCCCCAGGAACAGCCCTCAACTGGCAAAATGTCTTCTCCACTTACAGCTTATTCTCTTTTTCCAGCTGATGCTGGGGCCTTGGTTGAGTTGCAGATCTTTGTTTGCTCTCAATAGGTCAGATCCCAAATGTATCTGCAATAAAACTATTTTCAAACTGGTCCCTGTGTAAATCAGTATGAACTTTGCTACTTGTATGGCCATAGGCTCTTCTCTTATAAAAGTAAGAGAAGAGTATGCAGGGATCCTTCAGCCTATCTGTGCCTTGCCATTTGCATCTTTGGAAAGGCAATGCTGGTCTGTGAGCATTCCTGACCTTTCAAGTTATTTATGTTCACCCAGAGATGAGGTTTTCCAGGTAACTACCACACTGGAAGCTTCGTAGACATAAAGCATGTGTTCTTGCTATGTTTGAGGAACAGTAAGCATAATGGGGTGGCTGTGTGTGTATGAACGATGACATTGCTCGGGTTCAGACACCAGCAGAGGTCTGGATGTAAGGCATGGAACAAGGGAAGGGTTTGTCGTTCCTGGTGTGGGGCGCATCTCACAGTGGGGAGTCTTAAAGGAGGAATGAGAGTGTATTCTTTGGAGCTGCTGTCAAGATCAAATACCTGCTTTGTTTGCTCCTTCCGTAGCTGTAATGAGCTAATAGGTGTGCCTGGGTGGTGAGATAACAAGGCCTTGAAGCAGGATTGGGTTCCCAATGACCACAAGTGTCACTTGGTATTTTGGCTTATCTGATCTCCTGAAAGGATAGCTCCAGCTTTTCTTTGGGCAGCAGGACCTGGATGTTACACAACACTAATTGCACTAAGCAATGAAAATGCTAGTGGCATGCATATCTTAATGGATGTGATTTCCTGCTTTTTATGAAGTTTTTCACACCTAGAAAAATGGTTCTGAGGAATGCTGTCTTGCTTATTAAAGTGTGTTTTCTCATGGAGCAGATAGACAGGTTGTTGAAAGCCCACCAGAATGGTCTCACGGGGAATTTTTCATCCAGCCTTTCTGACTGGGCATTTGTAAGCCTAGTTAGAGCAAATAGATGGTAGTAGTGCTTTAATTGTCATGAGGAATAGCTCCATCCCTCCGTGGTAGTGAGGGCTCTGTCAAAGGGATTGTTGACCTGGCAACCTGCTGCTTGAAATGTGGCTTATTTACTTTTAGTTTCCTTTCTGTGGGCTGGCTTTCCTTTCTGTTGCTTGTGTGGGATCCCTGCTCAGTGCCCTCTGAATGCTCAGTCTCTGCAGTCGGCATGCTTTAGAGCCATTGCAAGCTTGCTAGGAGTTTTTGTGGCATTGCTGTCTAGTCTGAAGTGGGCACAAAACATGAATGGAGCTTCATGTTCTCTTTGTACAAGGAAACAAATCTGTTTCTGAGCAGCATCACACTTGGATCTGTTCCTGGAAAGGCACATGGACTTGTGTGCACTCACTTTCCCAAAACATAAAGAAGTTTACAACATGTAGAAGAAAGATCCTAAGATATTGAAGTACTTCTCAGTCTAATCATCTTGTTTCTGTACAGGTGTCCATTTTATGATGCCATAGAATATGCTAGCCAGCTACACAGGAGTACCTATGGCTTCACAATTTCACAGCCTGGTAGCTGATGGTCCCCTCTGGCCAGTAGTTTCTGAATTATGTTTGCTCTTCTGTTTGTATTTTTTTATTTTGAGATGTTTGTGAAAGCAGTGAGAGCCTTGATATTTGACTGGCACTTAGTACATGTTTTACCTTTCCTAACTGAAGGTAATCTTTGCATATAAATGTGGATGTAATTAGACCCTGCTTTGTGGGAGAAAAGCTGATCAAAGAATATTAGAGTGCTGGACTACTTTATTTTTCCTTGGAATGCCAAATGAGGGAATACTGTTCTTTTACAGGCTACAGCTACTTCTTTTGTTTACTTTTGCTATGTTGGTTATGTTTTTAACTAACTGGGATGTGCAGTGAATGAGCTGGGTACTTCTCATACTTAGCTCAAACAAGTGATTAGGCTCTCTAGGGAATTCAACCACGGTCATGAAATTCCATTCCTGCCTGCCTTTCAGGCTGGTGGAAGGGAGGAGGGAAGGTATCTATTCAAGATACTGCAAGGACCTGGTTACTGGGACAGTATATTATATCTACCCTCATGACAGCTCTATGTATGTGCTGTGTCCCTTATTTTATGGATGGGAACCTGAAGCATATCAACTGTCACAGTTCCAAAGGAATTCAGAGAGGTTGCTTATGGTTTTGTATGTGTGTTTTTTTCTGTTCTTCACATCCTTTTCTACATTAAAATAACTGAAGTCGATCACTTTGGTCTTGTGGAAATACTGCTGAAAACCTTTCTGTAACTTTAGATATCTGAATGCATTGTGGAAAAATCTTCCAGGAGCAGACTTTCAAAGGTCATGCAGGGAGTTTGTGAATTGAACCTGATTATGAGGGAATGCAGAGCTGAACTTTTGCTACCTTATCGTCTTCCTGCATTTTCATTTTCCAACCCAGGTGCTGTGGTAAGTGCAGAAGGAAAAGGAAGTGGTGAGAAAACAGTTTCAGCAGTGTTTCTGTGGTGGCCAGTGCATCCTGTCCACTGCTTGCCACAGTGCCAGTTTTCTGAGGAAAAGGCACAGTGAGGCATGCTCTCATCAAAAGGAGCCAGGAGCACAGAGCTGTGCTGTAGGCAGTGCAGCTCTGCCTCTTCCAAACAAATCAGCCCAGGGTTTGCTGGACCGTGTTATGCCATACAGTTATTGCAGCAGTGCAGCTGTTGGTGCAGAATCCCCAGGGAAGCTGCTGGCCATAAGGAGCCTCCTGAGCACCAGCAAATCCACAGGACACTGACAACAGGGTCACACACTTCATACCTTTTCTAAAACATAGCGCATAGCTGAGGATGTGTGGATTCCCTCCGACAAAACTACTGCATGGTTACAGCAGAGAGGCAGATTACCTGCAGTTTTCCAGTATCAACACTAAAATAGGCCAAGGAAGTGACTCAGTTATCGTTTTATGGCTGACCATGGGCAACAGTGTCATCTGGAAATGCAGTGTGGTATAAGCTGTGGTCTTGGTGATGAGGACAGAGGATATGATATCAAGCTAGAAGTAGCAGTAGTTGCTGTAAATACATCTCCTCCTTCACTGAGTGCACTGAAGCTTGTGTTTAACAAGTGGGTATTTACCAGATAGCCCTGCTTATATCCCAGGTTGTGATCCAGGCTAGATGGTAGTGTTGCTTCTTGTTTTACAGCTGACTGTTCAGCACAGTAGTTGCACAGTGCATTAGGTGCCTCAGCCCCTTGTATTGCTCATGGCTGCCTCTTAGTGACTCTACAACCAGCCTTGCACAGGCAACTCCACGCCCTGGCCTTCAGGCTGCCATGACTGCTTTTGTAGAGCCTCTGGGGCATTATTTCCTTTCCCTTGTTGTTTGTGTTATTCTCATGGCCTTGCACTCACACACTGAAGTGACAATCACAGCTGTGAGCATCGCCCGCCGGGCTGCAGCTCTTGCTTTTACATGAGAGGACCCAATGATGTGTGCACAGAACTGGCACACAGCACCTGCCCCTGCTCAGCGTGTGCTCTGATCTTTTCCTGTGGGAAAAGGATGGGGAGAAATGACTTGCTGCACTGGAGGTGTGCCTGGCAAAGATGCTCATTTGGGGACACTATCACTTCTTGTCTTGGATAGCCACTGGAGAGCAGTTTCCCTTCCCTTTCTAGTTCTATCTCTTCTTTTTCTTTTTTTTTTTTTTCCTCCTTTTTTACTCCTAAAAGGAGCTTTCACCACTACAGTTGATGTATGGCATCAGCTATGGATGCTGCTAACAAATCTTTTGTGAGTACACAAGTTGCACTACTCTTTGTGAGTGTGCTCTAGTCCTGAGCAAGTCAGTCCTTTAATATGACATCAGATTAAATGCATCTGATGTTAAGGGTAGAGGACAAAGGAAATTACCTTTCTGTCTTCCAAGCATGCTTGTATAATAATTAAATAAAATCACTTTAGCTTTGAGTAGTGCTTGAGACTGATTGTGTCCAGACCCAAGGAACTACTGCAGCCTGACATATGCTGAGAAGGACCTGGGCTCTGTATTAGATTAATATTATATGGCAGCTTGTTCAGATAGGCTTTGATAAAGGTTAAAGTGATCTGGACCCTGCTTTCAAGCTGTGTTCCTGGAAGTAAGACAGGAAGCAGCTGTAGAGCTGTCATTTTGCTGATGCAATTCCACATTGACGCAAACTGAAGTTGTAACAATCTCTAAAGAGCTCATCTGTGTCAGGCAGAGAGGGCTTTGTTCTCCACTGGTGCTATTAACCTGAAGAAACAATGGAGTCAGTGTTGCTGGAAATTCTTGTGCTTCCCTATTTCTAGCTGGCTGCGGACAATTGTTTAACTGGTCTTTGCACCTTGCTTGAAAACCCTTTATTCCTATCCTTCTAATTATGCTGTGGCTCTTCTGTTTGTGAGGTAAAAGAGTGAATGACATATGTGAGGAGCCTGCACGCTGAAGGCACAGCTGTAGGGGTTTATTCCTGCTTACATTGCCTTCCTGCAGCTTCTGTGTGCCCTGGGTAAAGGCCATGCTGTGGCAGACACCAGCCCATCTGCACCTCTGCTTGCATCTCAGGCACTTGACCTGCAGTGGAGCCTAATATGTCACAGGGAAAGCAGAAGTCTTATCTCAGGTTTGGTTTCTTTCTGCTTTGGTTTCCTCTGACTTCCCAGTGGGAAATGCTTTCTGACTAGTACCTGATCTTATGGTTTGAGGCTGTGAGGATATATGAATGTTTTTGAAGGGTTTAATGATCTCTTGTTTTACGTGTAAAGCTTATTTTTATTTCCTTTTTATCTTAGTGCTTACTTTTCCAGGCTGAAAGGAAAGGATTAGTTGGCAAATGTGATATGATAAATCCAGCCTACCTTTGTAGCAGAAGGTCTTGTTGTAAAAGGGTCTGAGGGATGAAGAAGACTCAAAGGATGATGCTTCCCAAATATCTGCATTTTCATCAGTAGCGCTAAGTTTTATAAGCTCTAAGGATCCCCTGCAGGTGCATGAATGAGTTTGCATTGCTTCTGTGAACTTGCTCTGGTTGGAATTTGCTTTCAGAGTTATGGCATCACAACTGCAGAGAGAGAGATTTAGTAGGTCTTGCTGAAGCAGCTGAATGGACTTCCCCACATTTTGTTATTCAGTGCTGCTTTAACTTACAGCACACTAATTGCTTAAAACCCCCTGCAATTTAGGAATTGTCTGTATATTCCACAAGATCCATTGATTTATTTAACTGGGTACCTTTCCTTCCTGAGCAAAGCAGTGGGTGTGCTTGTCTTGTACCATACTTTGTGAAGTCATGATGGGAAAGTGAGCTTCTGGGTGTTGTTGTGCCAGTTATAATGACTAACTCTAGGTGTATCAGAGGAAGGTGGCTGCTCATTTTACCCACTTTTACTTTTGTAGCACCTGGACTGTTGAATTAACTCATGCCATGGTAAAGAGAGATCTTCCTCTTCTTTCACTTCCATAATGATTAATTTCTTACCTGGAGAGTGCCCAGAATAGCAATTATGCAGCTGATGTCTTTCTGGTCATTTTGCTATCTGCACCATATGTGCATGTTTTTGTGGGTTGGTTTTCACTTCTGTTTTGGTTTTATGTTTTGTTTTTTGGGGTTTTTTTTAGAGTCTGGTCTATTTGGTTCTGTGACTTTGGAAACCAAGTGTAAAACCACATTTCTTTTTCAAAGGTCTTTGTTTCAGCTTTGTTATGTATGTTAGATCCAGTAAAACAGACTGTCCAGGCAGCAGAGTTGTAGGTTTTGGATGCAGGATCAATTTAGGAAGAAGTTTAAGGTTTTATTCACAAGGCAATGAAATGACCATACACATGCTCTTTAATTAGTCTCAGTGCCATGAGGCAAAATTGATAATCTCAGTGGAAATTACTGAATGCATAGGCCATTTTGGAAAAACTCTCATGTAATAAGCTGTGGAATGGTGCAGAATTTTGCTAACAGAATGAACCTGAAATCGGAATAATTTCTCAGTTACACTGAATCTGTGAACCAGCCAAGTTCAGAATTGACATCAGATAACTGGCTGTTTTACTATGGACGTGGAAGTCTTTTGAATGCCAGAAAGTGCTGTAGAGCTAATTTAATCTAAAGTTACCAAACAAACACATGCACAAAAGAAGAAAAAGCAAACGTTTAAGTCCTGACCTTGTTAAGTGTCAGACAAGGGAGCTATTGTGAAAGACTGTATAGAGCAACAGAAGGCAGTGGTTTGCTGGGGGTGAACCACAGTGTGAAGGCTGGTGGTGGGGAAGGAGAGGTAGCTATAAAATCCCAGCATCCCATGTACAGAGGGGTCTGGTTCCTCTCCTGTGTGCTGTAGTGTTAATGCAGGATGGGTGGTATTGTGAGTTCACACTGCTAAGTGGGGCATGAAGCTTTGGAGCTTTTCTGCCCATCTCTAGTGTACAGGCTGCTCTTCTGCATGTCAGCTGAGCATGTACTAAATATCTTAAGAGCAAATCTGACGGAATATAGGAATATTTGTACAAAGTCAAATGCCCACCTAACCTAGTACCCGTTTCTGACAACGAGCAAGAGTGAATTGCAAGGGAAGTACAGGACCACAACTCTATCATGGGTGGAACTTTCCCCCAGGTACAGCTTCAGACCTGGCAATGGATTTTATATATCCCAGTAATCCTCATTTCTTTGAATTTGTCTAATTTCACCTCAAACCCACATGAACTTGTATTGTCCACTGCACCCTGGGGTTGCCAATCTGATGCTGCCACTCTGACCCTGTTCGTATTGTTATAGTTGCTCATCTCTACTGGTATATTCATTGAGCCAGTCCCTTTGGCTTCACTGCAGCTGCTGCTGGATCCAACTGCTGCCTTTATGAGCTGAAGGGAAGACTGGATATGTTAAAACCTCAGCTTTCTCAGGAAACTCGGCTGCATCTTCCCGATAGTGGAGCTGGGGCATCCTGGTGGATCCTGTAACCAAGCCAAGCTGAATCTTGGTCAGACCTGGGCTCCACATTGTTATTCCCAAATTCTGATTCTCCATGGTAAGGTCAACTGTCATTGTGGGATCTTTTTGCTGTTTGGTTTACAGTAATACCAGGAAATCCATCTGAGACACCTCCTCTGCATGGCGGGTCAGCACTCCCACCCAACATATCTTTCTCTGCCCATCAGAAAGGCCCATACAGTCATGAAGAGCTTAATCTCTTGCTGCAGACCCAGAGCAAGAATTGCAGCATTAGGCTGATCTTGTATCACAGCCACTTGTCACCATTTCTGAATAGGAAAATCAAAGCTGGTGGGATATCACGACAGGATACAGTGCACTCTTGTGTGCTGCTGCCTCTAGACGCAGGTATGACTTGTCTGTTTTAACCTGAAGGAGGGATGTTTACAGTTCAGTTAATTATCTGACTTACAGTAGTGTCTAAAAACTGCAGTGAAGGACTAAAGTGCTGTTATGTTGGTTGTTATACATGAGTGAGCACAGCAAACTTTTATGTGTTAAGTGACATTAAGTTTGCCTTTGGCACCTGTTCAAAGCTCTGCTGGTACAGGGCTTGTCACTGGTGCTAATGATTCATTTCTGCTGTCCTGCTAATATAGAGTTTTCTTTTCAAATTGGGTTTTTTAGGTTACTTACATAAAGTTGTTCTGTGGTCAGAATTGGAACCTGAATTCACACACAGCTGGATCTTTTCCTCTGGTGGAGTTTGTGCCTAGATCATTAGGTAAATTAAACTTCAGGCTGACTTTATGCTGGCAGAACATTGTTATCCAACTTGGTCTTTGGCCAGAGTAGCAGGGGTAATGCACTTTTCCAACAGCTTAAAGTGTATTATCCTCCTATGCTTGCCTGCTATTTCCTCCCTTCCCAGGTGGGAGTAACCTTGTAAGGGACTCTGATTAGCACAGATGGCTGTGTCTCTTGTTGTTCCAGCCCTCCCAGCAGCCTGCTATGATCTCAACAGATGGAGTGGGCTTGGTGCTCCAGTGTTAGGAGCTGCAGAGGACATGTGTATGCTTGGTGGAAGCAGCAGACTGAGTCACCAAATATTTGTGGTGTTCTTCCTGTAGAAAAGATTAATGTTGAGATGAAAAGTGAAGAAAAAATTGCTATGCTGCAGAAGTAACCGTGGTTTCCAGTGTGGAGCTATTAACTGCTAAACTGTGAAGGCTGATTTGTGAAGAACAATAAAAGGAAGAATTCTGCAGAGCTCAGTTAAATGATGACAACTGTTAGGCCATGACAAAGGCAAGCTGCTATGTAAAGTGGAGCACAAGGACACTGACAAATTCAGGGGGGAAAAAATGAGTGTACAAAATGCTGGCTGAACATGGCAGAAATATTCTGGGCAGTGAGACCTTTCTTCTGCTTCCTAAGGAGAGTGGGAGAGAGCCCCAACACTCTGGATCAATTTGTTTTGTGGTGAATAAAACAGGGGCTACACTGTTAGAACTTGATGGCTGTAGAGGGATGAAGCAAGGAAGGAAATGTGAACCGTTCAGAACTCAGAACTGGCTGTGCAAAGGCAACTTCTTGTTTCTCTGCTTTGGAGCAGGTGTGTGAAGAGCAGCAGGTAGACACCGAAATTATTTGTCCTAAAGCATCTCCCTCTCTTTTTTTCTTTCTATGAAATTGGGCTCCTTTGGCTCTTTTGTGAACCTCCTTTTTCCTTCCTTATAGCCTAAGCCAGTTCTGGCTTGTATAACCTGCAGGCTCTTCCTCATTCCTGGAAATGTCTGAGGAGATTAGTGTAAACTGGAGCCAGCTGCTCAGGCTTTCTTCAAATGACAGATTTTCTTGGAGTTTTGGAAGAAGGGAAAGCATATGACACAAACTTGGGAAACAAATTCTGGGGAGTGTCTCTGAGATGGCAAAGACCATAACTCCTTTAGCTCACTTATCACTGCTAGGATATATCTCAGACCACTAGTTCTTTGGAATCAACTCTGTTCCTTCCCACAATTTAATCAGTGCAGTCATACCAATTCACTGAGTGAAACAGGCTTTGCTGCAACAGGTAATTTACCACCCAGGTGAAAATCAGCAGCAATACCAGTTAAGTCAAAAGGTTATAAAATTTGAAAGTGATAGGAAAGTGAAATGAGACACAACCATTTAACAATGAAGTATCTATGATTTTTCAAGTATTTTTTTCCTTCTTGGGAAGCATCTTAGGGCAATACATGATAGATCAAAAAATAACAAAATGCCAGAGGAAAACATGGTAAAATTTTGGAGGATTATGTGCAATTCTCCTCAACACAGGGCAATCTTAATCTCATTCAAACATGTCTTTCAAGTTTGGTTTTTTTCCATTCCCCTACTGCAGCCCATCACCTAGTTCACATAATGTTGCCTTCTTGATAGTTTGGCATCTTACTTTTGATTAAACAAAATAGAGGAGAAACCCAGACACATTTCCATGTATCCTTTTGGTCCCTTATTGATTCCTGCCAAGAACATTCAGCTTCCATGCAGAGATCTGCAATTAGGTACATTTTAGAACATGTTTTCCTGGGGAGAACAGCAAAGCCAGTGAGTATTACTGAATTCTGATTGTGCCAGTAGAGAAGCAGACCATGTATCCTGTGTGTGGCCTGTGTGAAAATGCAGGAGCTGCTGCACCAACTGCTGTGTCCTATGGGGCCAATGTATATTTTGTAGAAGTAGGGATAAAAATCACTTAAATCACATCTCTGTGTGATGACTCAGGTCGGATTAGTGAATAACATTTCTTTCATACCATCTGTGCAGAGCAGCTTTATTGTCTGAAGTAAGAGAACTGAGAACAAATTAGGATTCTATTGCTGGTGACTGTAGTTAACTTTCTGTTGGTTTTTACAAAGTGAGTGTATTGTGTACCACAGTCACATCCCATAACAATAGATTTTTTGGTTTTCTCTTTTCATCTTCCTGGAATCTGTAATGTCTAAGGTTTTCTCCAGTTCCTGCCATTTCATCTGGACTTGGAGCCAGACAAAATGCCACAGTTTTAGCCCGTGGAGGACTTTGAATGTCCTATTGGTGAATTGGGCTTTTTCTTCAATTGTTCTGTCAAATGTTTTTGAAGGTTGCTTGATCTCTTTCTTAGAGCATGCTAGTACTTCATAAGGGAATTGTGCAGATAACAGGTCCTGGGACTGTGTGCACCCCAACTCTTGATAATGCCACAGAACTTTGCAACTGGCCTTTGTCATTTGAGGACAGATGCTGGGTACAAAGTATAGCATTACAAGGCTAAGTAAATATTTGTTTGCAGGAGGTTTCCCAGCCAAACTGGGGCACCTGGAATGTGGTTCTACACAGGGTTCTCATACCCTTCAAGTGTTCAGGTACAACACAATTCACTATTCACTATCTCTCACATTGCCAATCACTAACCATAGTAAAACTACGAAGCAGCTGTATTTCGGCAGCACTGTTGCTGCTTGTCTATTTATCCAGATGTCCCTGGAGTCAGTTTTGCTGCAGTTACTTATCTAGGATGCCAGACAATGCTGGCAGGGTTTCAAAGATGTGTTAGAGGGGCCAGGAGGCTGGTGTTATCTTGGTTGTCCAGGGGTATCTCTTGTCCTTCATGGACAGCTCCAAGCTTCCAAGAATGTAAGCCCTTATTTCCAGGGCCAGGCTGTACTTTACTTGTTTTACATAAGCATGAACAGTACCAAAGCCTACAGTAAAATTCCACTACTTCCTTACATTGCAGTATACAACGTAAACTAATACATGTAATAATAAACTGTTATAGTAAAAAGACTGTTATTATAGTTAGGGAAGGGGATTTTTGTAACAGCGTAACAGTTTAGAATTGTTTTGAAAAAACTTTTCTACTGGACTCTGAGTCTGATTAATTTTTTTATCAATCAGTGTGGCAGATTTTTGTGACTTTAATCCATGATGACAGTATTTGAAGTTCATATTTTTGTACCAGCACTGACCAGAGTGGGTGTTTGTGGTTTTTATAATTATCTTGCTACCTAGCACCTAACATGGTCCTGCCTCTTGTTACCTGGCAGGTAAATGATCTACATCTTTACCTGTGTTTGATGGGTGCTTTTGGGACAAAGCTTTTTCTTGTTCTGTCTTCTTTCAAAGTGCAAGGAAACTCGGGAGGATTTTTCTGTCACTTGCCTGAAGCACCTCTCCAGTAATGGTTTCCTCTTCAGACACTTTCCTATTTTTGTGGTTAATAATGGAGCTTCCGTTCAGTGTTACAAATTAATTATACAGAAGCTCTAAATATTTCAGTCTGTTACTGCTTTGCCGTTGTCTCTTTTGAACCCTCTCTTGAGCTTGCATTGGAGGAGAGAAAAGATGGTTTTTCTCTATCCCTTTGTTTCAAGTATTTGTTTGGTTTGTCACTCATTTGGAGGATTATCACCCATTTGAAAAGTAATCACTCATTTTAATCCCAAAGCTACATAATATAACCTTCATTAGTATTTGTAATCAGAAATATAAACTAAAGATTATGAGGATGGAGGGAGTCTTTTGTGCTGAAGTATTAAATTCATGGCACAAAAATTTCCTGAAAGTAGAAATTGTAGGGACCTTATTTCAGATGTAAATCACATATTCTTTGCAATTTTTTGATATGCATTTGCCTGAGAAGCTGTGTGGTTTTGAGTCTTTATAAACTTAAAAGTAGGTTTGTACCAAATGAAAAAGTAGGGTTGTTCAACCACTCTCCAGCTGAGATACAAGGCTGTACTCTGTGTGCTGTATGCCTTCAAACATGGATTACAAGGTGATCACACTTGTTTAGAGCATGATTGCTGTTGGTTGCCATCCCACCACAGTCAATTCTAGCAGTAGTATCTGTGGTTTGGCCATAAATACAGTATACAGTTGTGGAGAAAATGATGTGGAGCTTGTTTGTTTTTTGTTTTGTTTCATGTCTTGTTCGTGTGTATCTAAGAAACTGTTCCTTCTCAGTCCCAAGGCAAAGCAAAGTAACAGATCAAGATTTACTGGAATATTTTGAGCACTGCTGATAGAATTTTCTGGCAGTCCATTGAGACAGATATTTGCTATGAGATGTCAAAAACAAGGACACTTACTTAGGGTTCAAGTCTGGGGGCTTTTTCAGAGCCTTAAAGCTGACTTCATAGCTTACTTAGCGACTAGTAAAAACTGAAAGAGCAAATTTAAAATCTGTTCAAAGGCTCAGAAGTCGAGAATAGCTGGCACTTTTTTCTGAATTGTTGCAGTACAAGCTTAATTTGTCCTATGTGCCCTTTTTACCCCCCCTTCTTAGGTCACAGCCTGTAAGAAAGATTTGGCTGCTTGAAGGAATGTGGTTGATTTTTTGTTCAGCTAGTGATGACCAAAGCAGAATGGAAGTGGTTTCTTTCTCTTTGTTGTTCTGTGTCTCCTTTTGGTTAATTAGAGGATATTCCAGCAGAGTTTTGCTCCCATATTGACTGTCCAGGGGCTACAGAGTGATATTTAAAAAAAAAATTTCCCATGCTTTTTTTTTTTGCCTGTGCTGACTTTTCCAGTCTTTGCCACATTAAAATTGCTCAGGAGTGTGGTGCAGGACAGCCAAAGCATGTTACAGGCCAGTGGGCCCCCAGCAATGGCACAGATGTGCTCAGCAAAGAGCTGCTTCTTTGCCCCCCACTCTGATGGGGCAGCGCCGAGGAGCTGACTCTGGCCCTTAAAAACCCTTCTCGTTTCAGAGAGATGTGACCACCTGGCATCCAGACGCCTCCCCACCCATGGAAAGTAACTTCCGCCGGATTTAGTACCTTTCCTTGTTGAGTGATTCCCCCTTGGAAACCTCGGGAAAGGTGTTTGTGAGGCGGGGTTAGCAGCCACGCTCAGTGGGAGCTCCCTCTCCTGGCCGCGGGCTGGGGCCGGGGCTGTGCCCTGTGCCGGCGGGTCCGCCTGCGGAGCGCAACGAGCTGGAATCGGGTGTAACTCAGCGCAGCAGGGCTGGCAGGGGCAGTGCCAGGACTATTGAATCATTAGAGAAACCCCGAGCACCAGGTTCTGTCTTTGCTATACACCAATAAAAATGCACAGCCACAGGATTTGATTTTCCCTTTCCCGGTGCCTGCTCTTGTGCTTACAACACACTCCCGCAGCTTCCATTCAGCTCGACTTTCTCTGTCCCCCACTGCCCAGGCAGTGCCCCGTCTCGTTGCTTTGTGATGAGAAGCATCACGATTTCTGTCTTGTATCCCTTTCTACTTAGAACTA
The DNA here is from genome assembly GCF_017639235.1 of Corvus kubaryi. Taxonomy (NCBI): domain Eukaryota; kingdom Metazoa; phylum Chordata; class Aves; order Passeriformes; family Corvidae; genus Corvus; species Corvus kubaryi. Next base: position 9,887,706 of record NW_024581112.1, on the reverse strand, counting down.
AAGAAAACATCTCTGCCACCTCCCCTCTTCCACACTGGCTATCCAGTCTTGCCTTTCTGGGTTCATTCTGCGCTTTGCACCTGTCATTCTCACAGAGACTTGGTGTCTGTAGAGTGTTCTATGAAACCAAATGGTCTGGGAGCAGACTCAGTTACAGCATCTGTGCTGCTTAACAGGGACTCTCAAGTACAGTAACAGGTACCTGTTAAATTTGTAATGGTTTTGATTCTTGCTGTCTGTAACTGCAATCCCTACATTATTTTCAATTATTTGGGAAAGCAAAAGACTTGAGAGATAGCAATGGATTGATTTTGAATATCGTCAAAACAAGTAATTTCCCTACTGATTATCTCTGTTTTAAAATAGAGTGGAGAAAAATAGTTGATGTGAGGGTAGGGATGATAATTTCTGGCAGAAGAATAGAGTGGAATTCTTCTCCGAGTGTAAGGGGAAAAATGGAGCATGTTACTACTTTTGGTGGTCAAGGTAAGTCTGGCCTCAGCTGTTGTGCTGGGCCTTAACCTGTCTGACAGGATAACTGAAGGCTCTGTACCTATTTTGAAAAGCTTCTCTGTGGTTTTGAGCATTGGGTGAGGTGAGTACCAGCTGACATCCTGACGCTGAGAGAATGATATCTCTGGCAAGCAAGATGTGGTAGGGCTACAGTGCTGGACAGTTTTTCTCTGTGGATGGGCTTCTGGAATTATTGTGAAGTATCATGGGGTAATGTAAGGTGGGGTAGCCACAAGAGCCACAAAAACAAGCCACTCTGTGGTTTGATTCTATTTGTTCAGAAAAAGAACTCTGTGGAACTCTGTGGAACTCTGGAGCTCTTTCTTGATGAGTTTGTCATGATACTTGGATGACCTGAAGAAATGACAAGGCATCCTTCAATGCAGTAAAACAACAGATCCTGGATGATACAAGGGGCAGTGCTAAAATAAAGCTGCTGTATCCTACATGATGGTGGGGCTACAAAAGTAGTTTGCTAATCAGATCTAGAAAAAGGCTTCACTCCCTGGTGACAAGTACTGACTGATTAGGGCTTCCTGAGCTTGGGGACTTGGTAAGAAGTAAGTTTCACATGAGAAGAGTGATATGGATGTTTTCATAGCCTCCCTGAGGAAGTCCTGTTTCAAACATGTGACCCACAGCACCATTCACCTGGGAAACAAACTGGAAAGCCGAGGTGTCCTGAGTCAACAGAATGTTGACTCCCGCTGATGTCCGGGGTGGCCACCTAAAAACAGAGACTAGACAAAAATAAGACAATAAAGGTACGTATTTGTTTGAAGGGCCTTGAAGGTACACCCTGGGCAGTCAAAAAGGCTACACCCAAGATGGACCCCAGACAGTTTTGTTAGTTTGGTCCATTTGCATATCAGGGTTAATTCTTCAATTACAACCCCAGTTAATGATATAACTACCCCAAGTTTGCCCTCTTCTTTGGAGGCCTTAGTTTACATATTTTGGGACCTGGGACAATCTAGGTGTCCTTGGAGAGACAACCGAGAGAGAATTTGTTATGTCTAACCAGCATGAGAGAACAGGTCACACGAAACTTCAGAATTACACACTAGGCAGTACAGGATTTGAAAAATATTAAAGTTAAAACTTAAGGCATCACCACTTTTGGCTGTGTGTATAGGGTCCATTTAGAGTGGATCAATTTTATACAAGCATATGGGGTTACCCAGGGGAGATGAAAGTAATCCTTAATGTAAAATGTGAACTGTAAGGTAATGCAGTGGATTGTACAACCAGAGTTGTGCCAAAGACGCAGAAGTGCTCTTGGACCGCTGCTCTGAGATGCTGAACTGAGAAAGAGAACCAGAAGAGGATAACAAAGGGCTGGGTAGGAGGGGGAGAAAGGTGACTTCAAGCCACTTTTGTTGCTTCTGCTGGGTGGCTCATTTAATTAAAGAAGTCTACCACAGATTGTCTTTTCTCAGCCTAAATGTGGGCATTGCTAGCTAAGATCACTGTGTTGTTGGGCTTGCTCCTATCATGGCAGGAAAAGTAGGATGATGCATGAAAAATAACGGTGGTTCCTCACTTCAGTTGTATGTCTGGGAAAATCATGGCTTCCTGTGGCATTTTCCATTTGTTTGTCTCTTGAGATGCCTCTGTTCAGACATGTGATAGCTGGCAAGAAAAGCCTTATCCAGAATCTCACACTATGTCAGCTTTGCACTAAGGTGGTATTTCGTTTCATCTCTCTGGAAATGGATGGAGGATTGCAGAGAAATGACCACCTAATACAGAGCCACATCATCTGGATACCTGCAACCCCAAAATTAATGTCTTTGTGGGTATCAATTCCTGTTTATTCTTTTCAATCCAGTTGATCTAATTAGTCATCCACTGGTCTTACAGCTCTCCACAGCAAAGCCAGCAGGATACGCTTCTAATCTTTCATTTTTTCAGTTTTGCATCCCTCTGCATCACGCCACATACTTGAAGCTAGCAGCTCGAATAGTCTTCAACATGAAGCCAAGTTAACTGTGTGCTGACTCTGGAGGATCTGGTCAGCAGAGCAATGTGGGTCTGGTTAGTGGTGCTCTGTATCCCCATTAGCATTGTGGAGAAAGAACAACAGAGCAAACTAGGGAATTTAGCCAGCCATGGTAATTTGTTTAAGTTGGTGAAAGCTGTTGAGGTTTGTTAGACACTCCAGCAGAAATTAAACATCTTGGCAGTGCAGTGAGAGAAGAAATTTGACATGGATAAAGGTACAATATTGCCTATTGGCAAAAGCAATCTAAGTTTCTCTTCACTTGCCTGGGCTCTGAATTTGCAATCTCCTGTGAAGGCAGAACATTTGGATAGATGTTATCACAGATAGCTTAATGAAGCATACAGCCTCAGTTTTAGAAGGGAACTGAGCTGCTTGTGTGTTTGAACAAACAACACAGTAACACAGAATGAACTCTAATATATGGATATTCTGATAAGAAGTTGATGGAGAGCACACACTGCAAAATTAATGCTGCGATTGCCTGCTGCTGGGAACCAGAGCTCAGTAGGTCAAAAAGAATTATCTACTTGCAGGGATATTGAAAGCACCCCAGGTTAAATGACATGAGAAATACTTAAAATGCTGCTCCATCTGTATTCTTCAGAGGCATAAGCTAACTCCTCTTTGAAGCATGGAAGAAAGCATTAAGGACATTGGTATTGTTTTTCAGAGGTTTTTGTTTTTTAATGTCTTTCCTTTCAAGTATTTGTACTGACTGCTGCCAGTGGGACAGAACATCAGAATGGACTCAAGTCTGATCCAACTGGAAAAAAAAGTTATATTTCTGTCTCAAAATTACCGTGATATATAGTACAGGGCTCTGTACTATCAATATCAGTACGTACCAGTAAGCTCTCAGGTATTTGGTCATGCCTCCTTTAAAGAAATGCACTGTCATCTTGTTATATGCTAGATCTATGAAAGTTTGCGCTGAGTTGGACAATATTTCATTCACCAGGAGACAGCTTCAGAAGTCCAAAAACTCACATGCAAGAGGTGAAGTTCTAAAAGAGTCGGGAAAACTTTGCATTTGACAAGACCAGGCTGGTCTTCTCAGGAGTGATGCACAGCAGTGTATATGAAAAGTATTTTGACCTCTAAAGGTGTGGAGCATGAGGATGTACCAGGAAATACAAGGAGAACCAAGGGCAAGCACTACATTTAGAGGTTGTATAATGCTCTTAACGTTTACAGTGAGTGGTTTAAACACATAAAAGTAGGAAATACAAACACTTTTAAAATGTAGTTCTCCTCTTACAAATGCACAGGATAGACTATACTGCCTTTTTGTGAAGTGATCAAATGACACTGGCTTTTAAGTATTTTACTTTTTAATTTGCCTTTTCAGTGCCAGGTTACAACCCAAATGCTTTTTCTTGGAGCTGTATAATTTGGGAGCCATTATTGCACCAGATGGCACAATTTTTTTCCTCAATTTGGCAGTCTGGATTTGTTTGGTTGGTTTTTTGCAAGCATTATTGTGCTGGGAAAAGTGTTGTTGTGGCAATCTAATAGTATTATTCTCCTCCTTGTAGGCTATAGCAGTGCAGGAAGAACCAAACTAAATTTCCAGGGAGCACACCTGGTGCCTGGGCATGGCCAGTCCTAGTGCTGCTCCCCATGCATTACGGGGACTGCTGTGTGACCAATTTGCATTGTGGACCCCCGGACATCAAACTGAAGCCAATCATTTCACAAGGGCCCTTGGAAGCTTAAATATTTCCCATTACAGATCTGAGATCTGTTCCTGCAGAGTACCGAGGTGAACATGTCAGGTCTTTTTGCTTTCAGCCTGGAGGTACCAGTGCTGTGCAAGTTTGTGCTGGTTGGGAATTTGAAACACCTTGTATAATTTCTTCAAAGTTTTCCTGCATTCAGTGGTCTGGCTGGGTACTCAGATGGCTTTACCTCAAAGTTTATGCAAAACACTCTAGGGCAGTATTGTGCAAAAAAAAAATCTCATGCTAGGCAGTTCCCAAAGGGGACAGTGGGATATATTGGCTAGTGAGCATTTTCATTGAAGGACACCACTAATGCCTGTGCTGTGTGGTACAGACCTTCTATCCATCCAGTTCCTGAGACACTAATCTGATGTATTTGGTTGTTATTTAGTTATTTTCTTTGAGGAGAGAAAGCATGAAGAAACTTGTTTTCCCAAAGTCTTTTTATGTGCATTAATCACTTTAATTTGCACATTGCATGCCTTCTTAAAAGCAGCTACATGGTATGTTCCTTAAGTCTAGGCCCTCATTTGTTGAGGAAGCAAATCAAAAACTGACTAGATCCTCAGCTGATGAAAAATTGAATTGGAAGCTAGTCAGTTTTTGCCAGCTAAGGGCTTGACTCCTGCTCCTTAAGAGCCTTCTTCCTTTTTTTTTTTTTTAGCAATTTTTGTCATGGGAAGCAATTATGGAGTAAAAAATGTAAAGATATCCAAAACTATTTTCATGAGTGACTCTTCCAAAATACAGCTGAAGGAGGAGAAGTAGGCATGGATGGTATTTATATAGGGAAGCAATAAAACTTTGTCATGCAGTTACTGGCTATTTTGCTGTAATAGAGCAAGGACTTTGAAATCTCCTACTGCCATAGAGGAGTTTTGCTTCTCTAGGCAGGAATAGCTGTAGTCTTGTCATAGAGTGAGGGAGACTGTTTTGTCTCAAGCATTCATAGGACAGTCACTGAGTACAGGGTACTCATCGCTGCATTCAAAGCTGCCCCTGCTGCAAGCAGTGCCTAGCCCTTAGTGACTCCCTCCAAGCAATTGAATTCTGAGTGGCTGCTATTGTTTTTCAAAAGAACATTTAATTCTTTGAAAATATAATAGCATCAACCTTTATTGATTTGCGGCCTGTGCTCTGCGCTTGCAGCAAACTACTGTTTACAGCGGCCTACGCGGTTAACCCACGGGAGTGGAGGTAAAGAGCCACAGCTGTGTCTCTGAGCATAGAAAGGAGGTAAACATGCATTAACCATGTATTTTCTGCTAAGAGTCTTGGAAGTTTAAAGATGAATGGGCTCCAGTCAGGCAATGTGTTGCAATTACACATCATTGCCACTGAGTCAGTAAGCCCACCTGCTTGCTACTGCGTGTTGATACAGCCCAGCACTGTGCTGTACTTCAGGGCTAGACTGAGCAGATGCTGTAGTTACTTGGCTGGTTCCAGCATCACCTATCTTCCTAGCACTGCCATAGGGCACTGGCTCATCTAGAAAATTTCAAGACACTGATTTCTAGGTTTCATTTCCTTTTTCTATTGTACAACTTGTCATTCAGGCCTGGTACCTCACAAGCTGTCCTAGTGTCCTATGACCAAATGAATGAATTTTCTATTTTCCCCCCTTCCTTTTGCCCTTTGGCTCATAGGGGAAAGAAAAGGCTGGTTTGACAACGGCAGACCTTTGGGGTGAGCTGCTGTGGCCAGTGTAAAGGTTTGCCTCCATTACAGATCCTCAGCACAGAGCCAGTCCTGATTATCTTGTGTTTATCATTCCCATTTGTAGAGAGCAAGGAGCCATCCTGCCACAGGTTGTGGAGGCCCCAGAGGAAGGGTCAGGAACACCTCTTGGCCCGGCTGTAGGGGACCAATGATAACGATGGTGGAAGAACCTTGGTTACTTCTGCCTTTTGTGGGGCTCATCTTTCCAGAGAGACCACTATTCTTCAATTATAAAATCATTCCCCCAAGTAATGTTTCAGGCCTGAGTATCTTGCTGCTTATGCCTTGTGCCTTTTCTGCTGATCAGCAGAGGATTTCAGTTTCTGAAGTTTGTCATTCTCACTACAGTTCACTCAAACTATGACCAGCTCTCTTGGCATCATAGTGATGGAACCCAAAGGCAAATCCATGTGGACTGGCCACTAATGCTCACAGAAGTGTGTTCTTGTAACAGAAGTGGCAGTCCAAGGAGGGTCTGAGTCTCACAAGTGGAAGTATGGGTTGCTAAAGAGCACAGTGGTCTTGTGGCCAGGAAACAGTGTTTCTTCATGGTGTGAAACACGTGGTAAGGTGGGGGAAAATATGTATGTGATGCTGCTTACTTGGAGGGGAAATGTTAGCAGAAGGGAGGGATGAGGTGTATGGGGAAACATCTGTGTGAAGTGCAGTGGTAGGAAAGGGTTTGTGCGCGAGGAGATTCATGAGTCTGATGCGAGCGTGGGAAAGAGTGGGCTTCGCCGGTGACAGCTTTGGGTGCTTAATAATTCTTTGGCTTGCATAGGAGGGGAAATGCGGAGAAAAGAATGGTATCATAGGGCTCTTCTGAGGTAATAAATAACCTGTGGTTTCAAGAGATTTATCTATAGCTATGGGTGGGCCATCGGAATGGTTAGAGTGAAGAATGTGCCCACGGGTTCAGTTTCCTTCCCTTTCATTAGTGTCTGGAGTTTTTAAGCAGTGGTCTTGGGTTAAGGCATTTCTGGTGAAGGATCATGAAGAGATTAGATACATTGACTCCAAACCACACACCCTCCTTCCTTAGCGTTTGACCTGTAGAGCATAGTCTCTAGAGTGTGAGGTTTGCAGAGCTTACAGTTCAGCTGCTATGTCTCTTATAGTGGTTATAAGCATTAGAGAGCAAGTCACTCAGATAGTGTTTGAGTTTCTGAATCTTGTGACAGACTGCAGAGAACTCAAACTTTTTGGCTAAAACCCTTCTGATTTTTCTATCTTGCAGAGATTCTTTGTGGGCTATACTTGGTAGGGTTATGTTCTTCCTCTAGGTCAGCTGCACCTCACTGAAATTGGACAATGGTCTGTCAGTTTGATTTACCTCCTTGTTTAGAGATATCTGTTTTACAGTTAATTATGTCATATCCAGACTACAGTTCAAAATCCAAGTCTGATGCCAACAGTCTTTAAGGGCTACCTAAGGTCATCCTATCCCTGAAACTGCAGGCTGGAAAGCAAGCAGCAAATTTAATTAATGGTAATAGCAAGGTTTGTTTCAATTTCTTTATGAAGGAAGGTCCAGGCATAAGTTGCCTGTAAGGTTTTATTTTTAATTGAAAATAAGCACGTAATCTGTGCCTGTTCAGGTTAAATCCAGTAGCTTGCCAAGGAATGGCTTGTTCTTACAAGGCTGTAGGCATACATGTTTACCTGGCACCGTATTCACAGGCATCTGTGCTGCCTGGTGCTCTGTGATATTTACTGCATTGCTGGTCCCCAAAAAACATCCTGTGAAAGTCAGCTTGTAAGCTGATATTTTTCTGATTTCAGGCTGATAGCTCAGCTAAAAGAAACAGGTTTGCACTGAGAGGGGCTTTGACACTCCATGGTGGTGAGCCAAATTCAGGTGTACTGTTTAAGTACAGCTTATGTGACACTGATAGCTTCTGAGCGGGGACTGCCATGATGACCCTTGTCTGCACCCGTGGCCTTCTCTCCCACTAACTTTTCAGCTTCTTGTTCCAAGTAGGTCTGTGACAAGCCCCTCAGCTTTTACCTGGTGTTGCATGCAGACCTTTTCAAAGCAGCAATAAACTTTTCAAAGGGTGATTATGTGGAAGAATGTGCGAGAGTTTTGCATGAGTATGGCGTAGAAGCACGCAGAGGGAATATGTGACAACCCAGCTGCTAACTGTAAATTGTGTGAAAGCAGGACTACAGTGTGATATTGAGACATTGGTACAGGCACTTGCAAACCCTTATTTCTAGAGCACCTTGCCAGGCTGGGGGGATAAGGGAGTGATTCAAAGTGAAGGTGAAACAAAACTTACCAGATAATAGAGTGCTTTCTGTTTTACTGATTTCTTTATGCTGAGGAACTGGTACCTTCTGCTTCTGTTTCAGGTATAGTTAGTTATGTAAAATTATAGTTATATTGTAAGTGGTTATTATTGTTGGCAGGGAAGGCAAAGGAGCAGATGCAGGCTTTGTTTGCTCTGATTTTGAATTTAAATTTTGGCAAAGGCAATTTTGTTTCCATGACCGGTCATTTCTTTTCCATCTATTTGTTATAAAACCAAAGTCTGTCAGTACAGAAGTTGAAGGAATGGAGTCAAACCAGTGGATGAAAAGCCAAAGAGGATGAGATGAACTAGATACCAGATATACCATCACATCATAATTGATGGAGGATATTTCCTGCCTTGAGATAGAAATGGATTGTGTTTCTTTGTCATATAAAGCACTGTCATCTTCTTAAGGCTAAGGCTGGATAAAAAAGTGTGACTTAGTTCTTCTGAGGAAAAACCCTTCTTCTCTAAGTCCCTAGGCTCTGCTCAGGAAGAAGGAGACCAGCAAAAGAGAAGGGGTAGAAAACCATGCCCAAGTTGGATCTGGAGTCAGTGAAAGAGGATAAATTTAGGACCAATTGTGCTGTCACTTGTGTGCACTTCTTTTTAGGTGAGGAACAGGAATGGGATAAAGACTTAGTGGAATGAATACACAATGGTTTTAGGACTAGCAGCAAGCTTTTTAGAGCTTTGCTAGAAATGGCCTGTGTTGAATTTTGACCAGCTAAAATGTTATTAAGCTAGATGTCTGTTCATCTGACTGCATCTTGGAAGTATTTAACTATAAGGTGTATTGTGACTTTACTGCTGGTGCGTTCCCGCTGGAAAGGTAAGTGGTTCTCTAAGAACATTTCTGTTTATGGTAATGTGCTCTGCACTGTGGGGAGGTAAAGGAAAGGCACATAATTCACAGTATGGATTTGGCTCATTAAGCTGCATTTAGACCCACAATGAATTGTCTTAATTTTGTGCTATCTTAAGAGAGTCTTGTAAGAGATTTTTTCCTTGTTCAATCTTCTCATAGGCTTTTTGATGTACAGCTTATGGGCTGCCTAAGATGTGGTTTTTGTACCTATTTTTGCTCTCTCTGTGAATGCTCAGCTGTGTCTGTTTGGTGCTTCAAGTTTATTTCAATTCGAAGTAATGACTTCAGAGGATATTACCTAGGCCCACAGGGGGGTTTGTTGTATTTGAATCAATTGACTTCAGTAACCAGAAGGAGAATGTGTGGGGCATAGATCCAGTATAAGAATAGGTATATAAGGTAGTTAATTTCTTTTAGGAAATGCACACTGAGAACTTTCTGCTTCTGGTAAAAAGCTATTTCTTTGGAAGCCCCAATTTGAAAAATTCCTGAGAATATGTCTGAAATTAAACAGGATTTACCCTCTTACACTGAACAGCTCAGCAGCCTGTAATAAAACACAATTCAAATTTGTCCTTTAGGAAAATTCTGTAACTTCAACATGTACAGTATGCCCAAGCACTAGCTTAGAACATCTAACCATGATGCTCAGCTGAAAATCTGACCCAGACCTGGGTTATCACCTTACAGGCTCTTCTAAGTCTAGAAAGAAACTTATTTAATTTGTGTTTGCTGAAACAGTTAAAAGGTGAGTTGACTCTGAAGCAGATGCCACATGTCAATGGCAGTTTCTGCAGATGAATAACAAAGCTCTTTAGGAATACTAAAAATAGACATAAACTACAGCTGGGAAGAGTCAATCCCTGGTACCTAATCTATAAATAAGCAAGCTATTGACTAGTATGATAGGTTTATGTCTTTCATGTATTTTAAGCACTTTGGAAAGCAGAGATAACATGATGTGGATGTTAAAATAATGAATTAAGAAGTGAGGACTTCTGACACATGGTTTATGTGACTTGCAGTAGTCACAGCCATAGATTTTTGGAATCTTGCAGAGCAGTGGTACTGTTTTCAACCTTTACCAGTTTCAAAATGTAGTCAACTAAGATGGGTGGGACATTTTAAAATGCAATCCCACCACTAGGTGGGGGGAAATAGTTATCTTGACAGTACTTTAGAGTCCCTCTTATTAGAAAGAAAACAAAAAAAGCTTTACTGGACATGCTTCTTCTATACCCAGTATGCTGCTATTAAGCACAGTTGATCTGACAATGTGGGTGCCTGCAGACTGAACAGGTCACTTGGACTCTGTATAGGAGACAGAACAATAGACACACCAGCAGTTCATTTTCTCTTTTCCAAAAGTAGATTTCTCAATAGATAGGCAGCTGAATTACATTGTAAAAGTGCTTGTTTTCCCTGTCCTGGACTATAAAGGGATCCTAAGTGGTCCTTCATCTCAGATGGAGGCGTCTTCATTGTAGGTGTCAGAAAGTGGATGAAGCAAGCCCCACACCTTTTTTTCACTATTTGCATGTGCTGTCTTTCACAATCTTTCTTTCTGGGAAAGGACTTCTGTCCACTGGACTGAAAGATTAGGAAGGGACCTCATATGCCTTGGTAATCTGAAAGGTTTGGGAGAAGTCTGCTTGCTTTTGTTTCACCATCTGTCTCCTCTAGAACAGAGTGATCTCAGGGGTATGCAGTTTCTTTGCTTGTATCATGGGGATCCCACTGAGGCCAGGGCTCAGGCACACTGCAGGCTGCTTGTTCTGTTTCATCAGTGTCACATATGCTTCAGCTCTCTGGTTATAGCTGAGGGAGACTTAAAGTAATTTCCACACCTACTCCTTTCTCCAAACAGCTTTCACTTTAATTCATGAAAATGTACAAATGCTGGGGGGCCTTAAAGATGGATTTCTAGAGCCAGTGTTCAATTTTGTAAGACTTATGCCTGTTATGATACTTAAACCAAGGTGAAAATATCCCCTCAGGTAGTTCTTCACCTTTAAACAGCTAATTCTGAAAGACTCAGGGCTCGATTCAGTCCACAGAGAACATTAATAGCAAAATTTTTCTGAGTTTCACAGGCAATGGATAAGGCTCAGGATTGAGTCAACAAATCCAGATGGGTTCCCATATTCAATTTTTCCAGCGAAAGTGCTAGCAATTACAGCTTTGTTGAAAGCTGTTACATTCTAAAAAGCATAAAAATGCTCCCAATCTGCATCTTGCAACGCTGTCCAAGTTGTCTACTTCCTTGATCTTTTTGTTCATGCTAAATTAAAAGGACACAAGTTATTGTGACCTGGTTTGCTGATTGTTTAGCTTAATCTTTCTTCCTACCTTCAGAAGGAGACTTACATGAGAACAGATATAATATACCTGCAAGTAACTTCTAAATTTTGCAGAGGCTTCCTGCTTCCTTTCTAACATGTAAAAATGTGGCTTACTTGTAAGCAGTTCATGGTGAGAAAATTTAAGGGGTACATACCTTTGCATTTAGATATTGTTTTTTATTCAGTAATCTTTCTTTTGTCCTTAGAAGTGATTGGTCCTACAAGCTTTTAGTGAACATCAGTTTAATAGCTATGCATGTCCATACGCACACAAAAAATACATAAAAAATGTTGCTTGGCTCTTACCAAAGTGTCGTTCTTTGGGATGAAGAGAACTTCAAAGGATAGCGATACATATTTTTTAAAATTAAGGGAATAAATTGCTTTGTTTAGAAGATATTTGTCTCAATTTGTCCTTTTAAAATGAAAAAACTTAAATCTTTAATTTTGCAAATTTCAAACCAAATTAGTTCTGTTTTCTGAGCACTAAAAAAGCCCATGTCTTTTAATCTAAGTGCATTGTATGATTTTGCAAATATTATTTCTTGTCTTGAAGACTGCAATTCTGGGGAAAATAAGTACTGAAGAGAGCAGAAAAAAAGGAAGGAAAAAACCCCCAGCAGGTCTTGCAATATAATGAACAGTCTAATCAGAAAAGCCACATGCAGGTATAATGGGAAAAGGTAGGGTAGTCACTACAGATACAGCAAAAGCAGGGAATATTTCAGTTGCTAAGGCTGATAACCTTGACTTTTATTGCCGTTATAACTGATTTTTTTAACACAACATCCGGTTGAAAACCTGAATTTTCTTTTTGTGATTACAAGTCCAGCTGAGAAGCGTGTAGGACCCTTCCCTTTCCTTCTTGAAACACGAGTTCTGGCTGGATACCATGCAGGAGTATTTTTCCATCACTTATCCATTCTACTAATGTTTAGAAAACCCTCTCTCTTTCACTAGGAAATACATAAGTTCAACAGGAACCGTGAAAGAAATATGCTTCTGTTTCATAATAGGAAGGTTAGTTTTCTACCTTAGCTATGATATAATACTACTTTTAAGCTTTCTATCGTCCATCTCCTAGCCAGGATAAAATTGCTCTTTGAGGTATAAATTCCTTTGTTCTGCTAGGAAGGCTCTGAATGAGGAGAGAGAATGGTTTAGGAGCTGAGCTGATAACCAGGAGAGCTACATTCAGTCCCTTGCACTGTCAACCTCAACAAGTCACTCCTTGGCTTGGGATGAGTGATGCTTTCCCTTGCTGTTTGTCTCGCCTCTGTAGATTGTAGAACATATGGTGCACGAATTGTCTTTCCCTTCATGCCAAGGACACCAGGGACCCAGATTGCAGTGTGGCTTCCAAGATAAGCTATAAACAATAACAGGAAACGAGATTTTTGTCTTGTCTCTGTTTTAGGCAGCCCTCATTAAGAATTTCTTTGTGTTCCTCCACTTAACATGTAAAGATAACTGATTCCAATGGGGAGCTACCCACTGAAAAGGTGAAAGAATCAAAGTCTCAAAGTTTCCTTGCCACAAGAAACTCCTCCACACTTACCCCTGCCCTCCTGCTGCTTTTTCTTGCTGAGAGCGAATTTTGACTTTTATGCCAGCAAAGATGGAGGTACTTCATGGAGAAGAGAGGAGCCAGCCCGTGGGTGTGGTGAGAGTAAAGAAACGGGATGCATAAAGCAGCATAAATGTCAGTACCACGGGGAAGATGCTGAGCAGTGTGGGAACACAAATAGAACAGACAGGAGCTTTGTGTAGATGAGAAGGATTTGGGTAAAGCACGTGTGTGTATTATGCTAATTCTGTACAGGGTGAATTAAGAGCTGCAGAGTCTTGTGGATCATTCTGCTACTGGCAACATAGTAATTCTGAAAATTTCCACAGGAAAATACTATCTTTGAATAAGAAACTGAGATTACCTTTGAGGAAAAACAACCTGAAAAATATAAAGTTATATCAGTGTTTTGAAGGGAAATGATGCATTTCATTTAGCTTTTTCTTAAGATGCTTTTGTTTATTCCTTGAATAAGAATGAATAAAAAATATATAAAACACAATTCTGTTTTAAATTGAAATGAAACAAAAGTAATTGTTTTACATCAAACCACTAGAGTAAGCATGAAAGGGGATTTTTCATTTCTTGGCTTAACAGTTGTGAATAAAGGGAGGGGATTTCAGCTCATTTTTAACTATAACTAAGTTGTACAGTGCTGTTTAGGCACATGCAATGTTTCTTGACAGTTAAGATAAAAATTTTGTTGGGAATGAATAGTTGCAGTGTTACACACTTCTGACTCACTTCTTGGGTAATTGAGGCTTATATGATCTCTCTCCTGCTGGATTTGGAGGCATAAACAAGGTGCAGCGGGACCACCATGTAAACAGCACTGATAGGACACTGGGAAATGGGTGGCCTCGAAGCTGTAAAGAAACCCTTCTGCTTTGTCATCGGACCATACCTGCAGGGCCAGTTGTTGGTATAAAAGAGGTGGCAGCTCCCCAGGGTAAAGAGGCTGCTGTGGGCAGTAAGAGAGCTGCCTGCATGGCCTGTGCCAAAGCCCTGCCCTAGAGGTGTGAGCCCTGGGGAGCTGTGGCTGGCCCCTCCTCAGATCATAGCCTCTGCCACCCTGCCATCGGCCATGCAGCTGGGGCTTCGTGGCCCACAGCTCTTCAGCCCAGGTTCGTATCTTCCACCATGGTGAGAGCAGCTTGTCCCTGCTGTCTCATCTTTTGGCATCCACATTGACTCAGTGTACGTGGACAACAAGCCTTGAGCTGCTTCTGCTTGGCTGCGCAACAAACGCTCTGAGTCTGCTTCTCACTGCATCAGGCAGTGCTGAAGCATTCATCACCTGCAGCTGCTGATCAAAGAAGAAGGAGATCTTACTGTGAAAATGCTTCTCTACAGATTAAACTGTGCACTGAGTCAAGCTGATTTTTAGCAGGCTGCCACAAATCTATGCATGTCCTTCTCTCTTTAAAACAGGATCTTCAGCTTTCCTTATAAGATAAAAAAACAGAAGAAGGACAAGCCGACAGTAAAAGTAATTCCTTATATGTGTATACTGTTTGCATAAAATACATTCCAGCAATGTTTGCTGTGTCAGCTAGAGTATAGAATTGTTTTTTGAACTCTGGAAGAGAGTGTTAGCCTAGATGTGTAATGGTTGAAGCAATGGCTCAATTTTTGGTGCACATCTAACATCAGAATGAATGTCTTTGAGATGTCAGAAAAGAAGCTAATTATGGACATGAGGTTTGAACTGCTACCCTGTTTTGACAAATGGCATGTGTAACTGGAAGCAGAAGACTAACCCATGCACTCTAATCTTGTTAGAAAAAAGGGCATCTGTCATCAAGTAAATCTCTCCTCTTGCCAAGTGGTTGTTGAAATGAGACTTTTATACTCTAGCATTTGCTGTGCACTGTCTGGAAATAATAATCCAAAGCAAAATGTGTTATTGTCCTGGCATTTTATACATACAGGAAGTATCAGGGAATATATATACTTATATACATAAGTATCAGGGAAAAGGAATTAGAATTGAAAAAGTAGAGCAGCATTTGAAACTCATGATATATTACTTTGATCTTCTGGTGGTCAGGAACAAAGGCCATTTCTCTTAATGTTAAAAACTATCTGGTGTGTACTTGACTAGGAGCCTTTTCACTGGCATCCATACTTCCCTGGCAGTAACAGTAATTTATTTTCTCTCTCAACCAACCCTAGATTGATGCAACAGGCAGTTT
This sequence comes from Corvus kubaryi, assembly GCF_017639235.1. NCBI lineage: Eukaryota > Metazoa > Chordata > Aves > Passeriformes > Corvidae > Corvus > Corvus kubaryi. Next base: position 9,872,479 of record NW_024581112.1, on the reverse strand, counting down.
ATAGACTTTGAGTGGCAGGAAAAAACCATCCTTAAAGTGACATATAAAATTGAAGACTTAGCCTTACTTTTGATCATTTCAATCCACTAATTTCTTCAAAGCTTTGTGTTTGCTGTAATTTTATTTCTTGTCTCTTGTGGTAAGGTCTGATTTGTCTGGTATTTCTTGTTCCTTCTCTTCACACTATGTTTTGGATGTGAGTTAAGCTTGAATCCCTTCTACTTCAAGCTTCTCTCCCTGATGCTCTAGTTAATTCTGTATTAAGCTGAAGCTTGTCCACTTAAAGAAGCCCCTTTTGGAATTGAATGCAACAAGTGCTTTGGATGTTGCAGTCACTTTGTTTGTCAGTGCTTTCTAGAAGATGGCTTAAGCTGAAGCAGAGTACTAGTTAATTCCATATATTTGTTATTGTTCTTGGTTGCATGAAGTTGCCACATGGGGATCTGAGCCTTGTTGCATCTTCTCAATATTCAGGAGTAGTTGTGAGAGAGTCCTCAGTCTGATCTATGAATTTAAAGACTGTCTTGAGGTGGTATTTTTGCGATATATCATACCTTCTGGTCAAAAGCACTAGAAAGGAATGGGCTTTTGATGGTGTTCCACTGAAATCTAACAGGAAAATTTCTGACTCAAAATTTTTTTTCAGTGGGGGAAAAAAGAGTATTTGTGGCAGTTCTTATGGAATGGCTACTTTTCTCATACTTGTTTGCTTTTCATACAAATTATACATAAAATGCTGCTTCTATCTCTGGTTGTATTTATAAGGATGGCCTTTTAAAAACACTGAATACTGAGCCAAAAGTCAGGTCTTAGAAGTGTGCCCAGGAACTCAATTTGCAGTTGTTTTTAGGGTGGTGTGATTTTTTGTGGTGGTGTTGTTGTTTTAAATTTTTCCCCCTATCCCTCATGGCTGTAACAAAGGGTTTTGGGGCAGTAGATTCCCATCCTTGTTAATTTATTTCTGTCCCTCTGTGCTTTAGCAGAAAACCTCTGGTAAATCATACCACAGCAATTTGAAATATTACCTTTCCCTTGCTTTTCATCATGCTGTCAGAACACTGAATTTCATGGGCATGTAACAGCCCTGGCAGATACTTGTGTCTCGGCTATCCCAGCTTGGTATATGAGTCTGGCCTATTAATTTGTGTTGTAATGAAAACAGGCCTGCACTGCTTCACTGGGCCGAGAGCTGGAGTGCCAACCAGACAGATGAACCATTCTTAACTGGTATAAAATTGGTGGGATTACAGCAAAAATGGAACAGGTCAACTCTGTTGCTCCTCTCTTGGACTTGGAAGGGTTGAGCAGGCTGAAAGTGAAAACACTGTCAGGTGCTGGGCAGAGTTGGCTTGAATATTTGTGCAGTTTCATGTCAAGAGTAAAATTTTCTGCTCCAGTGTTTGTGTTTCAAAACCTTCACTTTTAATCTGACTAAGGGCTAGAGACTTAAGACAGAATCTTGGAAAAGATTCATTCCAAAGTGGGAAAAAAAACTACTTAAAAGCAAATAAATATGACACCCCCTGCCCCCCAAGTCTTACTCATGCATTTTCTGATCCTGCTATAAGGCAGAAGACAGTTTGAATAATGTTAACTTTAACTTGTATCATTGTCTATGTATCCCATTTTTCCACAATACTTAGACTAATATTGCTTAAGACTAACCTTAGTTCACTCTCTACTGCCCCCCTGGTCCAAATTCTTTCTGACTTCAGGGAACCAAGGCTTTATTTGTTACCTATACTGCAGTATTAAAGTGTTCTGTCCTTCCCCACCAAATAAAGATTTAGGGTTTTTTTTCTGATAAGTCTGTAATTTTGTGGTCTTCTGTCATGTTCATATTTCTCTGGAAGTCAGAGGAGCATCTCTGGTGATTGGGGCTCAGAGCCTTTAAAGTTGTTTCTGGGATCTCTGTTCTATAGCTATCTCTGAAGGCTTGAACATGCCCAGATATCCTTTAAGTGTATGCCAAACTTTCGTCAGCCTCAAAAAAGATGCAGAGGTGGATAAAAGAGCTGTTTAACTCGATTTGTTCTGGGAGTCCTGAGGCAGCACTACTTTTTGTAGTCTCAGCTCGCATAAACCTAAAGCCACCAGGAACTACTGAGTGGTTTTGGCACGAATGAAGGAGAGCAAACATGTTTAAATTTACAATTGGCTGGTTGTATCCTCAGCCCTAGGCTTGTTCTTCACGAAGTCAAACATGAAGAACAGAACAAAGGGCTATTGATAGTCCGTGCTCTGCTGGTTTCTCCTGCTGCTGCTTTTTTTGTTTCCATTAACAATTGTAGGAGAGTTCCTTTCAGCTTCTCTGTCCACCTCAGAATGGTTTCCTTAGAGATGTTTCAATAATGCAACGACTGCTTTTTGCATACAGAGAATGTTTTATTTTGCTTAATATTTAATATTTATTTAAATATTTTAACTATTTTACTGATTCTATCTGTTCTTCCTTCCCTCTGTAGGATTTCTCAAAGAAAGTAGCAAGCATAGCACTTATTTGGTGAGACTGAACCCAATGTCTGCTTCAGGGATCTGCTCACATGCTCAGTCTTGCATCTGGCTGTACTGAGATAGATGGGTTCACGTTTCATGTAGCTGGCACACACTGCAACTGCTCTTCCAAAAACCCTTCCAAACCATCCTTCCTCTGGGTATTGTGTATGTAGCTTCAAAAACAAATAACCTTGGTACAGCACATGGGCTGCTGCAGCGTTCACTGCTTTTATACAGACAAAGCAATTTACACGTGGCTGAAGTCTGAGACAGGTGCCCAACAGCAGCAGTGACCAGCTTTCAGCCATTCTCTTTAGAGGGCTGGGTTTACCTTTGGCTCACACCTGGCGGTGTGGGTGTCTGTGTCCTTCCCAGCTCACCTGCAAGACCATACTGTCTTGCAGGGAGTTATCTGAGGAGACCTTGCCTTTTGGGACAAGTATTCCTGCAGCACAGAAGTGTCTCGGCCTTTTCCTTTGATGAGAGTTTTAACAGGTACATCCTAATCTCTTAGAGGCAAGAGGGGAAGGCACATTGGAGGCTGGATACAAGCAGGACATTGGGGCTCAATCCAGCCACAAGCTGGTTTGGAGAGCATGAGAGGAGCTAAGCACCCCTTTCTGCCCTGTGCTTTGAGCAGAGCTTGTGAGAAGGCTTGAGCTCACACTGTATTTATTTCTTCTCTTCCTTCCTTCTGGCTCATCTGTTCTCTAACACCACACTGCCTCACACAGAAAGCCAGATTGATCTGTGAAGCACAGGGACTCTGGCGAGGGCTGAGCAGCAAACACTAAGAAAGGAACTCAGGGTTTGGCTGGAAGATTTGTTGATATGTTTGCTTTTGCCTTGGGCAAAGCACATTGTGAAAAGAAATGGATCTAAAAATAAGATGGGAGTTTATATGAAATGGAAATAACTAAAAAGGGGGTGACAGGAAAAGCAGCAGAAAATATATAGGGCAGCAGCACTAGCTTGAAACAGAAGGTGTGGTAAATGAAGGTTGGAAAACTAAGGTGAAAGCAATCGAGTCTCCTCTTCCTACATCCTCTTACATGTAGTTCTACACAAGGCTCACCTTGTGTTCACACAAAACACAGCCTGTTCTTGTGGGGTTTTGTGTAGGTGTGAAGATCTACCCTCAGAGCTGCTTGCCACTTAGCTAGCTCTGCTTGAGGAAAGGGACAGTTGCCAGGAGAGAGCTAGGGACAGATAAAAAACTAATAGTGGGCTGCAGACATACTTGCATCATGCCAGCATCAGCAGAGGACAAACTCAGCTCCTGTGAGAAAATGAGATTGCTCCTCAGAAGATTGAAGAGATGCTGGTCTCCAGTATAAGCCAGAAGTTTGGCAAAGGGAAAGTACCAATTTAGTACTGTAACCTTGTGCTGGGTTTTTTTGACACCATTAAAATATCTAAACCCCATTTTAATAGTGGAAAAATATCTGACATTTTAGATAAGATTATAAAAAGTTTCTATGAATATCTGCTGCATCTGGGAGGCTAGGAGGGGCTGACCTTAAGATTTCAAGAGTCTGGAATGAGGAATCTGCTGACAGGGCTTTAAAGTAAGTCACAGAAGAGCAGGCTGTTCTGTGAACCTGAGATAGACTGTCAAAGGAAAACACCCTGGCCTACTCACTGGAAATGTTCAGAATAAAAAGACTGAAAAATCACTGTGCAGTTGAGGAGCCCATTCACCTCCTTCATGGAAAGTTAAGCAGGAAAGTCAGAAATGTGGGGGTCTTCTTTAGCTAAATCTGTATTTCATGACAGACCTATTTTATAGGTACATGCTGTGGGCTGGTTTAGAGTTACCAGGAGGCTGCTGTTCTTTCTGGCATTGTATGGTGGTAAGAATCTCACTCCGTATATGTGAGTGCATATAAAACGTGTCTGTAGCTATTTATATAAAATGAGGAGGAGGATGAAACAGTGGTTATTTCTGAAAACTCCTCTAAAACAAATCATCCATGCTTCTGCTAGATAGTGTGTATATGTCTGTCTAATACACAATTTATTTCAAAAATAAATTTATTTCTTCAGAAATAGCTGTCATTCTAAAAACACTGCCCTGCTTGAGGATGGAGCTGATGTCTTTTTTTGGAGCCACCATTTATCAATGTTTTGGTTGTAATTTGGTTATGTCATCTGAGACACAATGTTCAGTTACTGAAAGGATAGAGAAGGAGAGGTACTTCAGTGATGCAAGGAATTTTGTTATATACTTGGTAATATTTGTTTGAATTTTTTCATAAGCAACATAGTAGAACTTGCTGTTAAGTAACGCTTAACAGCTTCTGCAAGCTTCCTTTAAGTCATGGATTTCCATTTGGCTTGTCACCTCAGAAACAAAAATGAAAGAAAAAGTGGTTAGCTACCCTTGCCAGAGGCAATCTGCATGTTTAGTCGGTGCAACAATGATGTAATGAAAAAAAGTCAGTTTATAATATTTTTGTGACTTTTTTTTCCCTTTTGAATTTTAAAGCTAAAAAAAATCATTCACATAGATAAAAACTAAGGGATCAGCTTTGAAAAAAACTCCCTTACTGCAAGTTTTGGTGTTCCCTTCTGCATCAGCTCATGCTCCCACTGAGTATTAGACACTACTGAATCAGGACAGTTTTATGACTAATTCACATGGAACCCCTGCATACAGCAGGGGTTCTGCTGTTCTGCATACAGCATTCACTGTCTTTTTGGGAGTGCAATGAACTAAAGCACAAAACAATGGAGAATCAACTCCACTGTCAGTCTCAAGCAGTCCAACTAATTTTGTCTTTCTTCCTAATGTTACACATTTATTCATCACATTTTTTTTTCAATTCAGGAAATAAGTCTATTCTGTGATGTGGATGTACCTACAAAATTGTTGGAAAAAATACATAAAACTGGTATGTGGATGGACTGCAGTAAGTTCTTGCATTACAGATTAGAGGTCTCTCCTCATCAGATATTTTCTGGACATGACGGAGGCTCAACGTACATTTAAAGAATCCACTAAATAGTAGGTAAGCAAGTGATAATTCACACTAATTGAAATTCATATGTAGTACCTAGGAGATTTTTAATTAGATCTATTTATATATAAAGAAATAATAAAGACAAGAGCATGGCAGACTGTAGCATTTTCCAAGACTCAGGAATGACTTGGAATGAAGACTTTTGCTCTGTTCTTAGGTCTAACACTTACTAGTAGTTTGACAACAGATGTGGCTCTCAGTTTCTGTGTCAGTTTACTCACTACATGATGATATGTAAGATTTATCAATACCTAGTTGCTGGGGTTATCATAAAGTCTTTAAAAATGTTGATTATGCAGCCAGACACTCAGGTAGGAAAGGCTATCTAAATGTTAGGTTTTTATAGCTTGAGGTAGTGAAACTCAAGGTTATTGACCCTTGGAAATGACAAAATTCAGAAAAAAGAAGGTGTTTGCACTTGGGAACAGAAAAAAATGCCGAACTTTCTATACAACTGAAAATGTTTTTTTCCATTTGAAAAAAAATGTTCAGACATTTTATTTATTTATTTAAAACATGTACCAGTTTCTCTGGGACTTTATCTCCAGGGATTTTCCATGCTACTGCCAAGAATTGAAGAATGACTGTTGCCCCTCGGTATAGAGAGTGGATTTGGTAAACCATGATCCTGACGCGTTGAGCAAGGATTCTTTGGGCTCCTAAAAAACCCTTGTGTTCCCAGCATACAATTGCTTTGGAGCAGTGCAATGATATCTGCTTCCCTTTGGCTCAGGGACCCCAAGGCTTTCCCAATCTGAAACTGTGGGCTTTCAAAGTGCACTGCTCCTAGACAATGACAGAACACATGGGCTGTCCTGGGGCCAGGCCACACAGCTCGTGCATGGTCTGCAGATCCAGGTGTACGGATGCTTGGAGGAGTCACCGTTTTCCCTGCTGGCCCCATGGCAGGGGCAGCAGGAGCCCTGAGAAACCAGACTGAAATCACAGCTGTCAGCACTTCTGCTCTCTTTGATAGAGCGAATCCCTCTGCCATCCTAATGCTGCATGGTCTCCTGTTGAAGTCTTGGGACATTCTCAGCTTGCAGGACTTTTGTGGGAGCTTGTTGGAAATCTCAAGGAGTGTCCTGAGGGTTTGTTTGCCCAGGAAGAAGGAACTGGGCCCAGAATCACGACAAGCTCTTGGGAACTGTGACCCTTCTATCTTGAATTTTTGTCTGAGGTGAATCATGCTTTTCTTTGTTAGGAGAGATGTGTCAAGCTGTAAAGAGAGTTTTGGGATGGTGCAGCTTGGAGTCATTGTGCAAATCTCTGTTAGACCGACTTCTAGACAGTTCTGCCAGCAGTGTCCAGCTCAGCAGGCCCTTAGCATTTGTGTCTCCATGCTGAATTGTTGCAGAGTGTTGCTAGAGAACAGTTTCCCAGAGCTCCTGAATTTCAGTGCTCATTAATTCTCTGTGCATTTGTGTTGAAGTAGGAAGCCCCTGCCTTTAGTTCATAAGCCTTACAAATGCTTCCCTTGCTTGGAGATGCTTTGGGTGAAAAATACCCAGGTGACTCAGACAACAGTCCTAGAGGTCTATTGTACCAGAACTCACAGCAACTCATAGCAAACCCATTTGGTCCTAACAAAATTCTTTGATTTACTGTACTCTGCTAAACAATCGATAACGGAAGGATGTGAAGAAAAACACTGACTGACTTGAATAGCAAATGAGAGAACAACAAGCTTATCTTAGCATTGATTACATAAATAAACATGGAGGAGAGGTCTATGTGCCTCTGGCAATCAGCTGAAATGACTATTTCAAATAAGACCTCTCTTTCTGCTCAGTAGAAAGCATCTTATTTACACTGATGCTTGTTGTCTGGCTCAGAAGGGAGAGGGAATTGTTTCCTGATCTGAGCTGGGCAAGCACAGATGGAATTTCCAGCCTTGCATATGGTATCCCACCTTCTCCTCTGTTATAAACATATATTATAATATTGGCTTCTCGCAAAGTATTAAGGTAGATATTATATAATGTTAGAAATGCTTTTTGCTGTGTGGATGTAGTTTTCTCTCGTTTTAGCAAGAATGTTAGCAAGTGTGAGCAAGTAAGATAACCTCCAA
>NW_024581112.1:9665586-9864879 GCF_017639235.1 Corvus kubaryi | reverse complement strand
AGTGTGGAGCTTCATTGCTGTGGCTTCTGGGCCAAGGCAGAGCAGAATGTGGCTCTCCCACAGGATTTATATATTGTCATTCAGGGGTGAGCTCTTCTTTTCCTTTTTGGGGTCTCGTTATGGGCCTGACTATAAGTGGTAAAATTGAGTGGCAGTACTTTTTCTGGTGAGAGAACCACTTCCTTTCCCCCACCAGTCCTTCACTAGCCCTCCTCAGAAGGCTTTTCCTGCTCAAACCCAGTGTGGTTGCACACGCTGCTGTGCTGTGAGTTGGGTTTATTTCAAGCTGCAAAAAGTGAGAGCTCTTGTGCTGTAGTGGAAATCTGTAAGAAGTGTTCCTGTTGTTTCACACTTCAATTTTGAGACCTTTAGCTAAGCCACAATGCAGAGACACAGAGTGACATTCAGAATTACTTTGCTGACCAGTGGACCACTGGAAAGGAGAACTGTGAGCTAAAGGATGATGGAAACAGGAACACCTTGGCTCTTTCCAGAGTGGGCATGACCGAAATACAAGGGTTTCAATTCAAGGTTGAAATTCAAGGGTCTGCCTTTTTTTGCAGACTGTGCCAACCCTATCACCCAGCTTTAGGGTGTCCTTTCTATGGAATGTGGTCTAAGTTACTGGACAATATTGCTACAAGCCAATGGTTTTGGTCCTGCAAATGTTTGTCGGGCCAGCTGTGGACCTCCAGACTGCACATGAAGCAGCGCTTGAGCTGGCATCTTCTTCCAGAGCCTCATAGCAGAAATCTTCTTGTGCCCTTCAGAGCTCTATAGAAAAACCCAGCTGGTCCTGGTGTGCATATGTATACACCAGGCTGCCTGATGCCTGGGCTTGTGAACAGCTGTCAGTGCAAGGACTGGAGAAATCATGAGTGTCCTGGTTTTGGCTGAGTTGGAGTAATTTTCTTCTTAGTAGGTGCTACTGTTTTGCATTTTGGATTTAGCATGAGAATAATGTCAGTAACACACGTGTGTTTCAGTTATTGCTAAGTAATAATTATCCTGAACCAGGGGCAACTGCTAAATGCAATAGTTTTCTTAATTTTTAACAAGGTCAGGAAATTTTTACTGAAATAATTGTAGTATGTCCCCTGTTTCATGACAGACGCCCTGCTGAGGGAAGAGAAATATGCAGTGAGCAGTGTTGTGCCTAGTATCAAGAGTTTACTTATCAGGGCAAAAAGTTTGTAATTCTGGATTTTCTCATCATGCAGTCAGCTATTAAAAAGAGAGGCCAACATCTTCATGAATTACTAAATTCCTAGGCACTCCTAGAAATGAGCATCTTTAGTGAATGTTTAGCAGTCCCTCACTCAAATTTGTGCCATCAGGTCACTTAATCACTTTTGAAGACTAAATGAGGGTATTCAGTGGCTTTAGGAGGGGACTTAAAAACCTCAGCTTAAGCACCTCTTTATCTCAGATAACTGTTTTTGTGATGGACATTGTCACCCTCAGGGGATAAGTTTCTGCCTCTGTTATCTACAGAAGCAATTTGTGTATGTGTCTTATGCAGGACACAGTAAGTGAAGTTAGGTGGAATATATTGGACCCTAACGTATTTTGATTTTACATTGTCTCTTAACACTTGGAGTACTGGTTGAAGAAGTACCAAGCAAGTAACATCCAGCTGTGATGTTTCCGTGATTTTCTTCCCCTCTCTTCTTCCCTTCCTTTTCATCACTTTTGCACTGTAGATTTCATAGGTGCCTGAAATAGTAGTTTATGTTTACATAAAATAGTAGTTAATGTTTACCTGAAATAGTAGTTTATGTTTAGTACTTTAATTGATATTATAGTGGAGTAGAAGCAAACATATTCTCAGTGCTCACATCTCAGCTGAGAGATAATAATTTCTAATCTAAATTGATGGCTTCAATCACATTTTTAGTAACTACTCTGCTTTGTGCTGGTTTTGGCAGAGCTCCTTCTTTAGAAACATAACCCTATTAACAATACTTTCTCTTAATCATAATAGAGTTTTTGCTTGTAGACCATCTGTTTCCACTATTACACTGCCAGCTTTTTCCTGCCAGGATGGTCCTGCCATCTTCCCTTGATGTATTATGTGCTCTTAAATAATAGTAAAAAATCAAATCAATCAAAATCTTTCTTTAATCATTCAACTTGAAGTATTCAGGTATGTAAAATTACCCTGGGAATGATTTGGTTTGAGAGGGCCCAGAGGTCTTTGCTCTTTCTTTCATTCAGTGTTATCTTGTTTTGGTTTAGTTCAGTGAGCTTGTTTTGGTTTAGTTATACACTCCCCCGAGATTTACAAGAGGACTAGTCTGATCCTCATCTTTATAATCTTGAGAGCTTTGGTTCTTTGAGAAATCCATACTGGGAAGTCAACTAAACTCTGTGCAATGCTATTGCTGCACAGAAACCAGATGAGGCTATAGCTCGGTTCTGTGAAAGTACCTAAATATCTCACACGTTGAAACAGGAGTCAAATACCTTTGGGACTTTGTGGAATATTCTCAGTCTGTGTGGGGATACTGTCTAGCAGCCTTCCAGTACCTGAAGGGGGCTTACAGAGAGGATTTTTTCAAGGACATGTAGTCATGGGATAAGGGACAATGGCTTCAAACTTCAAACATTTATTATGTTAGAAATAAATTCTTTACTCAGAGGGTGGTGAAACACTGTAACAGGTTGCCCAGAGAAGCTGTGGATGCCTCATCCCTGGAAGTGTTCAAGGCCAGGCTGGATGAGGCTCTGAGCAACCTGTGATAGTGAAAGGTACCCCTGCCCAAGGTAGGGGAGATTGGACTAGATAATCTTTAAGGTCCCTTCCAACACAGGCCATTCTATGATTCTACAATATGATTATCCTTTTTCTTCCTTGTTTTGTTGAATTGGTTTTTTTGGTTATTTCTTCTTCCACATCCTCAGCTGTCACATAAAACAGAGAATGCAGATTTTGTTTAGTGCTTCTTTTTTTTGCATGCCATATCTGTAGGATCAAGGATGGGAACCAAGTCCTATGCTGTTAGTTTTTCAGGAGAAGAGTAAAGACTGTTTTGTGAGACATAAACGACTTTAGGTGAACCATGGATAGTCAGTGCCTTAAGCACTGGAAATGGATCAGAACCAATATGTTGCTTCTGGGTAAATATGAGCTTTTCTCAACAAACTGAAGAAGTCCAGATACTTCTGTTTTTCAGTGGGCAACAGTTTTCTCAGTGGTACCTCATGCTTTGAAGAGAGTCCCTTGGCCAATCTGTATGTGTTTGGATTCCTTTGCTCCATGACAGTGATCACAGGGAATATTTTGAAGAGCTAAGATTGCTAGGGAAAAGGGGGAGTTACAGGTACAAGAATCCACATCAGTGATATTTGCATGCCTCTCACACAGTAGCATGTGCTATTATTTACAAGTATACAGACTTGTTCTCATTACTGCCGTTAAACACTTCTGCCATCATTTTGGTTTTAAAGAATGTTTGAAGGACAGGCTGTGTAACAGAGAATCACAATAAAGGACCAGCTTCCAGGGAGCAGAGCAATATGCAGAATCAATAAGCCTGGATTCAACTTTTGGTCCTTTGTCTGCTGACTTCTCTTGCCTCCACCCAATAATTGTTCTTAACTCCTCAGCATATGTTTTCATGTGCCAAAGGAAACCATGCATCCCCTCCACACACTTGCAGCTGTCCAGCTCACATGTGCTGTCAGACCTGCTGCATTGAATATCCCTTTTCTGCTGGATTTTCCCCACAGTGGAGGCACCAACTTGGGTCTTCCTGCTGTTGAGATGCTAGGTTTTGGAAAACTCATAGGGATTTTTGCCTTTTTGTTTACCATCAATTGAAATTGGCTAGTGGATTGAAAAAAAAAAAAAAAGATGAAAATGAAGGGAATAATGTGAAATTTCCTTTTTTTGAAAATGTCACCTTCTTGAACTTTCCCAAAGGGAGTCTTGGGATTTTTCTTCTGTTTTTTTTCTTCGGGCTTTTTTCCCCCCCTTAAATAGCTGATTTCTAATTAAATGCATTTGTTTAAAACAATAGTTATCCTTGCAAGCATTTTTAATAACCAAATCTTCATGAGGTCCTACCACAGAATTTAAACAGATATGACAAATTTTGACTTTTAATTATGATTTTAACTCCTATGACTTCCAGAAAAAAAAAACCCAAACCTAAGCTGAAAACCCCCTCCCCAAAACAAACAAAAACCCCAAACCAATCAACCAAAGCCCCCCAAACAAACAAACAAAAAACCCCAAACAAACAAAAAAGCCAACTCCCCCCCAAACCAACCAACCAACCAACCAACCAAAACCAAAGAAACCCTCCCCCCATCAAAAAACACAGAGAAGATAGGAAGAGATCATTCCAAAATTTTTGCAAGAGAAATCCATGGATTTTTTTTTCCCAAAGAGGATATTTTTCCTTCCCTCAAAGAGAACTACAGTAGCCTCTGGAATAGGCATTTTTCTGCTTCATGTCTGATGATGAAGAGCTGTCACACTTTCTAACCACACCACTGGTGAGATACATTGTCTTGCTTCACACTAGTTACTATAATCGGACAATTTTGGGCCACATCCTGTTCCACAAAGTGTTTTAGAACTTCTTAAAACTGGTCACAGCACTTGATTCCCACCTGTGCAATGAAATGGAACTTGTTGCTCTTGCAGCTGCACCCTCAGATACAAACTAAGAAGTAGTATTTTTCTGTAAGTTGGTTTCTGTATTCTCTTAGCCATTTGCTCAGTGAGTCCATAATAGCAGGAGAGTCACTGTGCACTTAGATGAAGGTTTAAATGAGAGGGGCAAGGAAAAAAGACCTTCCAGGGTGCTGTAGCAAATATGCACCCTTGAAAATGTTCTGCTCTGAACTTTCTAAAACATAGTCCTTGAGGTTTATTTGTTCTGTTTTTTTCCTCCATTGTAATGACAATGAGTATGAAACTATGTGTTAGACAAATGCATCAGACTGTATTATTCACCTGAGTTCACTGCTATGAGTGATGCAATGTGGGAGGCAAGGGGAATAGGAAAATTTTCCCCCTCAAGTTAGCATTCGTTTTATTCTTTGTAGTTTCAGACTCTTAAATGCTGTTTCACTTTTGAAAACTACTTTTCTCTTTCACTGAGGGCTGCAGAAACCCTCACCCTGTCTAAGACAGCAACAATTTAAGAGCTCCCTCCCATGGTTATCATATTTCTTGCACCTAATTTGGCAGCTTCCAGTGTAGTTACGGACCTCTATATTCCTCACTCATGGTTCAGCATGGGCTCACGAGCAGCTCTCCATCCAGTGCAGCAAAGCTTATCAGGCAAATCTTCCCCCCTCCACTCCTCCACAAACCCAGCCCAAATCAGCCACATGTCCCTGTGGTCAGAAACACTGCCTGCTTGTGCCAGGTCTGGAGTCAGATTATCTGTTTGCTCTCTGTGCACTGATTTATTTACTGACAGAGAGCGCTGGTTTCTTCCATTTCCTATACTACCTTCTTTGAGATAAATGAATATTTTCCCTGTTTTGTCCACAGAATGAAATGAAAGCCATCATGCTCACACTGTCAAAGACATACATGGAAAAAGATGACCTAATCTCTGCTTGATGGGGTAGTTTGTACTTCAGGGCTAAGCAGGTCTTGATGCAGCCCCAAATGAAATGGGGTCAGAGTCACCTGACTGATGCTAGTTGCAAAATTCAGGGCCTGCCCTGCCTATCTATCTCCGTCCTTACCTTGTTCCCTCTCTGCTCTCAGTCAGTCCAGCTGTGAGTTATTTGTGTCCTCTTGCCATGTGCAACTAGCAGATTTGTGTAAGCAAAGACACTGCTCTTGCATAGCTCTTCTCTCCAGAGATTCTCAAAATGTTGTAAGAGTATTGGAGAGTTTAATTAGCTCTCTTATCACAAAACAGAAAAGTTCAGGGTCTAGCAAAGGAGGGAATTAGGGCTGTAGCAGTGCACTGTTCCTCAAATTGTCTGTGAAGAAGGCACTGTAGTTGCCCAGGCACCACTTGTGTTTGCTGGATTCCCGTGCTCTGACAGTGGATAGAGCTCTGTTGTTCCATTAAGAAACATTTGGCCCACGTCTCAAAGGCATTAGAAAACAGCTACCGTGAAATAAGTAGGAGCTGGACTCTGCCTTAGGTTAGCAGTAGTATTTCTCAGTGAAAATTTGCTCTAGTTATTAGTGTTTAGGTAAGATTTGTATGTGTGCTCTATTGTTTGGCAGTGAAATCCATGGGAGATGTGTAGACCTGGTGCTCCTTGCAGAAGTGCAGGAGTTCCCTCATAGAGAATTGGAACTGGGAAGTTCGCAAACTCTTCAATTCTGTCTCCAAATTTGTGCCTCAATCCTTCCATCACAGGCTTGGTTGACCTCACAATTGTGATTTTTTTTCTTCATCTTTGAAGCACTCTCATGTTCTTACTTGTTCTCTTCTTTCTACTATGTCCTGTGACTAAATAGAATTATTTCCTGTGTTTTTTCTTTGTGAGGGGCACAGTTCTCATTGCAAATCAACTTAACAGCTCATCAGCTGGATGTAGGCTAAAGCTCTGCCTAACTTCTCTAGGCGCCTTGTGTCCATTTCCTTCTTCTCTGAGTGGGGTGACAGGTGGGTTATGCCGGATGCTCCCTCTTTCTCCAGACCTTGGCTTGTAAAGTAGGTGGCTTGTGCAGAGAGTAATGAACTTGTCACAGTGCTACTGTGCCATCCTCTTGCAAGCACTCACCACCTGGTAGTGAGGGAATGTAGACCTTCCAGAGAACATTGTAAGGGGAAGTAGGCAGAGGTAGCTGCAGTCTAGTCCCTGTAAGTCATAGCTTTTGAAAGCTTCCTTATTCCCTAATGTCTGTTTTGTGATTTAAACTTTACCTTGGGGAAAAAAAAAGTTTGAAAGGTGTGGCATGAACCCAGGGCCTTAAACCTGGGAGAGCTAGCTAGCCTGAGGAGCCAGGGGAAAAGAGACTGAAAAGAGAAGAAACTGGCAGGCAAGTGTTAAGCCTCTTCTCCCTGGACAGAACTGTTGAAGGGGGAGCAGGGGAGGAAATTTCAAGGATTTAGACACTTGGTTGCCTTGGGACATGCAGTCTCATAAAATGCATTTCAAGGGTAATCTCAGCTGGCTTATTTTATTGAGAGGAAAGAAACTGAATGATGTTTGCTATATTGTGAATATGCTAATTCTTCTCAGTCAGGGTCTGGAGACTCTGATCTTAGACTTGCCCTGTTCTCTCTCCAGGTTAGAAAGAGGTGCCTTTTCCCAGCAGCTATTCTCTGCAGCAGCCTTTGTCAAGCAGGTCAGGCTCTGTGATCTGCTGGTCCTTTATGGCCTGAAGAGCTGCTGAAAGCCGTTTCCCATCAGCAGAGCTTGCCTTGCAGCAATTCAGTTTCAGATGACTTTGTTTAAGCCTCTTCCCGGCAGGGGGAAATAGGATCAAGTTCAAACCGGTGAGAATCAGGTTGAGTGTCTTCATGGTCCTGGTGTGCCTTGGAGGCTCCCTGCACTCTGGTTGCTCTGGATGGGTAGCTCTAGCTGAAGCCAGCAAGGCAGGAAGCTGGTGAGGCAGAACAGAGGTGGTTAAAACTCAGCAGGGTGTACCAGCCAGAGACAATGTCCTGGGCTCTCAGAAAGGGAGAAAAATTACTCTTTGGGCTTTTTTATTGATGTAAAAATGCCTGTGTGTGAAGCTTCCTCACTTAGAAGCTGACTCTTGAGGAACATCTACTTTTGAGTTTTGTTTTCTAGGCTATGTGTCAAGTTTGTTTACAACCAAATCACTGCATTTTAATGATTCTAATTTCCAGGCCAAAGCAGAATAATAAAAATAATACAGTATTTTCCTTGGTCAGTTACACCTTGATCTTAATTCTGAATTGACTGTATGACCTATACTGTCTTCTAGAAACTTCCAAAGCCCCTTTCACCATAGATTTGATCTGCTCCAGAGGAATTTTCTCTTATTCTCCTCCATGTGATTGTATGATACCAGGCCTGCTCGGTGCAGTTTGAACAAGTGAACACATGAATAGCACAAAAGTGCACAAAGGGTCATGTGTATTTTTTCATATCCTCTATGTGGTGTGCGGTATTGTTCCAATTTCATCTAATAAATTAATTGTAAGACCAAAAAAAAAACCCTCTAAAAACCAAACAACAAACAAACAAAAAAATCACCCCAGAAAAACCCCAGCTGAAATGAAACAGGGCAGCCAAATGTAATTATCATTAATTTCCATCCTCTTTGGTGTCTTTTTTTTTAAATAGTGACCCTTCCCCACACCATTTGGATCAGGTGTGGACTTCGCAGCTGGTAATCTTTGTGGGTTCAGAAATAAAAGTATTGGCTTATGAAAGTGTTTAAGTACATCCAGAACCTGATTTGGATTAAACTGAGGGAGCTTTCCAGAAGTCTGTTGTACTCTCTGTTATGAAAGAATAAATAATATTCCCTACTGGATTTATGAAATGGTGAGATATGTGAAACTCATGACTTTGTAAGGATCACTTAGAACATTTCTAGAGGCTACCTGTCTTTGTTCCCTCTGTTTCATACCTGGGGATTTAGCTTGTGTGCAGATGTACCACCTCTCTGCCCTTCTAAATGAGGTTACCCAGAAGGTTCCTTCCAGGGCAGGTTTTGGTTTTCCTTCCTGTCTGTTGGTGGCTTCAATTAAGAGATGCTATCCCAAGTCATTGTAGTGGTCCTTTATGCGAAGAAACAGCCTCACTTTTTCAGAAAACTCTACAAAAATATTCTGAAAGTCTGGATTTGTGTTGCATGCTACTTATTTCCTCTTGTAAACTTTTGCATGTGGCTTACGTGCAAAATGTTGTTATGCCTGCCCAGTAAGAATATTGTTGATTTCCATCTTTATTTAAAATATGTGCTTTTCAGAGATTTGGATATATGATAACCAACTTTTCCAATTTGAAACTCCTAGAAACTGAAGACCTCCAAAACATGAGGTTAGATTGAAACACCATTGCACTTTTTTATCAAAGGAAGAGTTTGCTTTTCTGTGCTGAGTATTTTGAGTATTTAGGGATATGGTCATGTCACATTGTCGATATTTTCTTCAAGATCTTGAGGGAAAACCTTATTTACTCTAGAAGGTAAAACACAAATCGAAACCCACTTTTATCTTCTCTGAAGCAGGTGTGCCACTTCCTGAGTAGGGAAGCAAAGTTAGGGAATGTAACTGTCCTCATTGTAGCAGGAATTCTGGCAACGTTGAAGGTCAGATGACAAGTCCCTTGGGCACTGCTCTAAAATAATGTTGGTATTATTGTTTCCCTGTTTCTTCCGTTGGGCATATGGTTCCAAATAATGAAACAAATGAGATGAGTGTTAGCCCGGCATGTGAAACCCAACCTTTACCTTCTCCTGCTGCTCGTGCCTCTGACTCACTTTGAAATGAGATGCTGAGCATAGGCCTTGTTCATAAAAACAACTGGGTGGCTTGAAATATATAAAAGCCCTGTGGAGCAAAAATGCTCTCACATGGCAAAAGCTAGGCAGGCTTCACAGTTTTTCCTTTCATCTTGGAGAGTTCTGTTTGAGCCCAGCCTTCTCTGTGGGGCTGTTGGCAAGTAAGTGCACGTCAAGCACGCCGCTGGCTCAGCAGCGTGTCTTGGTGCTGCCTGTTTTGCCTGCACCTGTACTGTTGTAGAGTGGCAGGTCCAGGAGGCACAGGCAGCTGGAGTTTTTTCTTCTCTTTTCTTTAAAAGACTGGACTCCAAGGAGGCTTTGATCAAGGTCAGCTTTGCTTTCTGCCCCTGCCTGTATATCTCTTTTCCACACAGTCGCAGACAGGGAGTGATGTGCCTCTCCAAGGCCTGCCTTGTTGCAAGCTGACCCAGTGGGTGATGTCAAAGACCCAAATGCTGTAGACACTGGGTTCCAATGCCACCTGAAACTGGCTGTCCCTGTTTTCCCATGTAACAAACAGTGTGGTAGTTGGTGAGTGCAGTCTTGGGGCCGTTCTTACTGGAGGGTGCAGACCTTGCCAGTGAATTTTGGGATCCTATTCTGAGAATATGAAAGGCTGTCAGCTTATATAAAGTCTTATGCAAGGAATTATTCTAGGGAGAATTCAAAGCTGATTTCTCCTCCCACCTGTGGCTATCCATTACATTTTGCCTACGTGTTCTTTCCATGCCTTTTTTATTCTTTAGTGAACTTAATACCTAAGCTGCTGAGCACATTAGTAATGCTTGATTGCAGCCCCTAGTGCCTGTGCTGCAAGGCTGTAGCTCTGTCATGGAAGTGAGAATGTCCTTGGCCTCTTACTCAGCTGTTCTATGAGCAGGAAAAACAGCACCTCATTAATGTGAGGTTGGACTCATTGGAGCGAGTCCAGAGGAGGCCACCAAGATGATCATAGGGATGGAGCACCTCTTGTATGAGGAAACGCTGAGACAATTGGGACTGTTCAGCCTGGAAAAGAGAAGGCTTCAGGGTGACCTAATTGCAGCCTTCCAGTACCTGAAGGGAGCCTGCAAAAAAGATGGAGGAGACTATTTACAAGAGCATGTAATGACATGACAAGGGGGAATGGCTTCAAACTAAGAAAGAGTAGGTTTGGATTAGATATTAGGAAGGAGCTCTTTTCTGTGCGACTCTTCAATGGTATTTGGCCCATCTCCTGCCTATTTAGAGGTCTACGTTGACTATAAATGTGTGTGGAATTGTCTCAGTACAAGTTGTTGATGGACTTAGTACTGTGCCTGCATGGTCTATTCTGAGCTGTTGGAGGCTTGGCTGGCTGGGCGTGGTCTGGGGGCCAGCTGCACTGCTGATGGGGACACTGGGTGCTCTGGGGACATGGGTGAAGGAGAGGAGCTTGGGGGCAATGGTGCTTCCACCACATGAGGAGAGCCCCATGGAGCACACCATCAGTGCCTTGGGTGCAAAGGGCAGCACCGTGTAGCAACTCCAATGAGGAGCAGCCTTGTACTGATATAAAATGTAGCAACTGATACTGTGCTCTTTAAGTTTTCACCCCCCCCATGTGCTGTACATTAGAATAAGTTGAGCACGTGCAGTAATGGAAATTTCTCTCTTTCTTGGTACATTTTTATCTCTGTGAAGAAGCCAAATGGTGCTGTACTGTAACATTTGAGCACAGAAGTATGGATAAGAGCTTTTGTGTACTGGGAGAGTACATAGTCTAATTTACATTTACTCTCCTGCATATTTCAGATCTCTGCAGGACAGATTTAACTGAATAATTCGTTTCTTTCATTGATTCATCTATTTAGAAGGACCTTCCTCGTGGGGTGATTAGTGACAGGACACTATAACTAGCTTCATCCTGCACTTTACTATGAAAGAACTGCTGATATTTCTGTACTAATTGTGTCCAAATATTGCACTGCTGCTGGGGATAGGCAGCTGCCTCTGGATTCAGTATATCCTACTGGTCAGATGGGATTTACACTTAAATTTTTCAGTTTGGCATTAAAGCATTGGTCCAGATGTATTTTGAAAGGGAGAGACTCAATATATACTGCTTCTGCTGCTTCTTAGAGATCTCCTGTGTGGGTTTTTGTCAGAGGTCTATGTAAGATGTATCAAAGGAAAGGTAGAGAACACAAGTGGGAAAAATTTCACACACACAGGCATTTCTGCTCAAAAACTAAACCTAAAAATTGTGCTTGTCAGATGTAGAAATGGAAGACTGCATGTGACTTGTACAATATACAATACAATTGAGGCTGAGAAAATTCAACTCAAAATTTCAGTTTTGGATTCTCAGAGGAAAAAATTATCTATCAATAAGACATTGCTGACCCACAGTCATTTGATAAATAACATTAATGATAATAATTGTACTTAATACAATAAATTACTTCAGAAGCTTTTTCACAATTGGTTTTCAGATTATTCAGATTAAATAATTTTCTAGCAGGCAGAGTCTTACTCAACAGCATCTACTAAGGATTGATTTCTAGTCATGTCAATTTTAAATCAATAAGCTTAAAATTGTCTTTTAATTCAGTGACATTAATTACGTTTTTTGGTACTCACGTTTTCCAAAATCAAGAATTATGACACTAACTATAAAATATTTTAATTTGATTGTTGTTGTCAAATGAAAATCTTTGCACAGTATTCTTGGAGGTCTTTTTATCTGATAAAGATCTTCTGTGTATCCTTAAGCAATTATAAAATATTTCTTTCCATTCTAATATTCTCACTGTAATAGATTTAGGAAAAGGGGAATGAAATGTTTCATATTCCTGGCACAATTACCTTTCTATTTCCTCTTTGTGTCAAGTTAATCTTGGAAGAAGACTGAAACGCATAGTTATACATTGAAAACCAGCATTCTAAATAATTTCTAATATGACTTAATAGATTTTCCACACTGAACAAGTTTTGAAATCTTCAGCAGAAGTTGTTCTTTAAAGAATTCCGGATAACAGCAGTGAATATGCCAATATAGAAAAATCTGTAGGTGCTGGCATTTGGATGAATAGAAAGTTTCTTAATTCACTAAATGGTTTGTTTTACTTCATAAATAAAGAGGAATATGATAATTTAGTTAAAGATATTTCACTCCATTCTTTTCATAAAAAAAAATTAACTTCTGTAACTACTTACAAAAGCTCAGTGAGTCGATAAATGATAGTTTTAAGTTGCTTAATTTATAGTACTTTATTATTAAGGTTTGTTGCTTTAAGTTCATTTGAAATACAAAATAGGTTCATTTCTGTAATAATATAATCAGAGAAAAACTTGAAACCTCTATTCTAATAGTTTGAATAAATGATTTTTCTCTACCTTGTTTACTTATAACAAATTGAAGTTTCAAAAAAGAGAAAGCTACCTTATTAAATATAAAGATTGCTGAAATGAAAGAAAATAATAAGTAGTCAGCAGTGATTACAGAAAATTGCTGTGGGTGATTTCGAGTAAGAGCTCATGTTTCTAATGTCAATAGAAATGTAGTTTTTCCTCATATTGAAACTAATTTAAGTGGTTTATTTCCTGTTTGTCTGTACTTTAAACTACCATCATGTGTTTAAACTCAGGGTAGGAGATGGGTGTTTAACTAGTGCTGGATAAATGACTGTTCTGGATGAGGACTTCAGGTGGCAGAAGGTCCTCTCCCTCCTCACATGGCCTTGAGCTTATTTAGGCTGTGAGGCTGTACCAATGGGATGCCCATTCCTGCTGGCAAATCCACTCCTGCTTACTTCCTTGCAAGGAGTCGTCCTGTGAAGCTCAAAGTTATGCTTCCTTTTTGTTGAGCCACTTAGATATGTAAACATCTTATAAGCTGGAGAGCAATAACTCAAAACTGATTTTTTTTAAAAATGCATTTGATAAACTAGTCTATAATCTGCCCTATTTTTGGCATTGGGAGGTTGAATAGGCAGGCAGAAGTCGTGGAATATTGCTTTGTCAGTCTCCTTTTATTCTTTCCCTTGCTGTTTCTAATGTCAGTCTTTGCAGCTGTGATCAAAGAAAGCTTTGAAACCTTTCTTCTTCAGCTCTTAAGAAACTCTGACTTTAGATCAACCAATTTCATAAATGTAGAGCCCAACTCCCTCTCGTTTAGAGAAAGTTGGCTCTTCTCAGCATGGTAAAATAAACCTCTTCAATGAGGAATCTAAACCAGAGAAATAGAAGGTTTGGTTCATCTGGAAGAATTCTGTAAAGTAACTTTGTAAAATGATGTAATTAAAAATGTGTGGTTTAAAAAACTATTTCATGTATGTTTAACAGTAATGAAACTTAACTTTCTTTGCAAGTTCTTATTAATGTAGTCTAAATGGAAAGATGAAGTTATATTGTGAAAAGACAGGAGGTAAACACGAGGATAAAATGGGAAATAAACACATTAAATAAGACCATCTCAGATTGACTGAAGTGCAGAAAGTAAGCAGATTCACTAATGCAACCATTTTACTGCTTTAACTCTTGTAATTTATCCTGAATCAGGCTCTGCTGTTTCACCAGTTGCCTTCATTTTTTCCCTTGCAAGCAGAATAATGTGCATCTAACATCTCTGACAGTGATGTGATCCAAACATGTCTGTCTTTGTGGTTTGTTACAGGATGATAGCATTTGTTCTTTCTTCTTTCCTTTTCCAAATTATAAATCTTGACTCTTCTGCTGTTGTTGTTTAAGATTGGAGTCATATGACAAGCTAGACAAAACCACAGAAAATTTCTACAAGATAAAAACAATATAGGTGTGGAATATTTGGTTGCACATCTTTTGTCTTTATTATTCAAGTTGTGAACTCCTATTTCAATAGAATTATTATTGAATAACATATTGTGGTCACTGACATCCTATCTTGGGCTCAGCAAGATAATTACATCAAGGTTCTGTCAGATGAATAAATTACCTTAAAAGTTAAAGATTGAATATTGGCACAAATTTTCAAGCTAGGTCATATATTTTATTTCTTCATTTTCATCTTGATCCTAATGTTGTCAAGAATTCATATCTGAAGATTGTTTACACTTTTTTTTTCTAGCAATTAATCACCTCATGGACAAGGAGTTACAAGGCATCTTCGTAAGTCCTTCAAATCAAATATTTGGTGGCTGCTATTGAAGGTAGGGTCAGCAGATAACTCCTGACTCCAAAGGAGATGGCATTGGCTGTGTAAACTTGAAGATGGGATGCATCTTTTCTTCTATACAACTTGCATCATAGGTGATCCTTTAATAGCGTTGCACATCTTGTCTCCGTCAGTGGTTTCATCAATTATTCAGAGCTATTGGCCCCAAATAAGTGTAGCAATCACTTCAGTTGAAAGCTTTAGGAGGGATATTTTTGGCCTAAGGAAGAATTTTCTCTGTCATCAAAATAAGATCCAGAAACTCCAGTTCTGCACCAAGAACCATTGTGGCAGATAATAACAGAAAATAATGTAACAGAAAAACACTCTGTGAAGGACAAATCCACA
This sequence comes from Corvus kubaryi, assembly GCF_017639235.1. NCBI lineage: Eukaryota > Metazoa > Chordata > Aves > Passeriformes > Corvidae > Corvus > Corvus kubaryi. Next base: position 9,849,967 of record NW_024581112.1, on the reverse strand, counting down.
ACCTAAGTAAACAGCTGAAAGGTCTACACCAAACAGGCACCCCAAACCATGTTTGACAGCAGATCCCTCAGTGACAGAGATGCCATAATTATGGCAAACGATTTCAGGTTATGTTGTAGGTCTACCTAACCACATAAACATTTATTTGTGCGTGTTGCAGACATTATATATGTTTCATATCAGATTTTTAGATAGGGATGTTAAGTCATCTGTGTGACTGTTTAGATATACAATATTAATAGCACACTGTAATAGCACCATCCAGGTTGTTTCCAAGATGGAAGGCCTCCTAGCTCATTTCTCCTTCACTCTGCCTGTCAGATACATAGGGAAATGTTTTCTTTTCAGGGAATTTCTATTACAGATGTTTCAGTGGTCAATGCTCACCTGAGCAAGAGTTCATTGACTTCCCCTGTGTTTCCTTCTGTGTGCCTTTACTGCTCAAACGTACAGGAAAGGGAATAAGGAAATAGGAAGGCATCTCTAAATCTATTAATACAGAATTGGAGAAGATCATAGATGTTTTTCTTGGAGAAGGCAGAGCTCAGCTGTACAATCTGCTTCTCACAATAAAATAACTGGGAATTTTCAGTTACTTTTATAAAACTGCTCTCCCAGCTGACATTGATTAAAAGATGAAATCAATATGTTCGTCTACATGACAGCTAAAAGAGACTACATAATCATGTTGATAGGGATGGCAAGTGTTAAGCTAAAAAAGGGGAAGTTCTTTATTAAGAATTAAATCAAAGAAGATGATACTTTAAACCAATACCAACAGTATGATTAATAATCAAATGTCTTAAAAATGCCTAGGAGTATGGAGTGCAAGGTAAATGTTATCCCTTTCTTTACAGCTGAAATACCTATAGATACGACCCACAGAAATGCTACCTATGGAAGTTGTAACAGAAATATCCCTGTATTATCAATGCTGGTTTGGTCACAAATCCCAGGCATAACACCATGCAAGCTACTACACGGAAAATCACCAGCCCAGACCAGGACAGGATAAAATACCCCTTGTCTTTTGAAAATATAGAGGACTAACAGTTATGGCCTGTAGCATTAGATGAGTCTGGAATTGTTACATGAAACTAAAGAAAAATCTTGGTATGAGTCTTTGAGCAAGGGAAATCCTGGGGACTTAGCTCAACTTACTTAATTTTATTTCTTTTTTTCCTCTCTCTACATAGACATGTTTTGCTTGTTGGGCTTTTTTGTTCTGTTAATGTTGCTTCATGGTATAATATTGCATGTTTCATTAGGCTTATTTCCAGATGTGCTGTCACTGGCCATGCCGTACAGCTGTGAATAATTAGTATCTGAAATCTCCATTGGCATGTGAGAAGAGTGAGAAAAGGATCCTGGGAAGCAGGTGTACAAGCAGGATATCATCTCTAATGTTTTAGTCAGTGGGTTTGTGCACATGACCTCTTGGTATCAGAGAGGGCAGAGGTTTTGAAGGAATTGGTAATATCTTTCCTTGTAACGGTTGAAATATTCAGAACACAGAAAGAGTATCAGAGTCATGATAGGCTTAACTGAAGGAGTGGAGTTATCTTCAGTCTCTCAGGGACAGAAATAAAACCCACAAAAACATTCAAATTAGGGATGGTCTTGTGTGGAGTCCCTTCCTTTCCCCATGCTTTCTAATTTTGTTTCAATGAGTTTATATTTGGAAATGGTTTCTCCTATTCTTTCTTTTGATAGTTACTTCATGAATATGCAGTCATAAGGTGTTTTTGTAAGGTGTTCTGAAGGTCCAAGTCTGGCTGTGCGTGAGACCAAGGGTTTGCTCGTAAAGAGGCAATAGAAAGTGTAAACAAATGGATGAATTTTAAAATCCAACGTATTGTTCCTTTCTGAAGACTTATCTACTCCAACACCTTAGTGAGTCAGTGACACGATCATTGACTCCCAGCACCAAAATTTGAAGTCATGGGGTATGAGAGGGCTGGTAGATATGTGTAGCCTGTGAGTGAGACAAAGTGGTATTTGACTCAACATTATTTACTCGACGCATTGAGGGAAAAGGCAGACAATTTTGATTTCCTTATTTTAAACTCAGTGACTATATCTGTGCCAATAAACAGTCCCAGAGGCTGTTTCCACATGCTGAGTATGATTTTGTTTATAGTACTGTCACATGAAAAGGGGAGATTTACTCCACCCCTTAGTGTTTGATTAATCTGTTAGCTCCCAAGAAAACTGGGACTCTTGTGCCCAACCAGTCTGTCAGTGTCTTGTTATGGGGACCCTTCACTGAATAGTTAACTAGATTGATGAGCAGTTTGACTGACTTATTTAGGGTCACATGCCTGAGAAACCTCCTCCTGGGTCTCCACACCTTTACCCACTGCCAGCATACTTGAAGGACTCATACTAACAGGTGATGGAATAACAGTCTTTATTGATATAATTACGACAGGTCAAGGTTCAAAAAGTGCTGGTAATGGTATCTCACTTCAAAAACGTATTCGAAGCAATAGAATAACAAGCAATATAATTCAAAGCAACATACTAACAAGATCTAATCCCCAACCAAAGTTAGCTCTAGATAATCCTTCAGTGTGCGTAGAGTACAGTTCTTACCCAACAGGCATCCCTACGGGGGAGAAGACAGGCTCAGCCTGTCAGCTAATTGCAGAAGTTATGATGGAGTCTTCCCCAACTTCTCCCCATTCTTGATTCACTTTATACTATTTCTTTACATTTAAGTGGAGCTTGAGTAACTTTAGTCATACATCTTAGCTGCCGAGGGGTGGTCGTACCTTGGGGCAGATACCTCAGTATGGCACCTAAGAAAACCTTTGGATGGGGATATGGGTCAGTCCAAGGAGAGTGATTTCACCACAGCTGCTGATTGAACAGCAGAACATCTTCCTCTATTTCCCTTGGTTTTTAGCTGCTGTGCAGCTCGCTGGCTAGAAAGTAGCACTCGGTTCCCTCCTCTGCAAGAATTTTGACAGAGTCCGGCCCCGGTTTCTCCACTCTGCTCCACCCTCTGTTTAGTTCCTCTCAGACTGTGTAGTGTGTGGGAGGTTGGGTGTACTGGCTGTGTTCCACCCAGGGAGTAGCCACTCTATTCTCCTTTGTAATTTCTGTACTGTTATCTTTTCAGCCCCAGTCATCTTCCCATAAGTGCTCAGCTAACTTCACTGATCTATTTTGGCCCCAGCCAAAAAATATGCTCCCAGACAATTCGCAGGCACAGCTTGAAAGTTAACAAGGACCAAAATGTTTTGGGCTATAAGGGAATTGGGCTATAAAAGTGTGTGTGAAAAAGGTCCGTTCTGTACGAAAGAGCAAGTGCTGGGGGTACATTTACCTTCCCAGAACAGACATTAGGTTTCCAGTGAATAAGGTACTTTTGTCAGCAGTCTGCAGTAAAATGGCTGTGCAGCTGTTGCTTGTCATGGATTAGCCAGGGCTGAATCTAGTTTGGACTCATAAAAGGGTTTTTTTCACCATTATATTTGATTCTGACAAGAAAATTTGGTGGATCTTAACAATATTTTCTTTTTAGAACAGGTCATCTCCTCCACTGTGTGGTTTGTGTATCATCATCATCTGTATGAAGATAAAATAACTAACTTAGTGGTGTTTTGGTTTGTTTTCCTATTACATAATAGTTCTCCATATGGAAGCTGATCTGACTCATTGCTCTGTTTTGTATTGGTGAACACTGCAGGTAAATGAGAATAGTAATGGAAATATGGGACTGTAAAAGTTTGAAAAAACCTGCCCCTTACACTTCTGAAATGCCATCTTAATACCTGAAAAGAATTTTAATTTTTATCAGCTGCTTCCATTGTGGGGTGGCCTCCTTGAACTACATCTCCCATGATGCACCTACAACCCGGGTCTGCTGCCTCTGGCACTCACCTGCCTTTGCTGATTCATGGGTGATGCCACCCGCTAGGAAACATGTTTCCGAGCAGTCAGGCATTTTCCTGTATAGTATTTTGGTCAAAATCCTGTCTTTCAAATCTTCCCAGCTTTGTGATTTTGGAAGAGAAGCCGGGGTAATGGTTATAACTTGTCACTGGGCTCTGAAAATGCTCTGCAGCATAGGGGAAATTCTGCCACCCGCAGCTGATAGATAGGGAAACAGAGGTATGGTGTCTAATCTGCAGTGAATAGCACATCTTAGGAACAGAGTCCAGGTCGTGTGCCCCCTTGCCAACTATGCTAGAATGAGTGACTTAAAGGTGAAAGGCTGCAGCTGTGAGACGACTGGCCCTCCTTGTTTAGCAGTGATTAACATTCCTGAAAAGCCTGTCCAGGCTTATGGCAGGTAGTCATGATTTACTGCCTCTGAGATCTTTATGCAAGGCTTTACATGCCAGCAAGCTCAGATGCCTAAAACCTTGAAATTTAATTTGTATTAGTTTAAAATCTCTTCTTGATTTAAATGAGGAATATTTCTACATGGTTTTACAGTAATAATATGGGGGTATATAATTTCTTCTGGAGGAAGTGAACTCCTGGAAAACCTCACTGAGGCATTGAACAGATTCATCTAAAAAGAAAAAATCAAACCCAGAACTGAACTTTCAATTCCTTCCTGCACTGGCACAACAGAGCAGTAGCTGTTACTGCATCACCCAAGTTTCCCTGCCTGCAGTGGTTTAGCTTTCCTGCCTCCAGTAATGAGGTACCTCCCCTTCTAACGCAGCAAAGTTAAATTTAGCCCCTGCAGAGTGCACTATTCCTATATTTAGTGCTCTGAAAGTCAGACTTCAGCAAGGAACTGGCTAAAGTATGAGGTGTTCTGTGGTCCAGGAGACAGAAATAGGCAGCAAAGTGCCTCTTTGGTTTTTCCCCCTGTGGCCAGGCAGCAGTGACAATGGAGGTCTGTGTGCAGGGGACGGCATTTAAAGAATATATATATATATATCCCAGCAGTTATCATGGAATTCCTGAACGTGAGCAGACAAAGAGCTGCAGAGCCCAGCGCCACTGGGAGGGCACTGAGCAAGGCTGCTGGCTTTGTGACAGAGGGAGACTGCTGGCAGTGTGCTGGGGACACAGCAGCAGTGGCTCTGGTAGGCTCTGCAGCATCCCCAGGTGCCAGCAGCACTGCAGGGCTGATTCCAGCCGTGTTTTATTCCTCTGCCATACAGTATCTGCTCACATATGATATGTACAGAAATATGCTCCACTCATGTAGACCATCAGGGCCCGATTCTCACATACCCAAATCTTGTCATGTATTGGCTGGTGTGATTTGTAAGATATAATACTGTTTGTGAAGACAGGTGAAGTATTTGGGAGGGAAACGGGAAATTTGAGGGTACTCTTCTTTGGGTCTTTCATCAGAGCAGGAAATGCATGCTACAGATACTCCTTGGGGATGGAAACTGTGGCTTTTACTTGTGTGGCACTGAGCAGATGAGGAATGGGTTGGCTGTGGCAGCACCCACCCTGATGCTGGCCCAGCTCTGCCTGGCCCACAGGCATGGAGGGCACCGCTAGAGGTCTCGCAGGATGGGGCTTGCCACGTCTGGAGGCAAACTAATTAAAATTGTAAGATGTGCTGGCACTGAGCCCTTTTTCTGCTACTGGCAGAGGTTAACAGAGTTAATACAAATGGGTACTCAATGATCACTTCAGATTGCCTCTTGGGGACTGCCAGCCGTGCGATTTAATCCCTGTATGAATCAGAAAGCACCTTTTGGACAGACATTGGATTGATTTGGTTGAGCAAATCACTTCTGAATTTTTCATTCAAGTCTGCAGAGTCTGTACCTTAAATAAGATTGAGTTAAACTTTAATCAAAAAGACTTAGCATATCCTAAAACCCTTGGGGGGAGCCTGTTTTCAGAAGAAATGTAAACATTGTAGAAAGAGAAGTATATAGGGCTAGAAGATTCCTGAAATGATCCTCGTCTTTCATAGCCATCAGGCCATATAGTGATAAAACTTTCTTAAACTGATCTTATTATTTTCTAAAAATAGCCATGGTTTTTTTTCCCCCCACTGTTCTCTTCCTGGGAGGTTCTTCCAAAACAGTACAGGTAGAATTGTTTACTAATTTCCAGCCTAATTTTATTGTGACTCACTTATTCCCATTTGTTCTTGTGCCATTTTTTCTTCATTAGCTCTTCTTCCTCCCCAGTGTATCCCCTCTATAAATAAGCCTGGGATAATCATATTTTGTGCCAGCCTTTGCTTGGCTGGGCTAAACAAGCAGAGCTCTTCAAATTGCACATTCTAAAATAGGCCATCAAGCTTCAGGACGGTTGCCACAAGGCATAAGTACTTTTTTTTTAATCTTCTTTTACCCCTTTGTCCCTTTACCCCTTTGCACGAGTGCAGGTACTGTGACATGGGGAAAATTTGCCATTATGTCTTATTATGAAGTGTGGCAACAGAGTTGTTTTCTGAGACAGAATATTGCACTGAGAGACCCACTTTAGGATGCAAATTGGCAGGTACTGGTCTAGATGAGCCATTTGCCTTTGATTTCTAATTTTTTTTCATGTAGAATAGCTTAGTTGCTATAGAGAAAATCATGCTGGTATAAGCCAAGAAACATGACCTCAGAAAAATTGAAAACAAAGCATCAACAGCAGGAAAAATAGACCAAAGCCTTCAAAACATCTCAAAATTTCCTAAATTTTCTGTGAGATTCAGGAGCATACTAAAAACGTTCAGGACAGCATTCACATATTAGTTGCTTCTCCTTTACGGGCTGGTTGTTGGAAAAGGGAAAATGTTTCTAGCCTTGTCCCAGTATCCCAGACTGCAGTGAGACCTCTGTTCCTTTTGTCTTGTCTCCTGGCTGGGTTTCCATGCATGTAATGAGTTGTCATTGATGGCTTTTGACCACTCCTTTCAGCTAGGTGCCAGCAGCACGGTGCTGGCAGGCAGTGAAAACTGTGTAGGAATGAGAAGAGGGAAGCATCTCTGAAGGGCAAGGTTGAGTCCATGCAGTGCTCAGTCCGTGCAGCAAAGCTCATGGCTGGAAACAGTCAGTCAGTAACCACTGCTGACTATGGAATCACAAACCCTGAACTGTCCTGAAGCAGGAATGACAGGCACAAAGACAATCCCAAGCCTCTCAAGTTCCTGTTGACTTGTCTGTTACCCATAAAGCATGCTCTCTCCTGAGCATTCGTTCATTTACACAAGCATTAAGTGTATCTGCAAAAGTATATCTATCTTGACATTCTTTGGCCCTGTGATCAGGGCAATGCTTTGGTAAAAAAGAGGAGTGAAAGGGCATTGTTTTAGCTGGAGGCCAAAAGCTGCTTGAAAGGAACGAAAAGAGAGGGGGATTCCGTGCTTAAGGTAATTAAAGAAGATGAAGTACTTAAGTAAAGAGAATGCTTCATTGCACACAGAGTTAATGCTGAATTTCACTGGTGTGGGAAAAGAAGCTGAAATGTTGCTGCTCAGATTTGTGTTAATAATTTTCTTACATGCTACTAAATGACCCAACTCACTTTGTTGTGGGAACAGAATACAATCCAACCAGTGCCCAAAAGACTTTAGGAAAAACTCATTACAAAGAAAGCCAATCTTGTGCCATGTGACAAGATGTGTGAATGTTTTAATATTATCTCACTGGTAGATCCAGGAGTTAAAGGGAATGGAGGCCTTGTTGAACAAACAGTGCCCAAGAGATGGAGTTACAGCTCCAGGAACTCGTAGTCTTAACAGATATAGGGGAAAAACAAGGGAAGTGAGAAGCAAGAGTGGCCTGGTCAGATGTGGGAATGTGCCAGTCCAGTGAGAATTAATGGCTCACAAGCAACTTTATCCCCTCCTCACAGTCTGCACTGAAAGAAAGGTGATGGAAATGTAATGAAATACAGCTGCCACAGTAGCAGAGAGCCTAGCAGCAGAGTGACTGCAGGCAGCTTCCTATGGCCTGGCTGTGTGGCAATTGCCAAGGCGATGTCTGTAAGTTCAGCTCCCAGAGCCTGGATGTCCCTGTCAGCACATTGATTTGCCTCAGCTGCAGGGCCCAGGTACAGCCTGGCATGGAGCCCTCTGCCCTGCACTGGGCACCATTGGAGCAGAGGTGCTTGTGGAGATCTGGCTGGGCTGTACCCACGTAGCCAGTAATGCAGCTCAGCCTTTGCCTGGTCTTTGAGCCTTGGTTGTTTCTCTGTATCACATGACATCAAAGCTGCGGTGAAAACCAGATTTGCTCAGGTCTGTTGCCAAATTTCCACTGACATTAATGAGGCCAGGACTTCAGCCTGGCAAGCTATTCAGCAGTGCTATCCTCATAGCTGTAAATCAATTAACCAAGATATGCAAAACCCTTTGTGATTTTCCCCTTCTTATTTCTAGTTCATTTGCTAACTAGCTACGTGTACCAGTTGCCCTTTTTCTGTCTCTCAGGTGCTTTCTTCTGTTGCCAAAATGTCTCCCTCCCTGGCAGGCAACATGAGGGAGGATGGCAGCCCTCTCCTTCCCCAGATGGTCACTGCTGTCTCCTCCTCAGCCACCAACTGCTGAATGTGAAAGGATTCATGACACGAGTGTTGACATAGTGAGAGGCTGAGAAATTCCCTGGCTTGTAGTACTGTCCTCAGCCCGACCTTCCTCTTCATCTCTATTTTCATTTGCCACTCAGGGTGGAGGAGAGTGGCCGTGAGTCATCCTAGGGGCTGATGACTCATATTTTCAGTCAGAGCAGTCAGCGTGCTGAGGGATTCTCAAGGCTCTGCCCAATCTTTCATGCCCAGAAGCTCAGCAGAGGGTTTGTGCATGGGTTTCCCTCGCTATGATTTCTAGCCCCCAGTTGTTTTTTCTCTCTATTTCATTGTCTCCTCCCTTGCCAGTAGCTTTTCCCTGCCACCACAATCCACTCTGAGCTTTCCAGTTCCAGACTGAATCTGCCTGCTCCATATATGCTAAAATTTCCCTCTAACATCCTGTATGCTTGTGCTGCTTGGAGAGAGCCCACTAGTATTTACTATGTGAGATGCTGCTTTGTCATGGCTTGGACAGCCTGTGTCAGTGTGCTTGAGTTTATGCTAAGAAACATCACATTCTTTTCAATGCCCAGTTGCTAAGCTGTACATGTTGATGTATGTTATCCCTTGCAGCTGGTATCAGCACAGAATCCTAGAATGGTTTGGGTTGAAAGGGACCTTTGATCATCCAGCTCCAAGTGCCCTGCCATGGGCAGGGACACCTTCCACTAGACCATGATGCTTAGGGCCCCATCCAGCCTGACCTTGAACACCACTAAGGATGGGACATCCACAACTTCTCTGGGCAACCGGTGTCTCACCACTCTCATAAGGAAGAATGTCATCCTTATATCTAATCCACAGGCTCTTGTAATAAGCCTCTTTCCCCTTTAGGTACTGAAAGGCTGCTCTAAGCTCTCCCTGGAGCCCTCTCTTCTCCATGCTGAACAACCCCAACTCTCTCAGCCTGCTGTCATAGGAAAGGTGCTCCATGCCTCTCTGACCATCTTCCTGGCCCTTATCTGGACCTGCTCCAGCAGGTCCTCATCCTTCTTGTGTTGAGGACCCCAGAACTGGATGCAGAACTCCAAGTGGGGTCTCACCAGAACAGAGAAGAAAAAAAGCATTTCCATTTGACCCGGAGTAGGGCAAAATTGTCTCCTTTTACCTGCTGGCCATGCTGCTTTTGATGCAGCCCAGGATGTGTCTGGCTTTTTGGTCTGTGTGCACACAGGGCTGGGTTATGTTGAGCTTCTTGTCCACCAACACCCTCAAGTCTTTCCCTCAGGCCTGCTATTGATTTATTCTCCACCCAACCTGTGTTTGTGCTTGGGATTGCCCTGGCCTAGGCACAAGGTTTTGTGCTTGGCCTTGTTGAACTTCATGAGGTGTGCACTGGCCCAGCTCTCAGGCCTGTTCAGGTCCCTCCAGGTGTCATCCCTTCCCTCCAGCATGTTGACTGCACCTCACAGCTTGGTGTTGTGGGCGAACTCACTGAGGGTGTGCTCAGTCCCACTGTCCATGTAGCCAACAAAGGTGTTCAACTGTCCCAGTCCCAGCCCCTGAGGAACGGCACTCATTGCTGCTCTCCACTGGAACACTGAGCCAGTGACTGCATTGCTTGAGTGTGACCATCCAGCCAAATCCTTATCCACTGTGGTGTGGTCTGGGCCTCTCCAGTCTAGAGACAAGGATGTTGTGTGGGACAGTGTCGTGTGCTTTGTTTGTATGAGTCCAGGTAGATGACATCAGTTACTCTTCCCTCATCCACTGATGCCCTCACCCATCACGGAAGGCCACGAGATTTGTCAGGCACAATTTGGCCTCAGTGAAACTATGTTGGCTGTCACCAATGCCCTCCTTATTTTCCGTGTACTTTAGTGTAGTTTCCGGGAAGATGTGCTGCATGATCTTAACCATGGGTTAATTGGGCTACTTTCCAGCTGTGCATCTGTGGTTCTTAAAATACCCATCCGGTCCCGAGTTGAGGTTTGCATGTCACCCATGGTGAGTGGCTGAAGCAGCTGCTAGGCCCAAGCATTACTTGTCACTTCTTGTTTGAGCTTCACCTTCGCATCAGACTACAGCACCCAGAAGCAGCACACATGGGATCTCAGGGAGCAATGGCGAGTAAGGAGGTTGTCCACACAGCAGTGAGATGGTTCATGAGAAGTTGCAGGAAGAATTCTGCTTGATGTGTAAGCCAGTGGTGATACTGGAAGGGGATCTGAATGAGAAGGGCATATGAGAAGTGCAGTACGCTGGGAAAACTGGAAAAGAGGACAGCATTAAAGTGTAACAAAAAAGTAATCGAAGTAACTCTTCCCAGCTCCTTTGAGCTGACAATATTCTTCCATTCAAAGATAAGCACACACAAAAAAAGAACTCATTTTTATCGTACAGTGCATGACTGATATGTTGGCAGTGTTTTGTTGTCACTCTGCATGGCTTTTAATTGAGGTTACCTAGAAACAGTAAGGGACAAAAGTGTTTCACCACGACTGAGTCCTAATTATGGGAGAGTTCATAGAAAACCCAAACTGTATCACGGGAAAGAATGGAAAGCCAAATTATGTTGTTCTCAGTCTTTTCAGCTTCTCTTTTACTTACAGACTTTTTAAGTAAAATAAAAGAGATGAGAATTATGCAAACCAGTTACAGTTTTGATTTCTTATGTTTTCTCTGATTTCTTTCCTTTTCCCTGCTTAAAAAGAAAAAGATAAAAAGGAGAGAGGGAAACGAAAAATTACTTAGTTTAGGGCTCTTAGGCGAGAGTCCTAAGCAGAAGTTGAATTTTGAATCTCACTGCAAATTTTTTCATAATATTAATTTTTTAAGAAAGCCAAAGTTTTTGTGTTTGTTGGAGAAGCAAACCAAGCCAATATGAATTGAAACTACAAACCATGCTGTACTTGACAGAATGAACAATTGGCTTATGATCTCTGGATACATCTTTGCTTCAATAGATTCAAAGATGTAGTCTATGTAAAGAAAACATAAAAACTATACCATTTACCAAATGGCAATGAATCTCATATTTTATGTGGAAGCTCATGCGTGGATAATAAATAAATGAGCTGCTAAAAGGCAATCAAAAATGTGAAGCTGCCCTGTCCCCTTTTTCTAATTATGAAGTCTAAAAGGGTACCAGGCTATGAAGTATATTTACATAGAAATTCCCAGATCAAAGTGCTCCTAGAACAAAAGATTTGCTGGAATAAAGTAGCTTCCAAAAAACTCTGGACAGCTAGTTGCAGTCTTAGTGGAGCCAAGCCCCCTGGAAGCTGCCAGCCGTGTTGTGTGTCTTTTGGCACCTCTGCAACATATATAAATAGCTGGAGACCTTTCTGCAGCCAGGAACAAGTGAGATGAGAAAAGTCTCTGTTTCTAAATTTGAAAAGAAAGCTGTAAACAACAGGCATGCTGATTTTAGGTATGCCAGGGGACTTTGGGAGTCTGCCCTTTGATCCTCTCTGCAGGCAAGGTCAACTTCCCCTCTGTTTTGTTTTGTAAACACAGACATGCATAACCACAATCTGGGACTGCTCTTTCTGAGGACCAAATCGCTGAGAAGATGAAACTTATCCTGGTGTGATTACAAGCCCCACACTCAAACCTTTGCTTTAATAAGGCTTTGCTAACCAATTGCCCAGAGTGGCTACCTTAATAATACTGCTGTGCAGTTCCTCTGCTTAATCTAGCCTTTGAAGGTGTCAGGCAGCGTTATTTATAGGGGAAATCTGAGGAATAAATAAAGATCTTGGGCCATACAACATAGTACCACATTAAGTAAATGGCAATTTATTACAATATGAGCAGTGGAAAAGTTCATATCCTTCCCCGGTCCAGGACCACACTGTATTTGGCATCTGGCCACATGAATTTATAACAGGCTTTAGATGTCTTTGCTGTTCCCTAGTCCTATTGAAATGCCAGCCATATTTCAAACATCCATGAACTCCGCACACTCCACACAGCGAGCTGGAGATTCTGTTGATGATAGAGTTTTAACCACTTCTGATCCAGTCAGGAGAGAGCAACATGGTCTGCTGAGAAGCAAAGATGCATGTTAAGCTGTCTTTTCACAGATTTCCATTATCTAAAGACTCAGGGTCATATTTAAAATGTTTTAGTTTATTCTTAGCTGAAAATTTTGCTATGTTATTTTTGCAGAGATGTTTGCTTAATTTCATAGAATCATAGGACCATTTAGGTTGGAAAAGACCCAAAGCTCCACATCTACACATTCTTGTATCTGAAGAGAAACATAATCCAACAAGACAACTGAGGGTTTTTATAACTACAGTGTTAGGTCAATGGCATTTTAGTTGCTTTAGAAAAAAGGGTTGTATGCTACACTAGGGGCACAACTGAAGGCAGTGGCCACCTAGGTGGTCCTTTGCGTTAGTGAAAACTGTAGCTGAGTAGGCAGCTGCACATGGTGCATTTCACACCTCACCAGCCCATAACCACTAGAATAACTTTTCATTTATTCCTTCCTGCAGCCAAGGTTGTGAACTCCAGAAAGAAACTCCATAAACCAACGTCTAATCCCCCAAATTGCTCAGGGTGCTTCAGTTTATTAAGCCTTTCGGCTTCTTCTTTTATGCTTTTCTGGTTCACTGAAGTGACTCTTCAAAGTTTTCAGCACAGGGGAGCTCTGGCTACAGGCACTTTTTCTTAGCTTGTTTTGCTACTATGTTTCAGATACTCTTCTTCAGAGTCATTGTTTCACTGATTTTCTACGTCCATTTCTGTAAAGCTAAGTAGCAGACGAAAAATTTTTACACCCTTTTCTTTCTTTTTGGGCCTAGACTTGATGTAGGAGCAAAAGGTTATTTCTATGTGCCACAGAAATGTTTGCCATGGCACTTTCTACTGTGCTATCTGACAGGGTGTTCCTTCTTCTACTTGGCCAGTTACTTTTACCCAACTCTTTTTTCCAGAATCCACAGTCCATTTATCACAAATGGCTCAGGAGTATTCAAACATTTGTGCAAAGCATGTTTTCCTCAGAAATCTTGTTGTGGTTTAATCGCTGCTGGCAACTAAGCACCACACAGCCACTCACTCATTCCCCCTCCGGTGGGATGAGGGAGAGAATCTGAAGAGCAAAAGTGAGAAAATTCGTGGGTTGAGATAAAGATAGTTTAATAGGTAAATAAAAGCAACGTGTGCAAGCAAATCAAAACATGGAATTCATTCATTCTTTCATTCACCACTTCCCATGGGCGGGCAGGTGTTCTGCCATCTCCAGGAAAGCAGGGCTCCATCACGTGCAACATGTGTCCCCCACTTCCTTCTTCTTCTACTAGCTTTATATGCTGAGCATGATGCCACATGGTCCAGAATGCCCCTGTGGTCAGGTGGGGCCAGCTGTCCCAGCTGTGTCCCTTCTCAACTTCTTGTACATTCCCAGCCCACTCACACCACGGGTGGTGTGAGAGGCAGAAAATGCCTTGGCTCTGTGCAAGTGCTGCTCCAAAAATCCCTGTGATATCAACACTGTTTCCAGCACAGATTCAAAACACAACCCCGTACTAGCTACTATGAAGAAAATAAATCCTGTCTCAGCCAAAATCAGCATAGATACCCATTCTGTTACAGGTTTTGCTTTTTCTTATGTTTTCCACAACATTCTTGGAGATGTCATGACACTATTTGTTGACTGTACCCGTCTCCACAATAAACTCAGCTTTATTAGTAGCATGTAATAATAGTTAACAACATATAGAGCAATCTGGACACTACAAATGAGATCAATTTCTCTGTCTCACAAGGGAGCACTGTTCTACCTGTTTTATGGGCAGAGAATAGAGCCTTAAAGAGTCTCACAAGAAAACCATAGCAAAACCAGGTTTTTTTTCTAAATCCTTTTTTTTATCCTAATCAGAGGACAATCCTGCCTTGCTGGCATTCCTCTGGTGTCGTGAATCACGATGTGCTTAATTACCAAGTAGTGGTGTTCTTCCATGCAAGAATATTTTGTTCCCAAATCTTCATCCCAGATTCAAGACACAAGAAATAGCTGTGTAGATGAAAGAGCTGTTACTTTAGAACAGCTGTTCAAATGCACATAAACACCCTGCTGAAATGGCTGAGGCTATTTTGCCTATGATTTACATTTGTAAGAGACCTTAATAACTGTTTCTAGTATGAAATTTCAGCTCATGCTTAGAGCAAACACTGGTACAAGTTGCAGAAGTGCCAGAGTGCTGTTCTGCTCTCATGCTGTTCTGCTTGCTTACCTGCTGAGAGCAGAAATGACTGGGGAAAAGCTGCTTCAGGAACATGTAATGGAGGACACTTCTCACCTGTTGCCTAATGATATTTATCCATTTTGTCCCCAAGGTTCCTGCCTCTAATAGCTTTCTAATGTCTTCTCTGGTGGGCATTAGCATGGCTTCAATTGGATTTCTGGTGAGGAGTTTCTGCATAGCTGATGCTCTGGGTTTGGGGGTTTTTTATTGTCATAACATGGAGAGTATCGGGGCAGTGGGGAGACAAAAGTGTTTCCTGAGTGTGTAGCTACGCTGAAAGGTCATTGTGGTGTGCTGGAAACATACTTGAGTGGAAAAACAGAGGTCTGCCATCTCTATGGCACTGTGGCTCTTCTTAAAGGAGGATAACTTATTTTTCTTCCCACATGATGAGTTCCTAAGTGACTGGCAGGAAAATACAGAGACACCAAAATGAGGTATTGCTGCATTTCCAATATCCAGTATAACTGCAGGGAAAGCTGTACATGGTGATGGTAGAAGCAGATGTGTACACACCCTGTGCATCAGACCTTGTGCATCAGACCTTCAGCAGGTATAAATTTGCCCAGAGGCACACCACTTAGAAGTAGATGATGGTAGTGTTACTGTAGCAGCACAGCTCTGCAGTTGTCAACCTGTGTCATAGGTACAGGGTGAAAATTTAAAAAATTCTCGGTTGCAAGTGGTAATTCGTTGATTTTTTTTTAAATTTGAAGATTTGTGATTAGAGAATGAATACCTCAGATAGAAGACTGACCTCAACAATCAGGGGATATGATGGCAACTAAAATGTAGTGATTTTGCCCTGAACATCCTGGATCGAGGATTTTTCACTCACTTCACTTTGCTGAAGCAGAGGATAATTGCCTTGCCTTGTCCTTGAGAGGCCCCCGTGAATACACCTGCTTGGTGGAGAGGAAGGCCAGCAGAGTGCAGCCGTAGAAATAAATAGTGAGTATTGTCAATATAGGTTGTTTGTATCTTTTCCTTATTAGTGCACACATGCCTCCTGTCACATCCCTTAGAACTGTTTGTTGTGGGAGCTGATAGTTTTCCCCCAATACACCAACTCATGCTTCTTATCTCTCAGTCATGAACCAGTGCCCAGCGAAAATTATTGACAATATTGGCTGTATTTGATACTGGTGTCAGGATTTTGGCAGCAGGCACTGCAGGGTGGCCCCTGTGAGGAGAGGAGAGGGGTGTCCCTTGCTGAGCACAGCTGGTTCCAGACAGCTCCAAAGGACTCACCACAGGACACGGCTGAGCCCTACAGCCACAGGGAGAGCCTGTGGGAGACAGGACTGAATGTTGCCCTGCAGGGAGGAGTGAGGGGCAGAAGTGTGATAAACACCTCGAGCCCTGAGGTGAGGGCAGGAGGAGGGGGAGGAGACACTCCAGCAGTCTGCAGATCTCAGCGCTGCACGCAGGGCAAGGGTTTTCTATTGAAGGTTTTATTAATGACCCTAAGAGGTTGTGTTCTGACATGCAGTGCTGCAATCTAAAAGTGTAAAATGCCACTTGGCAGTGTCTGGGGCTCATTTTTTCATCCCAAACTGCTGCTAGCATCTTGAATTGAAGACCATTCCAGTTTAAAAACTGGGACTTTGTGAGGCTGAAGAGTGATTTAAACACAGGAGATAATGAGTGGGAAACTGTATCCTAAGTGTGTGTCAGGTCATGACGTGGCTGTGTACAGACTGATACATTGGCAACGTCACAATCCCAGCAGCTTGGTTACAGAACCTGCTTCGTAAGTGAAGGATATCAAGTTCCTAAACATAATTCGATTTCTAAGAATGCACAGAGGTGCCTCATGGCATTTGCAGAAGTGTCTACACATTCAAGTTAAGGACAATTAGTGAAGTAATTTTCATCTCCTTTTTTGCATTTTGGATCCTTAATTTTTTTTTTAAAGCTAATGCTTTTTAAAGCATTAAAGGCCAGATACGTTACAGTTTATGTTTATTTCCTGACTAATGTGTACCTGTGGTCACAGGTATTACTAAACATTTTCACCATATTTATAGCCATCACACAGCATGCATGCCACAGGATTATTCTAAAATTGACTATATCTGTTTTAAAGGAATTAATAAAGATTATTTTCTCCCTACTATCCAGTTCTCATATAAAAGGCATAAACAATTACAGGCTATTGTAAAAGTTATATGTAAACTGTTAATTGTTCTGAATCAGGAATAACTTATCTCATGGGTCCTATTGTGCTTTCCTTAAAAAGAATTATCCTTCTCTTCCAGAGAGATTTTGTTTCTCAGTGATTGCTTAATCATGCTTCTCATTAAGAATGTTAGGTTAGACTAAGCACAGAAATGAAATCTCACCTTTGACAGAGGTGACCAATCAAGCAAACCAAGTATGCTGCACACTGCTCAGATTGAAGTGCATATCAATTCAACCAAGTTGTTAACCAGTTGTTTTCTCTTCTCCTTTTTACTTTCTTGGGGTTTGTCTCTTCTTCTTTCTTCTTCTTTTTATTTCCTCTTCCTTCTTTTCGCCTTCTTCCTCCTTGTTTCTTTTCCTTTCTTTAGGCCTGCTTGATCACAGGTGGAGAACTATATTTTTAGACCTCAGTTCAGCACGGAGGGCTTAACCACAAAACTTACACCTATTGATAGGTCAAAGTGGTAGGTCTTAAGCTCCTCTTAGATGTGCAATTTAGTGAAAGGAATTGGAAAGAATATGAGTTACACTGACACTACAGGAAGAACCATCACTTTTTGTAGGCAACTATCAGGATTTGAGGAAGTTTTCTTTATGTAAGGACAATATGAAGGGCATTCAGTTACTGAAGGCAAGGAAGAAATCTGGTAAAAATCTCTGCTGATAATATATAGTACAGGATCAAAGAAGTACAAACTAGCATTGGAGCAACAATTGCACTCTTAGCGGGCATTTAATGGAGAGAAAAATGAACATCTTAGGGTGCTGGAGAAACACTTGTTTTAGTTATTCATCTGCAGGCTAGTTTGGTTTGACAGAAGAAAATCCATCTGTCTGAGTTTTCTGGCTGTGCTCCCATTTTTCAGCACAATTTAAAACAAAATATGGCATTTCCATGCTTGTTTAAAGGCTCTTCTTGCATTCCACTTGTTTTGTTCTGAGTTCATGACTTGAGGGTTTTCATTCTCTTGTCTCCAGCCAAGGTTTCCTATATTGCCAGTCTGGATCATGCTGAGATATTTATATTTAAGTTCTAGTTCTGATGTAAGGTTAAGTTGAAATGCTTATTGCTGTCCCTCTCTGGCAATGGTGAGGTTATGAACGCAAACATATAAATCCTATTTGATAGAAGGAATAGCAATGTGAAGTTGTCCCTTAAGTTTGTAGGTCAGCTTTGGATGTTTTCCCATTATCTGTATTGTCCCCCAGTGCCAAACCATCTCATATTGACCTATGCAACATCCACCAAGCCTCCAGAGTGGATTACTTGTATTATAGCAGCATCTGGGCTGTAAGAGCAGCCTAATAGGGAGCAAAATAACTGAAAAGCACAGCATAGGCATGTGAAGAGCCGGGTGGCTGCTGGGTGTTCTGCAGCACTTGATCACTAACAGCTGTGCACAGCTGTAACTCAAAAAGCAGCAAACAAGCTGTTGCCATCAAAAAATGACAGGCTTGCAAGTAGAATTTTGTTTTTCTTCTTGGATACTTCTGGATGTTAGTTTTAATTATGCATGACCCTGTAGAATTAGCTCTCATCTGATCTTAGAAAAGTGTTCAGAAAAGAAACAAAATAAAATTTCCAGGAAAGCCAGCAGGCAATTTGCTTTCCTTGTAGGACCCAGGGCGGTAGGTTCTACAGGTAACTCATTCACCAGCCTGCATGCGGTGGGGAGACAAACCTCTGCAGCCTCTTCTCGTGCTGGAGCTGGGTCTGGTGTAATTTTGCCATCCTCTAGCCCCAGAACTGGTTCCAAGAGCACTACAAGGCAGCCAGAGTAGCAGCAACTCTGGGAGCTGCATTCCTGCTACAAAACCCTAGAGACTGTCCTTTCTAAGTGCTAGAGGCACTAATAAAATCAGTAGCTCTTGACATGCCAACTGGATTGAAAGGCTGTCCTGCTGGTGGTATCCCCAGTGTCCATCAAATTACTATTCAGCGGTGAAGAAGAGTGGGAATTTGTGGTTAAGTGTGAGTCAGGCACCAGTACAAGCCTGGAATGAAGTAAATGAGCCCAAGAACAGGATTTGTATTATGATTAATGCTATTGAATAGTGCTGGAAAATACTTGTTCTTTCCATGAAGTCACTGCGGGTGAGAGCTTGAAAATGCAAATGCCCTCTGGCTAACTGGCAGAAAGATGCAAGTTAAGCCAGCTGCATTCCAGGCAGGCCACAGCAGTACCTGCATGTGTTACTGCTGCTTCAGCCTTTGGAAGAGATTCATGGAAAAGCTGGGGACATGTAGAAATCTGACCAAAGCTAGAGAGTGGCAGGTGCTGGGCTCTCTGTGTGAGGGCCATAGGCTTCCCCGTTGTGCCACAGACATGGTCCTTGCTGCTCTGTCCAGCTTCTGCCCTGGAAGCTTCTCCTTTGGAGCACAGAGCTGGCACAGTCCACTGCTTTTCTAGAGGAAGACACCTACAAATAGTTGTGGGACAGCAGCCAACCTGCAAAACATGAGCTTGCTGAGAAGCTTGGAAAGCTATGACACACAATCAGTGCTCCTGTGCTTATTCCATAATAACTTCCGGAATTTGATGAGAATCATTTAGAACGGATCATAAGGAGGGGTATGAAAAGATCTGAGAAGCAAAGAAGTTGCAAAACGACATGGAGTGGAGCTATGTTCATTAAGTACTAGAAGACTTCATTGTTTTACTCTACATTTCTGATACAAATCAGTTACAGCAGCACGTTTTAACATTAGTTTCTCAGTAGAAGATCAATCTGAATGGCAAATGTTAGCAATAAGTCAGCAGGCTGTAGAAATATTTGGAGCTTTCTTCCATCCTTTCTGCAAAATTCACTTGAACAGGTCTTTTCTTTTATGCTGTGGTGTGTAAGATTTTGTGCTTTTCCTGACCACACTTTGTGTAGCCTCGCAGCACTATAAGAGGAATGTCTAGAAGCAGCAGTCCACAGTAGTGGCAGTGGTTGATTTGCACCTTAACAGCACTTTGTCAGCACCCTCTTAACAGCTGCTTTTGTGTGCATTCCCCTCTAAAATTCCAGTATACGATTTTCCCAAACTGATAACTACAGAAAACCATTTTTTGCCATGCTTCTAGCTTTCCATGGGCTGAGGTTTTTATTGCTGATCCAGTGTTTTATGCAAAGTATATGTTTCACTTTTTTTTTTCCTTTGGCACTCTCCTGTTTGAGGCAGGATGGGTAATAAAGTATGAAGTAAGAGATGTGGTTGCTTTTCATTTCAGTTTCATTATGCAGAGGGTACAATTATGAAACTGAACTGACTGCCTACACTTTGTATATTAGCCATGGTAGCATAAATCAGGCCGCTGTTGAAAGGTCCTGGATATGAATGTCAGAGCAGGTGATTTTCAGGTGAAATGCCTGACACAAGCTTTCCTTACCTACATTTGCTGGGTAGTAAGGCTGGTTCTGTGACTGGCTTCTTCAGCAGTTTCTGGCTAAGTGGTGCAGGGGTATGAGGGAGCCATTCTTCTATGGCAAGTGAACATGGAGCTACTTTAGTGTTCAGGCTGGCTCGTGGGATGCATTCTGAGTCCCATGTGCATTGTAGTTTTGACAAACAGTATAAATATTTACAGATTGTGCTTCCTTCTAGCTCTCCAAATAGACTTCTTCATAAGAGAGAGAACTGAATATTATGTGCTTCCCATGCAGTCAGCAAGATATGAACTGAGATTTAACCCTATGACAACAGTCCATCAGATTCAGAGGTTTATGGACAGCCATGACATGCCCCTCATCTAAAGAGAGAGGGATCTGTGACTGCGTCACATCATGCAGGACTGCAGACTGTACTGATTGGTGCCAGAAGAAAGGCTTGATTTGCCACTAAATGTGTGCTTGAGCTTGCAAAGCCAGCATTTGGGGAATGAAGGGAATATTATTCTGGTTTTAGAGACTTTGTGTTTCATCTGGTCTTAATGAAAGGCAATAAATGTTGAATGAGAAAGCACCATATTTAGTGAATTTCTTCTCAGGGACAGAAAAAATGGCCTCTGAGCTGATTAGAAATTTTGTATGTTTATTCTGTTTATTTGTATTCTTTTTGCCTAACGGGAAAGGGAAGTGTGATACTACAGTTTCAGTATACAAATAATAGGCAGATGTGGCTCTGCAGTGTTCAGTTGTTTGGTCAGGCTTCCCCTTAAGCTGTGATGAGAACAAATAAGCAGGAAAGATTTTGCTTGGGCAAATAACCTTCAGTCTTCTGAGCTTCCTGGGCATCATCCTTGCACTACCGACTTCTGCCCTCTGAGAAGAATTACATTTAAGCTATCAGCTGATTTCTCCAGCCAACAAACATCACACGAGATTGTACCAGCTTTTGATCACTGTGAACTGGGCCAGATTTAGATTAGCCATGTGGACTTGAAATGTTATCAGTTCACAGCCATGGTGAGTCACTCATGGCCACAGATAGGTTAACTCCCTGTTCTCTCCTCATCTCTGCAAGTGTTTTCCCTCTGTTTAATTTTAGTTGGTATAGTAATAGTAGCTGTTACTAATTTTTGTGCAATTTATTTTTCATGCCATCTTTTTTAGTTTCTTCATCTCTACAATAGATGCCTTTTTGTCATTATAAAATGATCAAGAAGGTTGGCACTTTTACAGTAAAATAGAAGATAGAAAGGACAAAAAGGAGTCCACAGGTACCAGCAAAATTATGCCCAAAGGTAATTTTGCTAACAACAGTTTGCAGTTTCATGAGATCAATTTTTAACTGAAAATCATTCCAAATACAAAGATTTATTATGTCCAGGAAACAAACTGAATGACTAGTCCCTTGTGTATCTACACACACCCACACACTTTTATAATTTATTTCTTCTTCCTTTTTTAACCTACAATAACGTGAGAAAAGTCCAAGTGAGTATTATGGCTTGGCAGAAATTTAGACTGGGTTATATTGAAAGGGTTTGGTGTTGTTATGATGTAAAAAGTATTCTTTGCTCCTGTGTCAGAAAGGGCCATATAAATCATCTTTTACCCAATTACTCCCCTAATTTTCTTCCTTGATGAAAGGATGTGATTGATTGTCATACACTAATTACATTTAATTCCAGTGTGCTGAGAGAATGTAATAGGATGCATGGGGCAAGTGACAAGGTTTGGTGGCTGACTAAGCCATTAGCTATTTTTAATGACCTGCTTGGCCTGTAGCAGTACCTGAGCTAGGAGTAATTGCTTTTTCGTAACAGCAGAAGGCTAGGGACAACTTCCCTTGATAAGACCTCATACAACAAGGCATTTTGAAAATCCATTTGATTTTGAGAAGCCATATGACTGCAATACAACTTCTTTAGACAGTGACTTTCCCAGTGTGATTAGGCTGAAGCATTATGGGAAGGTGCTTTTACAAATTGAATTGCTGGGTTGGCTCCCAAAATGAGAGAGTATCAAAATATAGGAGTTCAACATGCAAAAATAAGAATATATCAGAAATCTACACATTCTTTATATTCATTATCAACACATGTAGCTAAGATAGTTTTCTTTCTCACAGCAGAAAGGAAGCAGAAAGGATTTTATTGATACTCACTGCCAGGTGACTGACTTAATACTGTCTTGGAGATCCCTACTGATGAAATATTTGTACAAATGCCTCGTCTGTTGGCCTCTTTTTTGAATCTGAAGTAAAAATCCTGCAAGGTTCAGGAAAGAAGATAACAGATCCAAAGTATCTTATAATTTCTGCATTCTAAGAATCTAGTGTTCTCTTTTCTTTCTGTTTAGAAGGAAAATGTTTCTGGTGGCAGCATGTGGAGTGTGTGTGTTTGCATGCCAACACATATTCTTTGAAAGACTGCCTTGACATTGGCTCTGGTATTTTCCCTGTCTTTAAAACCTAAATCTGCAGTTAATTTATTACAAGTATAGTTTCATTTAAGACCGACGCTGGAAACTTTTACCTTGTAAGGTGTCAGCTTTATTTAATAAAGCCACTTTGATCTGAAAGAAGTAGGTAAACTGCTCTGTAGGTGATTAGATTAAGAAAAGGATACATTATAAGAAGAAAATTATTCTTCCTGTTGCCAGCTGCATGATCTGCTCTGGCTGTTGTTAACTAAACCAGATAGCTGTACTGTCACTGTTAACCAATCCCCTGATCTGTGAGCTCAGGTTCATGTGAGAGCCAGTTTTTGTCTTTCAGTGCTAAGGAAATCAGGGAAAATTGTTATGTTTTTCACCTGAACAGTGGATTTATTTTAAATTAATATCCTTTTGCTTACTTATTTTATTTAGGCCTGTGAAAATTAGGGAGCACTGATCTATTCCATCCATAAGCCTCATGGGCTGGGAATGTGTGATAAGGTGAAGCAGTTGGGTTTATAGAAGTTTACATTGAGTTTACATATTATTTCCTACATACCTTTTATTCTTGCAACTTCTCAAGAAACAAGTATCATTGTTAAATGTTACATTTTGGAGATAAAGAATCCTTCAAACTAAATATGATGCTACTAAATGTGGTAAGCTGAAATATGTGTGGGTTTTTCCTAAATGGACTGAGGTCACCCTTGGAAGCCTCAAGAGGAATTGCTCATGGATTGGACTAGGCACAAGTAAATAAATGAAGGACAAGAATGTTGAAAGTGTAGTTCATGTGCTAGAGAGCTCATAGCATTCACAAATGAACAAATGCAGAAAGGTAGAGACTGGTACGGCCAAATAGCTCTGTTAGCTTCTTCAGAATGAGAGCTGTATTTTCCCAGAGCTTTGCCTTGGGTTCTAGATGGGCTTGGAACTTAAATTTAAGTTCAGGAGTTGCAGCCAACTTTCAAATCCCCATGTGCTGCCTTTCCCTAAATCCCAGACTTTCTGTAAGCTAGAATAGAGTGAGCAGCAGTTTGACTGTTTGGTGTATCGTTTGTCTTTGAGAAGTGCAAGAGAGACC
Source organism: Corvus kubaryi (assembly GCF_017639235.1). Lineage (NCBI taxonomy): Eukaryota > Metazoa > Chordata > Aves > Passeriformes > Corvidae > Corvus > Corvus kubaryi. The sequence continues at coordinate 9,826,192 of NW_024581112.1, read as the reverse complement.
ATCCATTGAAACAGCTGCAAGATATCATGTCACAGAGCTTCTATAAGAGATCCCCTCCAGATAACCCAATACCTGCCCTTCTCTTTCTGTCTCTCCTTTTCTGGGAAATAATATACTAGACCAGTTAGATCCAATATCTCATGAGAAACTGGAGCATATTGCAAATCGATGAGTAATGAGATTTCATTTTTTTATAAACTCACCTTCAGTAGAGACAGGGAATAAATTGTAATTGCAGATCAGAGCTTTATCATCGTTTAGGAGATATCTGGTTTTATCCTAACCAGGATTAGTAACAATGTACATTGGCTTTCACTTTGGTCTACCTTTGCAATAATTTCTTTATATTTGTCGAAAATGACAGAAAGGAAGAAAAACTTTCTTCTTTGGGGGCCAAAACCAAGTGAGTGAGTTCTACTTGTGGAGATCTGCAAGCCTGTAGTGCACAGGATAACAGGGCATTAGTTTGTGGAATACATAATCTCTAAACAAGTGCTGTTCCTGGTTGTGTGAATTAGTGGACTATTATGCTTGAACAACCCATAGCAGGGAGGCAAGTATCCCTTGGGGCATCACTGGGGTGGCCTGCTGGCATTACCAGCGGCCTTGCTCAGGTGCTTTGCCCTTTCTGAGAATTGGACGATACACTCTGACAGCGTGTTAGAGGGCAATGTGTGAGAAGCACCTCAGGAAGGTGCCATGAGAAGCAGGGATGGTGTTCACTACCTGTTGCCTTCGCAGTCTTTTCAAAATGAATCCAGTATGCTAGGAGAAGAAATGTTCCTTAAGGTAGAGAGAGCAGGATTTCTTTTGCAGTCATGGCATTAACTCAGTATGATCCTGGATAAATTCTTTCCCCTCAGATTAATTTTCAGGAGCCATAGAATCAGCCATTGAATAATATTTGCTTCTGTTGTCGTGTGTTGTTAATGACTGGGAAATACTTTGAGCTCTGTAGGCAAATGGCACCAGATTCATCAAATACACTGTGCTGCATAAAATGCTGGGCATGTTTGAAAGGGATAGATGAAAAAGGGCTGACTGTAGAGCCCTTTGAAATCTGGGTTAAAAGTTTTCACAGGTTTCTGCGGGCTCTGGATCAGATAGCAAGTGTGAAGAGAGGGATGGGAGAGAAAATCTTATGCAAAGTCATCATCTGCTTGTTTTTAAACAAGGAACCACACTGATGCACTTGTGATTGATTGCCCTTTTTCCTTTTTCTTGGAAAAAGGAAGGTAAGGGAAACACTACTGGTATCCCATTGATGTGCATGGAACAGAACATGGAAACTCTGCATCATCGCTGTCTGAGTTTCTGTCTGCAAATGATGAATGCAGTCATGAAGATGGAAAGAACACTCTATACTACAGCCCTGCTCAGCAAATCCTCTCACAAATAGACCCTCCAGCTACTCAGAGTCACGTTGCCTGGTTTATTTTCAAGGGTCAGTGGCCGGGTGAGGAATGTGACATCTTGGGCCATTTATGTAACCGCCTAATCATGTAACAGGTGAGCAGGGAGTCCATGTACAGTGTAAACAAATCCCTCTGCTGTTTTCCCCTGCATTGTTAGGCTGATTATAATGAAGAAAACATGCAAAGCTGAAGCCAGGGAATCAAGGCTAGGAGCCTACTCAGAGATTCAAGAGGAAGTGTTTCAGTGAGGGTACTTTGAGGGTACTTTCCGGTGTGTTTCAGGTGAAGGCTAAAATATTTCTGCCACCTCCTCTGTCTCATTGTTAGTTCACTTCTGCACCACCTTGTCTGGGTGCTGGAAATACTTGTACTCTGAGGAGAGGAGGGAGGGTGGTTGACTCCATGTCTTGTGGCATGGTCCCAGGAACTGTGGTTTGTGCCTGAATTCTTATTTGGTCTCTGTTCAAGTTACAGTGCCTGAGCTTCTTGTGTGTGAGCAATGTACTATAGGAGAGGCTGTGTTGATTTGGTGCTTCCCAAAGGAAGAGCTGTCTGTCTTCATTGTCTCTACTATGGACTTTTCCTTACCTAGGAGCTTGTTAAGCGCTGACTGCAGACCAGGGAAATGTGCCCTCACTGCACTTAGTCCCTGATGAGTATGCACATCAGCTGATAGTAAACAGCTTTTCTCCTTCAGTGAATCTGTGTAAAAATAGAGCTCATGCATCTAGTTCCAATCATCAAAAAAAGAACATTTATAATTGTTCAAGACCAACAGTTTATTCAGTTTGTGCATGCTGTAAATTCCGGCAGATGTCTTATATCTTTTGCAGGTTTCACTCCATTTACACACAGCATACTGTTATATATAGTAAACTCAACCTGATCTTTGAAAAAGAAAGACATTTCTCCAGGTTTACTGGGGCTTTACTATAGTTATCATTAATAGAAATATTGGATAACTAGTTGCACTTTCTTGGGGGAAATACGTATGTGTAGCAATAAGCATTTCTTGAGCCCAGATGAATGTGTTTTAGCAAAGTTTCATAAGCTGTTTATTTTTTTTCTTTTTAATGTTTTCTCTGACAAGCACAAAGTTAAAGACAGTGTTGTGCATATTTTATGTTACCTAATAAATATTTTATTAGCCTTATTAATTAGGTTAGAGGGAAAGAACAGAAAATCAATAGTTTATGTTAAGATGATGTCAGAAGGCATATAACTTTTACAGCTAATATATTAGACACATTTCCCAGTTGGTAACCAATTGTTTCATATCTGGACAGCACTTCACCACTACACTGGGCCATTTCCCTCTGTGCACATAATATTTATCATTATTGTGTTCATTAGATCAGCATCTTTTAACATATTTTCATGTTACCTGGGTGTTACTTATCTATTAGAGAAAGAGTGAAAGAAGCAGCGGTGCTCTGATGCTGAAGTCACAGTGAGCAGGAGATCTTGCTCTCAATGTGTGTCTGCGAGTGCATCATCCCACTGCCTCTCTACGTTAAGCAAGAACTCATCTTACACTCCATGCGTGTGCCACAATCACGGCAACCCCCTTAAATTATCAGATTCATGTTCTGTCCCCATGTGGACACAGATCTAAAGCCTGCTGGATTCCTTGAGAGTTGGTTTGTCAAGCTGGGATAGTCTTTATTATCCAGTAAAGAGTCAGGAGAAGAACATGTCAGAAGCATGTGGATATGCAGGAGGAGTTTCTCCCAGCTAGTCACAAGCAGGGAGTACACACAAGGACCAAGGCAGAGAGAAAGAGAGAGAGAGACAAAAGTATTTTGGACATCCTTAGGAGATCCAGAGGTGGATGTTCTTCATGCAACACCTACTGAAAATGTCAATGGAAGTAGAGATATCTCAGAAGACATACTCTGCTGAGAATCAGTGGCAAAGAATTGTGAAGGTTTTCTCCTGTTTGGTCCTGTTTGAAACAGCTCAAGTACAGCCCTTCAGCACTCAAGCAGTCAAAACATCTAAGCTCTTTGCAGAAGCTATCCATAAGTTTTACTGCTAGTCAACTGAGATTCTGGTTTTTTGCTTCCTTCAGTCTGTGCCTAGCCCATCTTTACTGGAAACAGAGTGGTGAGAGAGTGGAAACAATTTAACAGGATTCACAAAGAAGGGAATGATGCTATACCAAACCTGACTCATGGTAATCCCACTAAGCCCTGTGGAAAGCCTTAGTTATGGTTTTGGGACCTTAGATTTGGCATTGAAAAATAGGTCAAGAATAGCTCAAAAATGAGGCAATTTCTGCCTTACCGAGGATTTTCCTTTAAGAATTCCTGTGCAAGGTCTGCCAGTGTCTGATGTACTAAGCCTACTGTATGAAGACTGTCTGGATCACCACTCTCTGTCCTGTGCTTTTCATTTGCTTGCTTCTGGACACAGTCCAGTGTCCCTGATGTCCCTCCATTGATTTCAACTTGCACTGGATTAAGCCCAGCAGTTGCCTAAGCATATTAATTTCATGGTTGTTTGTGGTTATGTTTTGGAGATTATAAGGGTACTGGTTATAAATATCTTTATAGTTTGGCCTTACAAAAATGCAGTGCCTTTACCATGTTCTCATGCCTTTATTATTGTCATTATCGAGTTACCCCTTTTAAATCACTCTGTGGTTTAAAAGTAGAAGAACCTCCTTAGAAAAACATAGCAGCCTCCTCCATAGAAGAATATGATTTAATGACAAGTCATTAGCTATGGAGCACTATGACGTGGTTTGTGAGCATTTAGCCTAATCCACTAGCCAGTGCCAGTCTCAGCATGTGGGTCTTAGGTCACAGGACCCCACACTCCGAAGTTTCTTTAAGCTCTGTGAGAAGCTGTGCTAACTAGAACAGTGACTATGCCCATATGTCTCTAGCTATCTGTGGAGGCAAGTTTTGAGAACAGGGAGCTAAAAAGGGTTCACATTTTCTTGGCTACCGTATCAAGCAGCTTTACGTCAACATCTTCAAGTTACATCTAGCCTTGACCTTCAGTGTCTGACTTGGGACTTTCCAGACTGATGTTCTTTAAATGAGCAGTACCAAGAGCTCAGAGCCCAGAGTCCGGTCTCTTTTGTTTGGGCTACTACAGGAAATGCGCATACAACTGCACTGTGTGTTAAAAGAACCACACAGAAGCCCAAGTGCCCGGTTAAGTGCCTTGGCACATCCCTTCAAACCCCACCAAACACATGTTTCAGTCAGACATACCTGATTTCTGTGGGTATGAACTTTCCATGAAAATCCAGACTAATTTCTGTTGCTGGACCCAAAATCATATGTTCAGTTGCTGTTGGCTTCAACCTTAAAACCCAACAAGGTTCTCAGGCATCTTCACCTGCAGGACCCAATTTTACAGGTGTTCCCAGGGCTAGTGGTCTGGTTCAGGCTGTGCACCAGACAGCTGTGGTTAGGACTAAGAACCAGTTCACAGCCCTCTGCTGTCTGATTTAGTAAGAATTTGCCTTCCAGTTTTCCCCTTCTGGCCTGCATTGCTCATTTTGCTGAAGACTCTCTTCTCCACATGAAAATCTTTGTTAAAGTAAATTGCCTTTTGCTGTTGAAAATGTGAATTGTCAAGCTGTTTTCTTTGTCTTTGGGGTCTTAGTGCTGTTGCAAATCTGATCACGGGTGATATGTCTGGCAGCTCCCTAGATCAGTGTCTAAAAAGTATTTTAATCCAAGTCACACTTTGATCCTTCAAGAATATTTTCCCTCCTTGCAGCAGTGGAAGAGTGCAGTGGTAGCTGGGGAAGGTGTCCTATATACTACGTGTGTTGCCTGCAGTACTTTAGCAGTCAGTATTCCATGGATGAAAAGTGCAGCCCTAGTAACTTAGGGGCAGCAGAGTAGCTCCATAGCTCTGTCTTGAAAGATCCTAACCTTTCTAGAAAATTTGTAACTGGAATGATTGAAAAATATGGTGCTTGCCTAGACCACCAGTGCAGCTTACCTCTTCAGCAAGTTTCCAGAAGGGTGTATACAGCCACATACTTTTCACATTTGGCTCATTGACACCATCTGCACGTGGTATCTGACCTGGCAACAAAAGTCATGGAAGGTGTTCTGACCACATGATTTGTAATGTGCTTTTACTCCTGGAAGACAAATCTACCTTTAATAGATAAGAAATGGTCACTTGAACAGGGAACTTAGTGCTGTTTGGTGCATTGTGGTGGCTGTGCTAATTGGGAAGCTGCCATTCTGCTGGGCTGGCTCTGGAGGGACCTGTGCAGAGCCCTGAGGAGCCAGGCAGGAATGCACTTGGTACCAGCATTCTGGGCAAGCACAAAATGCCAGAGTGTGGAGCCAGCACTATCACACTGAGATTCATCTGATCTGTCATATTTAGAGGTGTCTCCCAGCCTTCTCCTTGTCATGTTATATTAAAGCCTCACTGCTGTCATTACATTTTTTTGTGCGTGATTCCAGTGATGATTTCTATCCCTGACTTACGGAAAGAGAGATGAGATTCAGAGAGACACAGGGCATGTTTCATATGTCCAAGTTGCACGTGAAACAAAGCACAGTCTTAGTGTTAACTGAGCTATGCTGGAATCAGGCAAGCTGTGTTAGCTGAAGTATGTGCTTGGATTAATCAGCAGCTCAGGCACAATCAAAATATTGCTTTGAAAACATGTGTTAGCATCTGTGTGTGTGGATTTTAGGAATGTCATCCTGCTTAAAGTTTATAGAATGACCTTTAGTCCTATTCTACAATGTGGCATGGGAGCATAAGTGGCATAAGTGACACTGCTCTCCTCACATGAAAAGTGGATGGACAAGCAGGAGCCTCTCAAGTTCCTGGCTGACACTTTAACCACTGGGCATTCTTTCCATAAAGACTATTCACAGGGAAACTGTTCATGGTGACTTACAGTTTCCCATGGGGCTAATTACATCTCAGCCCTGCTGTGGATGCTTATTCCCCCATATTCCCTTATTTTGTGAAGGTTTCTTTCTTACACACATTTTTCCCCCTCTTTCTTTTTGCTGTGAAACATTCCCTGGCATGACTCAGACATTTTTTTTGCCCTGCACAGCATTCAAGATGCAAATTGCAGCTTGAACAGCTTGTTGGTGCATGATGCTCTAAACAGAATAATGGATTTGTTCCCTCAGCTGAAGGAGGTAGCAAGAGTCAGTTAAAGGCCTTTGCCTCGGTGAAGCCTGGGAGATGACACAGGTGTTTCTGCACTGTACTTTCAGCCCAACAGCTCCCTAAGGAAAAGGTGATTGTAATTATTTTTTGGAATTATCTTCAGGTTTATTATCCTGTGCCCACAGATGCACTCTTTAGTTTTTAAGATTTCAGACAATTAACTGTTTCTCTAGCAAAGCCTCATGATGAATATTCCCTCTTGATTTGTTTTTAATTGGAGTGTTTCTACATCATCAGTGTGCTCATACCTCATTTAAAGAAAACATCAACTCTCTTCCTACTGTCAGGTTGGCTGCACATGGGTTTAGAGTATATACTTCATCTGTCCTTCTCCCTGTGAGGGCTTATGCTATTTCAGACTGGCTCTGGATTTCAAATATATGGCTGAATAGGGGACTACGTCCATTGCACCAAGCTGATGCTTACAATGAGGCAGATGTCACCTTCTTATCCTTTCCCATCCCCTCTTGATCTCAATTTCTAACAGTTTTTTTCACTATCCATACAGAAATCAGGAAAGTACAGTTAGGAGTGAAGAGCACTGGGGGTTTGTCTGCATTGCACCTGCATGGTGCACCACAGAGCAACACCTATCAACACCCAAGTAAATGCTGAGCAAACTAGCTGGGATACAGAAATGTACCCGACCATGATAGAATGGGCTAACTCTTCTCCTCTAGAAGAGTGTCAAACAGCATTAGGCTTTGTATCAGGAAGATCTAGGTCTCAGCAGAAAGGGAGACCCAGTAGTAGAGAACAATGTTTTCTGATGACAGCTTTCTCTGAAGCACTAGCTGGGTTTTTTTGTAGTTTTTAATTAACTTAACAGGAGAAGCATGATCAAGTCCTTAGTGCCATGCTCTGGCCAACTGGAATTAGACTACTCTAACAAGTTCATTTCAAGATGCTCCAGTATGTTAGCACCACCCTGAAGTCTGCTCTCTGTTATGGCTAAGACCCTTGTTGACAAAAGGAGACAAAGGAAAATTCCAACATGGGAATTCAGGTGTGTCTTGCATGGCTCGTCCTTTTTACCCAGGGTGTTTGGCTCTGTGGAAGTATTTATATTTTGATATTTAGTTCTGCTCATTACCCTCTTAAGTAATTGCCTCATTACCTTCTTTGTTTATTTGGTATGCTCTTCCAAGCAACAGACTGAAGGCTGAATCAATGTTTTAATATATAAAGCAGGAGAATAATACATATCGGTCTGTTGCTCTTTCTTTCTTTTTGTTTGATCAAAAGGCTGAATTCATTAATGCATTTATGCTGTAAACTTTCAGCTCACAAAAGTGTAACAACAGCTCATTACCATTCAGGTATTCATACAGCACATTATGAAAATATGTTATTAACTTTATTGAATATGTATATAGAATTTGAGTGTTGTGGTGCAAGTGAACATATCTGACTTGTTGTTTAAATCTAACTCAAATGAGATCAACAGGCACAACAAATGGAGAGCAAGAGCACATATATACTGTTTAAGTAAGTGTGCTGCTTTGGCCAAATTTAGAAATATATCCTCTGAGAGAAGGCAGGTTACAAACCACCCCTCCCCCACCAGGCTCGGGAAAAAAACTTTTTCCTCGAAGGAAAGTGAAAGAGATAAAAACTATTTATTTAACACAGGAAAAAAAATCCTAATGCTAAATAATGAAACCTCTCACTGTAGAGAGAAAACCTGGGAAAATTTCAGAGTCCTTCTGTAGTCTCTCTCTCTCCCTCTCCTTGGAGCTGGGACGGGGTGGTGGGCCCCCCTCCAGGGCCAAGGCCTCAGTGGAAGATCCTCCCGATGTATTCTGATGTTGAAACTGTCCAGCAGAGAAAAAGGGGAAAAAAAAAAGAAGTCCCAGGAAAACAAAAGTTCAAGTCTCCGGAGGAAAAGGAGCTGAAAAACAGGCTGAAAGCTGGCTAGAAAGAAAAGCAAGCTGGGTGCATCCCTCCACTCTCCTGCCACAGCTCAGCACAGAGAGCCGTGTCTATCTCTGTGTGACCTTGAGCAAGCTGCAAACTCCTTTGAAGAAGTTTTGCTCAGTTTTTCCTCCCCCCTCTCAGGCTCAGTTTAAAGGCGTAGAAAGGCACAAAATTAATTCCTGGGCATAGGGCAGTGATATGGGATACACATCACAAAGTCATCCCAAGACATTAAGTCAATATCCATCTATGAAAGGGTCATCTGCATGGTGGGTGAAAGGAAGGCAGAAGGTGTATTTTTCTGACTCTTAATAAGGCTTTTGGCATTGCCCTTCACAACATCCTTTTGGGCAAGTTGGCCAGCTGTGGGATGAGCGGGTCCATGGTGTGCTGGGTGATGAACAGGCTGAAGAGCAGAGCTCAAGGAGTTGTATTGAATGGGGCTCCATCTGGCTGGTGAGCAGACACCAGCAGAATTCCTCAGGGTTCAATCCTAGGGTCTGTGCAGTTCAATATATTTATCAATGCTCTGGGTGCAACAGTTAAATGTACATTTAGCAAGTTTGCTAACCATACCAAACTGGGAGGTGCTGTTGGCTCTCTTCAGGGACAAGAGACCTTGCAGAGGGACCTAGATAGACTGGAGCATTGGGCTGTGATTAATGGGATGAAATTTAAGAAGCTGAAATGCTGGATTTGGCACCTGGGATGGAGTGACACCAGGCATAAGTATAAATTAGGGGATTTCACAGTTGATGCTAATGCTTTTATGTTAACAATATTGAGTCTTTTTAGTTGTTGCTGTGATGTGAAGGGAAAGAGGGTGAAATGGACATCTTGGGGGCTTGACAGGATCCTGGTCAAGCTCATTATGTTGAGTTTGGGCAGAGCACAGAGGTGGCAGTGGCAGTGACATACCTAGACTCTGAGCAAGCAGTGTGGCCATGTGCTCAGTTCACACCAAGAGGGAGATGTTCCCCTGTTGCTGGGGAATTCAGGTAAGTACCAGACAGGATACCAGGAGGCTGGTTTAGTTTGACAGAGAAAAGTAATGACCTGAAGCCACAACATACATTTCTTGCTGGTGATCCTGGGACTGTGCTGTATGTGTATGAAATGGGTGCAGAGCACCAAAGCGCTCTCAGTCAGTGTTTCACATAAATGTCATGGAGATCTATGTATTCACTGTGCCTGCCAAACAACACTTAATTACTCAGAGCCCTTTTCCTCTTGTCTGCTTTGTTAAATAATGCAGAAAGTAACTGCAAATGATAGCTCAGGTTGTTGGGCTGTGAATTTGATGTCTGCTGTGCTGCAATGTTAAGTGAGTCTGTGAAGTACACGATGTACTTCCCACCTGCAGCAAAGGCAGATGTCAGAGGCATCTGGAAAGCAGGTAACATTGAACCAGCCAAAGAGCAAACTGCAGGTTTTGATGCTAAAAAGCTTCAGGTTTAGCATTTCTAAGTGGTACAGAAGAATGTTTGCATCAGTCTTGTCTCATCTAGTTCTCCCTCTGAATTGTAATTAAATATATTGGAGTAGGTGACTTTTTCCAACCCAGTGCAGCACAATCAGCAAATAAAATCCTTGGGGAAAAATTTCTTCTTGATGATGATACAGCTCAGTGTAACACATGCAAATCTGTCACAATTTAGTAACTATTTCACTGCTGATCTTGAATACTTTTATGGTCACAAGTCAGTTTCTAGCAGAGAAGTGGTGGCAGCTAGAGTTACTTACGCCCTTTGTTGCTTGTCTCAGCAATACAGCTGTTGTTGAATAAGCCACAGACACTCAGCAGTCCTCCTAGACCCCAAGGAGGTCCCCTGGGACCCAGGAGAAGTCAGAAACATATGACAGAAAAGTGCTTTGTTATATGGGTAAGAGTTTCTTCAAGGCCACCTCAAATTCTCCATCAGTGTCAAATTCACTCTGAATAAGTAAAATAAAGACAAATAAAGGAAGGATTATTATTACAACTTACTTTCCATGTAAGATCATGGGCAGAGTTTATTAATTTATTCTAGCAGGATCTTCTTTTGCAGATGAATATATCCATTTCCAAGTCAAAGTTTGTTCACTTTAACATGGGTCTGAACCCAAGCCAGAGTCTTAAGTAACTTCAACCTTTAAAGTAGTTTGAGCAATGTGTTTATATTAACTGAAGCAAAACCTTATATGCAGCTTCACATGACGATGGAAAACTAGAATTTCAGTTCAGAAGCCACATGTTGTGCCAAAAGCCCATTTTCATTAGTTTGTTGAGAATGTATTTGCTTTTGTTCTTTTCTTGCCCCTTTCTTAATCAGTCATCGCACCTCCTCCTTCCACTTACACTTACCACATTGTTAGCTTACTCCTTCAGTTCTCATCACTCTGTTTGCTTTGGTCAAGGGTTAAGAGCTCCAAACACAGATTAAAAGAATTATATCAGCATTATCAGTTGGTTCTGCTTCTATTGGCAACTCCTCTGCTTTTCAAGGATGGTATTTGATGTACTGTGCTGGCTTTTTTTCTTTTCAAAGTTATTTGGGGAGCTTTCTCCAAATTCTTTGCTGGTATTAAATTATCCTAGTCATCTCATCTCCTAAGATAGAGGAGCATGCATTTATTTTAAGAAATTACATAATGGCATATTCTTCAGGTGGCTTCATGTCTTTTTCGCTATTTTCACTCTGGTTCTTGTAATTTCCCTCATTTTTCTCTGAGATAGAATCATCTCTTCTACACCAGTGTCTTCTGTGTTCTCCATGATTTGGGATGATCCCTTTGGGATCATATTCTGCAGTGTGGCAATTTGTCTGGTTCAGGAAAGACCTGGAGAATTTGATCCTGCAGGTAAGCTAAAACTCACATTCTACGAAAATGTAGCTGTGACTTTTTTTTGCGTACTGGGATTTATCCTGTGACAAGGCTTTAATGCTAAGCTTAGCAAGACTTCTTTTACTCTTCTTAAATGATTTGAAGATACTTAAGGCAAAGTGAGTCCTGGTCTTCATGAGGTTGAGTCCGATTTTCAAGTAGGATTGAAGGCAATACACTGTTTCAATTGGAAGTGACCTACAGTGACCATTCAGTCCAAGGGCCTGACCAGTTCAGGGCTTTTATGTCTTAAGAAAGTACATACAGAATATGTGCTGCCTTGGCCATTCATGTGTATATTGGCACACTCTTTGATTGATTCCCTCTAACTTGAGGTCCAGTTTATCCAGTATTCCTTGCAGAGCCATACCAGCTGAGATCCTGAAAAGCATTTAGATGCATGACTCCTGCTTAAGGCTGAACTCCATTGATTTTGGCCAAGGTTCACAAGCTGCATAAGACTGAAATTGATGCTGTTCAGGTATGGAGCTCAAAGACAAAGACAAGCCAGTTGGCTCTGACCCACAGGCGCTTGTTTAAGTCTTTTATTTTCAGCATGTGGGCAGCCCTGTGCCTTTTCTAAACTTCTCAAAGCATAGGCCCAGATTAATATTCAGGGCATCAGCTGCACACATACCAGAACCCTAAAACATGAGAAATAAAGTAGCAGTCCCCTGTGTAAGTACTCTGTCTTGAAAAGTAAATCTAAGCACAAGCCCTGTTTTATGTTTAATAATGTGTTATTAGCAGAACTCCTCCTGCCTACAGTTTACGCCAACAACTCTGGCACAAAGTGCCACTACCAGTGATGTTCATACTCTCTGATTGCAAACAGTACTGTAGCCTTAAAAATGCAGGCCAGTACAGTAACATGTTGCTAATGCAATAAACATGGACTTGAAATCAAGTTTTAAAACAGAAAAAGATCAATGGCTGTGAGACAAGGGTCAAGTCTAAGTAAGTTTTCCAAAGAGCCAACTGGTCTTCTGCCAGATCTTCTGGTTCACCCACAGACTGGTTTCCCTTCAGCTATTTTGGCATCTCCCTGCTTAGGTAATGCCATGACTCTCTGCCAGGTTTATCTCATATTACAAAATCCTTAATACTGGGCTGGAAGAGGTTGAAAGGTCTCTCTTGATCTTACAGGAAAGAACCCTTATTTCAACATGGCTACAGGTTTGCTATTTCTTTTTTCACCAGTGCTGTGTTGCCAAGTCTGGCATATTTATCATGAGTTTCATAGTATCTGACATTCCGTAACACAGGACCTAAAATATAAAACAAAGTGCTGATGTCCCAGCTCTCATTTTCAAGTGATTAAACAAGAATCTCAGCCTTCACTTAAAAACCACATTTTTAGGCTCAGCATTTTTGAAAAGTAATTGGAAGTACTGTTTGAAGCACTTGAAAATTACTGAAAGTGAAAAATATGGTAAGTGCTTATATACTCTGCAAACTGAAAAATCAGAGGATGTTAAAAAATAGAGCTCACTCTTTTTTTGTTTGTTTGGTGGTTTTGTTTTGTTTTGTTTTGTTTTTTTAACAGAAGTCCCATGGTTTTTAAGTTAATCTTGAGATTTAGGAAGAAGAGCAGTCAAGTCCTTCTGTTTGACTGTCTGTTTTTCCCCAATTACTTACACTGTTCTGTTATTCAAGCCTCTCTTCAAGTCGAGTGGATCAAATGGAGGATGCGGGTCGCGGTTTGTCTTAGCACTGGCCTTTGCTGAGTTTCAGGACAAAGGAGACCCACAAAGGGAGTCTGGTACCTGCTGGTGTTTCTCTTCCACAGCCAGGCCACCCCACTTCACCTTTTTATTTCCATTTAGAAAAGCGCAAAAGGTTCCCCACATTTTTTAAAGTCTGCCGCATTTCCCTTTGTGAATGCAAAGATTACCCTGCCCTACTTTATCTAAAAAAAATTGCTGACAGTGCTGACAGTGTGCCATCTGCAGCCCTTGTAGCATGGCTGGGGCAATGCTCAGCATTTACAAAGGAATGTTTTTCTCTTAGATGTTTGAATTTGATCCATACTGTTGTTATTTATAAAATAAATAAAGCTTTATTTCCTGATGTCTTATTTATTAAAGAATAAGGATTTATTTAAAATGTTAGACTTTGTGTTTACTTTCAGGTCAGGGATGTCTTTTACTCCATATAGTACAAGTGCAGGTGTGGTGTTTCTGTGCCATGGAACACACGAGGATGAAGAAGTGCAGTGGGCTCCCTGCACTGGGAATCTGTGCTCAGCTGTACTTGGTCTAACTGAGCACAACTCTTCATTTCCCTGCAATGGTATCAGGTTTGTGTCAGAAAGAGTGAAAGGTGGCTCAGGTTTGGTAAGGTGTCCTAAGCAGGTTGAAAGGCTCACTTTTCCAGAATGGCTTTAGGAAAGTTAAAGCAAACTTGATGAAGTTTTAAGCTGGCAAACTTTTGTGAGACAGGCTCATCACCACCTCACTCTGTGCTGAGGAATTTGGACTGGAACCTTATCAGCTCTGGAGCAATGTTTTTCCATACAGAAGGGTTACCTCAACATTAGAAGTGGATACTGCAACTTAGATAAAAGCTAAGTTCAGTTCCTAATTTTGGTAACTAGCTGTCCTAGGACTTCAAAGGAACCACTCTTTCTCTGCCTCTGTTCTGCTTTTTGGGGGTTTTTTTGGTCCACATCCCATTTCTGCCTTCCCCCAAGATACATTCTGTTTCCCACCCACGCCTTTCCTCATCTGAGAATTACTTAACTTTCTGAAGAGGAGTCCTGTGAAATGTATCCTACACAGATGCACTGCTAGGGTGGAGCTGGGAATAGAGCATGGATGGAAACAAGGGACTGGGACAAGGATGAGGGAGAAAGGAGGCATGAGCCAGCTGTGTGCCCAGGTGGCCAAGAAGACCAATGGCATCCTGGTCTGCATAAAAAATATTGTGTCAAGAAGTACTAGGGAAGCGACTGTCGCTCAGTACTTGGCACTGGTGCAGTTGCACCTCAGATTCTGGGCCAAGTCATGGGCCCCTCACAAGAAGAAAGATGTTGAAATGCTGGAGTTAGTCCAGAGAAGGGCAATGAAGCTGGTGAAGGGTCTGGAGCACAAGTCCTATGAGGAGCGACTGAGAGAACTGGAGTTGTTTAGCCTGGAGAAGAGGAGGCACTGGGGTGACTTTATCAGTCTCTACAGCTACCTGAAAGGAGGGTGTAGCCAGGTGAGGGTGAGGCTCTTCTCCCACACAGCCAGTGACAGGACAAGAGGAAATGTCCTTGAGCTGTGCCAGGGGAGGTTTAGCTTGGACATCAGCAAGGATTTTTTCACTGAAAGAGTGATTAGACATTGGAATGGGCTACCCAGGGAGATGGTGGAGGCATCGTCCCTGAAGATGTTCAGGAAATGACTGGACATGGCTCTTAGTGCTATGGTGTAGTTCTCATGACGGTACTCCATCACAGGTTGGACTCAATGATCTTGGAGGTCTTTTCCAACCTTAATGATTCTATGATTCTATGATATGGGACAATATGACACTGCAGCTCCAGGACAAGAGACGAGAACTGCTCTTTTCCGTGGTTCTGTGAATTTTAACCAGTATAAGACGATATTGTACTGTCCTCTCAGAGGCCTTCATAAGCCCATGGTGTGCACACAGAATGAAGAGCAGCCTAAGTAGTCAAGATAAAGTTGTGTGGGAGATGGGTTTCCATCTAGAGCAGGTGTTCTCAGGGATAATCCTACTGTGCCTAATTTTAGCGCCCAGCCTTTTCCGTCAATTCCCTGGCACAAGTGCTTTCTCTTCTGGTGCTCTGCTGTTTGGAGTTCCTTTGGCTTCCTTTGCCTGCCTACCAGTGTCAGTGAACAAGCTTCTCCAGCTTTCCTGAGCTTATCAATTTATCTTTCTCACTCTTACCTACACATCTCAGCAACTGGCTCTCACAGAACTCCCTAATCACCTTTGTGGTCTCTGAGAGTGACAGAGGGTTTCTTTGTGCGCAAATTAATCAGCTGGTGTAAATAAAATCAATAAAGAACAAGGCTACAGCAATGCAAAATCTATCATTCCTTTATTGGACAAGTGAAGTTTTAATGCTCATGCTTGAGGGTATGCTTGTAAACATGCTAAAAATGCTTGGAATATGGAAATTTGCTGGCTCACACCACTGTTTCCTATGAAGCATTGCAACCTTAAATTGGCACGTGGAGTCATCATGGACCTTTGAGCCACCACCACCAACTGCTAAGTTCACCATTAAAGTCATCAACTAAGAAACTGAACCCTAAATTCTGGCTTGTTCAAGAGTGAAAATCCTATCTCAGATCTTCCTGAAACAGATCAACAGTCTTTCTTGTTGGATTATAGCTGCACAAGTGCTGTGCAGTCTTGGAACATGGTTATTTTATACTTTACAGGGAATAGGATTTGCAAGTTGGAGGAAATAAGGTCACCTAAGGCACTAGCTTTATTTGTCTATTCTAAGCCAAGAATGTATTACCAAAGGCAGATGGATGTTGTACAGGCACCCACAGAGGAAACCCAATCCACCTGAAAAGCAGACTCCTGAAGAATGCAGTATCCATATTTACTGAGAGTGAGTGGCCTGACCTATTCCTGGCTTTGCCCAGAGTAGAGCTCTTGGTTAGTCTTGTCATTAGAGATTTTTAAGACAATATAAAAGAGACTCTCAGTAAAGCTGGGTTAGATTTCTGGTTTTATTTATGGATCTACTCTCATTTTTATCAGTTATTAATATCTTTCTGTTGTAAGTACTCGGAATTCCCCTGTGTGGGCAGACCTTTGTTGCAGTGGAGTTACGCTGAGGGCCGTAACAGGTAACACCAGATGCAGCCCATCAGAGACCTCCCAATGCCATTTTCTGCACACCTCCAGCTACTAAACTCTGAGAAGCTGGTAGGGATCACTGGATTCATTCCAAGTAGAAGTCAGGAAAGTCTAGTGTATGTTGAGAAGTGTATAATATATTTCCACCTCATTTGGAGCGACTGCGCTGGGAAGCCATTTATACAGAGTTTCTGTGTGAAAGGAAGTTGTACACGTTTAGAATGGCTATATGTATATATAAGAAAGGTAACTGTGCATATGCCATAGATTTGTGTATCATAAGCATGTTTGTCATAAGCAAATTTAATTGGGGGATACAACTGTCAGTGCAGCTTGGAAGAATCCTCTGAATTCACTGTTGTAAGCATGTGGGCTGGCAATTTACGTATTAGCTCCAGAGGGGAATTATATCTTCAGCAGACAGCTAATGAGTCTTGGTACTTTTTTGTGAGCCTAACTGACCTTCTCCTGTAATCACTAATCCTCATCCCACCCTGTCTGTCCCCAAGCTTTCCAAATGGAGTACACTCAATCTTTTTAAGCATTTTGAAATGGGCAGTCATAATCTGTCATCCTGCAGACAATAAATTTCCACTGACGATCCCTGCATGAAAGAGAGACAAGAGAGAGGTATTAGTGAGCCAGAACTGCAGAAGATGCTCTACAAGTAAGACTAACTTTATACTAGGTATTGTGGCAACACAAACATCTGTCTGCCATTAACTGACTTTCATCTGGGTGCTTTGTTTTTATGGGCTGAAAGGACATTAAATATGTGTGATAATTACAGTTCCTTCACACTCCTTTAAAAGGTAAGAAAATCAGCTCTCTGAAGAAGCAGGTCTCTGAATATCCTTCAGAAGACAGTGAATCTTGATGGTGATCAGTCCTGAACTAGCTTTTAATCAGTGACCAAGAGGAAAAAGATGATTCTGTCAAAAGTTACTGTCATGTCATATATTGTTCAGTAATGTGTAAAAAGTACATGAGTGATTTTCAAGCTATGTCCAATAGGGGAGTTATCCACATGGCAAATTTCACATTTTTCATTTTTGTTTGGTTTGGTTTTTTTTTTCTTTAATGTCTTTCACTACTAGGTCTTTCAGTTAGTGTCCTTTATTAAAGATCTGAAGGAATCAATAGTGAGAGAAATGAAATTCATTTCTCATCCTGGATAAGTCACATGTGAGGAAGAGTAATGTTTATGAATGTAAGGAGAGTTTAAGCACTTCCCACTTTGTGAGTGGTATTCTCTCTCAAGAGAGTGATAGGAAACCTAACAATTGTTAGTAGGAAGCCTGACTGGAACAGTGGGATTCAACACTGGAGGCCAGTGATTTAGTGTCCAAGAGATGCAACAGGCTACAAATTTAATTTCCACCTTAGCTTATTGTTCATTAAATTTTCCTTTGACAAACAGATGTGAGTTCAGCGGACCAAATACTGTCCTGCAGTGGAGGGAGAGTTGAATTTAAGCTGCTTGATACTGGCTAACTTGAATTTAGATCCAAAGTACAGTCCTTGCAGATGGCAGTTGTTATTTATACTGGTAATGGGTAGTCCTCCAAGACGTTTCTGAAAGCTTGGATTCTGCTAATAGTGATGTCCTAAAGCTGAGGCTTGGGATGGGTAGTGCTGCTGGGGTGATTTAATGGAAGCTTGCATTTCAACACCAAACTGATGCCAAACTGCTGCCCCTCGGGAATGTGCTGAGGCCCCTGAGCCCAGATTTTGGTATTAACTGTGCTTACGTGGTGTCATTGACTGTGTGACTCTGTCCTGGAATAAGATTAATTTGACTCTTAAGCCCTGTAGGTACACCTTTTATACCTACATTGCAGCTTTCATTAACTGAGGGTTTTTTAATTGGAAATTTACTGTGCTACTAAACCACCAGTTTATCTTGAGTGTCATTTGGAACTGGGTCTGTCTCATGCTCATCAGCAAGTCTGATGTAACAGTTACACAGTGTTTGGCTTTGGTTTTCTTTAGATCTTTCCTAGATGTTTTTAAATTGTAATTTCCCCATAAAACTGTTACCAAAGGTTAATGAAATGCAAGATTCATTTTTAGTTTTATTTTAAGAATCCCTTATTTGGTCTATGTGCATGCTCCTCAAAGACAGTTATTACTCTTTTGGTCACTAAGTTACCAAGAGAGAAAAAATAAAGAGGACTTGTCTGTGGAAAATAGGATTATATTAGTCAAAGTTAAGGTCTGCTAAACTAGCACCCATTGTCAGAGAGACTTTTAGCTCAACATCTTAGGTCAAGTAATTTTTCTAAAATAAGACATTGTGAAATTAAAAGTCAAGGTCTTTAAAATAAATGTATTCTAGTCACCTGAATTAATAGCATGCTTTAAAATACTGGAACAGAATTATTTCTAAAGCTGTCAGTTGGACTTGCAGACACTAGCATGTATGTACATTGTTGATGCATTTAATGGCGTGCTACCTCTTTTTCCCCTGTTATTTGTGTTTGAACTCAAGCATATATGCCCAGCTTTTCAGGATGCAGGCAATTTCTTTGTGCTATTGCTGCTGTGTGCTTAATTTAGTAGTTATCAGCCTGTTCCAATTTGTAGATCCCTTACAAATTTACCAGTGGGGATGTAGATCCCATCAGGAATTGCCTTATGAGGCATACTCTAGAATATATCTGAACTTGCCTTTGCAGATCCTTAACACCAGTTTGCAGGTGTCGTCCCCTCCCAGTTCCTAAATTCATGCATTTTCCTTGGCTTCAAGAATCAATATTGAACTGTCACTTTTGCTTTCCAGCTGTCGTGTGCTGTCAGATTTGAATTTTTGATGTATAGAGAAATTTCTTTTATCTCCAAATATTGTTGAATAATCTGTTTCCAATTCAGTTTAAAAATTCTGTGAATTCCTATTCATATTGAGTTTGACAAAATCCTCTTTCTTCGGTCATATGAAACTTATTAGGGACCTTAAATACCCCATAATTTAGCTCAGCTGAGCTTGGTGGGTGTCCAGCTTGTCTCGGCATTTCAAACGTGCTTTACTGTCGGGGTATCTGGCTGTCGATTTATTTTTCAGTGATGATGTCTGAGCAGTTAAGAAATAACTGGTTATCCAGATCACCCAAATAAGTGGAGCAGAGAACAGTTTTGTAAAAGAAATGAGCTTATGACAGTCTGCATGTGCTATTTTTATACTACATAGCAAAGGACAAGCTGTGGCACCTACCAAGAAGGCCTGGTAATTCCCACCTCCCTGTCCAAGATACTTGCTGCAGGTTAGGTTGTGAAAGTTCCAGTGGTGCTCTCTGGACTGAGGAGACTGATCCAACCAGATCGCAGCCACATAACAATGCTCCACCAGAAAGCCACCACTTGGCATGCTTCAGAGCTCAGGCTGAAGGTATTTTGTTGTTTGGTTTGTGGGTTTAATTTTGGAAGCTATACTGCAAATGGTTTGCAATGTGCCTGTGTATGTGGGCAGTTTCAGTTGTTTACAACCTGCTTCACAATACCCCATGTCCTTCTCTGAAATTTGACTGTATCAGTCTGTCTAACGAAGATACTGCCCGTCCCTGCAAATGTTCCCTTATTTATGTCCTTAGGTCATCCTGTCTGCATCAGTGTTATCACCACACCACACTCCTGAATGGGCTCCCAGAGATACTTCTGGCCTCTTCTAATTCTTTGCAGCTGCTTTTGTCTTGCTTTATAGACAGTTGTTTTCTCCTTTTGACCTATTTAAAATGAGACTGGAAAATGTAAATATTAAGCACTTCTGAAGTCTGTTCTCCACAAAGGAGCAGTTAAAACCTTTGATGATGAACAACTCTTTCATTCATTCCAGATACACAGGCATGGAAACTCACAGAGAGTGATTACAGAAGTGTTGGTGGGGATAACATCATTCTAAACTTTCTGTGTCCTTTGCCACAAGCACCACATGCTGTCTCAAATATCTTTGTCTCAACAGTGACCTCAGTGATGCAATGTCTTAGGGAGTAGGAAGGGAAGATATGATTTCTGCAAGTTTATTGAAAAAGTCTAAAAATACCTACCAGTTTGAAGTGATTGGGAAAGCTTAAACTGAAATACCTTCAGAGGCTTTTGTTTGCCTCTCGTTAGCTCGAGAACGTTGTCCATCATGAACTAAATAGTATGGACGCAAGTTTAATATGCTTGAAAATGAAGAGCAATTAAAAACCGTTCACATAGACAAGTGGAACATGTGCATGCCCCTGGCAGGCTGAGACTCAGAAGACCTTTTTCTGCTCCTATTCTGCCTCATGAGCTGCAAAGAACCATTAAGGATGACAAATTTTGCTGACTCTTGTGATTCATACTGCTCAGGAGGAGTGTTACAGCCTAAATCTGAATTCTGAACTGAGGAAGCAAGAATTTTTTTTTTGCTTCATTCACTTGGCAACACAAATTAGTTCTAGTCATTCTGGAAGCTGAGGGCCAGAAAGTTCTTTGGCGCAGAAAACTTTTCTAGTTTGCAATTCATAAAATATTTTCTCTGTAGTTTCAACCTGCTACTATTGCAGGTTTATGTCTGCCACCAGAGCAGTGGTAGGACAAAGGTGTGCTGAGGGTTTTTCCTCTTTGAGGCACTGTGGTCCCTTGAGGACTCCCAGTGCACATTCCCTTGATGCTGCCTCTGCTCCTGCCCAGTCCCCCCATTGCCACTCTGTTCTGAAGGCTGCCTTCAGCAGAGAGAGAAATCTGCTCAGAGGCATAGGCTACCTCAGCTGCTTTGTTTTCCAGGCTTGTCCTTGTGATTCCAGACTTTACCCTGGTCCACATCCGATGGAGTCTGGATTCCAGCTGCAGGGATACCCACTGTCTGCATTATTTCCCTGAGTCTCTGTCACAACCACAAGGAACAAGGATTAAGGATAGCACTGGGGAATATTTTAGAGGAAAAGCCCAGAACAGGGCTGTCCCTTACGACCTTGTAAATTCTTTATCTAAAGCGATAAATCGATACCTTTGGGTCAAGTATCTGTGAAAATTATTCTTCCACTTGTAGGAAGAATTTGCAGACATGGCTTCCATTTGGTAATAAACAGGATAATGTATTTTAGCCAGGAAATTGCAGTTATGGACCTGCAGCAGTCCTACAATGTGTTGTCATTTCTGGAAAAATCTCCTTATTTTAGGGTAGCATTTTGGTTGAGGGATCCCTATAGTGATCTTCGGCAAGCTGAGAGCATTACAGTGACAAAAGTATTTTGGCTGCTTTGAGTGTTATTAGAGAGAGCTTGAAATAGTGGTGTCTTTAAACTCTCTCTTCTCTCCTCCTCCTCATGTACCCGGTGTTGGCAGAGCATTGCAGCACACCTTGCCTTGCTGTCTGCGCTGTGCTTGATAATAAATGCACTAATATACTGGACTGAGATGCCTGATAAAAGACATCAGCAAAGAAATAGCTCATGATTGATGTATTAGAGGTCAGCTTGAAAGAATCAAGATCCCTCTCCCACAATCAGGTTTCAAGGACTGCTTACACTCTTCTTAAACCTGCTGTTAGGATCTCTGTAGCCCTAGGCAGGCAACAGTCTGGAGTTTATGTTAAATCCAAATTTTAAAACTTTGCAGTTGTGCATAGTAAAAAGGGAGAAACTCTTTTTTAACTAAGCAGAAAACTTGTGAATCCATTTGCATGACTATGACTTCACTAGCCACAGGGACTCTCCCAAGAGGACTAGCAAATGCCAAGAAATAACCAGGACTGATCAAGAAAATGTAGTTAACTCATTTACTGGAAAAGGATCGAGGTGCACTGCATTTCCTGAGTTCCTGGTGTGGCTTGAACCTCTTAGAATTGTGTTGAAATGGATTGGGCAGTTTACAACATTCACATTGCAGTTTGTACGGTCTTAACTTTGCACGCTGGCAGATTCCCTGCTTCTTTGCAAAGAAAAGTGGACCGAAACAGGTCCCTGACAGCAGAGGGTGTTTTTAGTGAGCTCAATGAAATATGCTCCAAATAGAGGTAGGTGAGAAAATGTACTGAAGTTCTGCTGCAATTTGTGAAGGTCAGATTCAGCCCAACCTACCACTGCTGTATTTTTCACTGCTCAGATGGACCTGGCAAATGATCCCCATTAGCATGAAGATGCTCTGCTCCTGATATACCACCTTGGGCAATGAATCATATGTACTGTGAACTTTGGTCCTCAGAAGTACAGTGTGATGCTGAGTACCACAGCAGATGGTGTGTAGCCATGAACTGTTGGGGGGAATTAGAAAAGACAGACCTTTTTTTTTTTTTTTCCAATTTCTACTGAAACAGATGAAAAGCAAACCTGTGCACAGCAGAGAACGTTGTGGTTGCCCCACGGATATAATAGTCGTAAGTGTACATCATCATGTCCATATCTTCTCCATAGTGTCCTGGATATTCTGTTGTTAACCTTTGAATTAAGGAAAAAGAAGATAATATAATTCACCATCTTATAGAAGAGTCCAGTTGAATGAATACAACTCAATTAGTAGATTTTTCCTGCTTCTTTGGAAGTTCTTGTTTCTTAACAGCACCATAAGATAGAGTCTCACGAGGCTGCCTTTCTCATCTATGCAACTAATTCAGGTAGCTATTTGAATAAAATTCAGCAAATTTAGAATAGTTAAGAGCAAACTGGAGTATTGGAATATATGTATATACATCTGCAGACCCAGGGTAAAAGTAATCTGAACAAGAAGATAAAGCTTGTCTACTACTTATGTCTTTATTGCAGGGATTTGCTCCAGTCTCTTGTGAGTCTCTTTGGTTTGCAGCTGTAGACTGCAGTAAATGTTGCCAAGTCAAATGACTCTAAGCATTTATCCATTTATGAATTTTATTAAGTGACTGTAACAATTAGTCCATTACTCTTTGTTGTTTCCTCTTTCTGCCTAATTTATAATGTAAAATTATGGGCCTGGATGATATTTGTGGAGTGTATTTTATCTGAGAAGTTCAAAGTGCTTCTTCAATTATTAATCAAATTATGATTGCTGCTTCCCTGGGAAATAGCCAGGGAATTATCTGTAATTCATTTTACAGATAATGAGCAGATTCAGGAAGGGGCTGGAAGCTTGACCAGTACTTTCTGTCAACATTATGTCTGAAGTCTGAATGGAAACCTGGCACTCCTTGTACTACACCATTTTACATGGGAGTTGCTAGTGGAGTTGTGTCAGCTACTCTCTGAAATGGCAAAGGGAAGAATCAGGTTCCCTGTAAGGGAGATGCTGCTCCTGTGGAAATAAACAGCCCAGCTTCTGTTGAGACTAACAGGGTTAAGGCACCTTTACAGAAATCCTGACAACCTTTTCCTGACTTAATCCAGCCCAGCAGCAGTACTTGAATGATGCTTGAAGGTAATCCAAGCGCATATTCCAGTCAGCACTTGTGCATCTTTACATTTTGTTCAATTGATGGAATTTAAGCACAGCCTTCAATATTTTACTCACTAGGAATATAGCTATTGGGATGGGTTGGAGTTTTTATAATGAGGTGTTTTGGGTGTATTTGGAGGCCAAACCTGTAAGTGTTGGAGAACGCAGAAGCTGAAAGTTTACCTGAAAACTGAGGTACTCTGGACTATTAGGTTGCTTTCCAGATCATACTCAGCTTTTGAAAGAGCATCATTCAGTTGGAACATCGTTCCTAACAAATCATTACTCCTTGACAAATGAAAAATGGGTCTGCATGTGACATTCAAGCATGGCCTTATAAGAGCCTCAAGTCTAATCAGTCAACTTCTTTGAATATATCTTGTTCCATCTGAATATATCATGCTTCCTGTCCTTTGGCCATGACATTCATCACACAGATTCTGAGTTATAGTACAAGGACACCCATCCCAGAGTGTGTTTGGGAAGCAGAAGATCAGGCCTGGTCACAGTGTCTGTTGTCAGAGCTCTGACCAAGGACACATGGATTTGCAAAGCCCTCGCAGTGCTCTGCCATTGGTAAGAAATAACAGCAGTTATTTCACAGGTCATGCAGACAGCTGCTGCAGACTAGGAAAAAGAGAAGAACGCATGTACGCTGTTCCCTCAGCCAGAGGAGAGTCCCCATATTTAGTTTACTAATTTGGACCTTGAATGTCTGATAGCGCATCTTCAGAAAATCCAGGGTCATAGAAGGTTTTAAAAATGTGGTATGGACCAGGATTTAATTTTGCATTCTCCCATCAACTCCAGGCTTTGATGCTTTGTTTAGCTACTATTATGAGAAGACACTAAGACATGTGGTTTTTATATGTTCTACCAAATGTGTTTCATAACATCTGTTTGGCACTCAGCAAGGAAAATGTTCTGTAATCTTGACCAGCAGTATGTGCAGGGCAGAGGAGACTGTGCACAACACAAGGTTAAAACGCTGCTCTTTGCTCTGCTCAGAAACAGAACTGAGAGTCAGCTGTTGGAACTTCTTTCATGGGCCTCTCAGCTGAAAAGTAGATCTGATGATAAGCTTCTGAATTGCTGTGGTCTCACAGACCTTTTGCAGAAGCATGCAGTGTTACTCTGAAGTGCATTGGGAGTTTTCGTTTAGCTTCTCTCTTTTCTTTCTGACTGCTGCCATTTCCTCCTCCCTTTCTACTAACTTCTCCACATTACCATGCAGCCTCTTAAGGCTCCTCTGCTAAGAAATGTTCAAAAAGCAAATATATGCAATTACAGAAAATAAATTATTTGGGGACTTGAGCTGCTCTGAAGTGTGTCTTGTTATATAGACAGATGCCTACTGACTCCTTTTGTTCGGGAGAGAAAAATTAAAAATAGTGCTATGACAGCAGTGTTCAAGTTCACATGAGTCTGTGTGGTCTGTCTAATTCATTTCTCTTTGACGATTGCTGCACTCATTTCTGAAACTGTTCCCCTAAGACCCTGAATTTCAAGGTTGCCTGGCTTGCACTGTGTTCTTTAGAAGGAAATGTCCATGTAGCAGGACTCTGTGGTGCGTCCCATTCCTTTTCTATTATCTCCGTTTTTTGAATCGTGAGGGTAATTCACATAAAATGTGTCTGCACTTAGAGATCCTCTAGTATTTAATGCATAGGGGTAGTCACTATGTGGTTTTCTCATCATTAAGGGGAGAAAGATAATTTAAGACAGCCACTGAGGGTCTTCCCAAAGTGGTCTGCCTGGCCCAGGACAGCAGTTCCCTCAGGATTTGTTGTAGCGTGGTCTGTACCCTTATTATCAAGTACTTAACTGAAAATATTAAATGTTTTACTCACTGATGCATACAAAGTGCCTATCAACTTGTGAGTCACCTATCACAGCGTCCAGACACATCACTTATTTACAAACATTTGTAAGCCACCTGTGGCAATGTATGGTTTGTACCTGAGAGGAGTCACGAAACGAGTGTGAGACAGTTTTTGCCCGGGTTAGTGAGGGTTTGCCTGTCCATGGGTTTCTCATTTGGGAAAAGCCATCCACAGTAACCTTCACAGTGCCCTGTAAGCACTTCTGGCCCTGAACCTATAGCAAGGAGAGTTGGGCTAGGTGAGCAGGGAGAAGTATGGGAATTGCCAAGTGCTCAAAGCTGCTGCTGCTGTTAGGGGTGTTGTAAGACCTGTATGACCAAGCCGGGGTGCCTGTGGTGCCTGAGGGGGTACGTAACAGGGGCCCTAGCAAAGAGGCTTGCAAGGCAGCTGTGAGAAGACCTGTGTTATACCGACTGTGGGCTCTAGGCACTGAGTAATTTGTTGCCAAACAAAGGCCGAGGGGCAGGGGCTAGCAGGGTGCATTTAGTGGAATTGTTTGTTGAACCCAGATACACACACGGGTGTTTGGGAAGGACTTGTAGGGGAGCAAAGAGTAATGTGAGACCTTTAAAAACTGGTAGCCTTTTCAGTCTGTATGATTTGCAAGAAAATACACAAAAGATGAACTCTGGTTCAGCTTTTCAAATCTACTGCTGGATAGTATTGGGTGTATGATGTTTGGGTACAAGAGGCTTGGAGCACCAGTGGCATTGTCAAGAGAGGAGAAAGAAGGTAATTCTATGTTAAAGACTAGGAAAGAAAATCTTGTGCTAGGGGGTGTAAGTAGTTTGGCCTGTGTGTGAGACAGCAGGAAAAGGTGACAGAAAAAGGTGTTTTCATAATGGCATTTTTAGCTCGAATAGAGTTGATGTAGAATGGTTTATCTTTTCAGTGGTTTGCATTGCTTCAACCATCCACATGTTCTTCTAATGTATTTCACTATAATCCTATAAATCTTGCCTAGGGTAGGATAGATATTGAAAAAAAAGGCATTAAATCTTTACCAGGGTTACTGTTGTTTTTATTTTAATCTGAAAATAGCTGCGATGTTTATTTTCCATGGTGAAGAATTGCTATGGTAGAGATTTATAGAAAGCACAGAGTTACTCATTGAGCACTGAGAAGAATGTTTTGTACTAATCTACAGTAATCTGTGGCATTCTTAACAATTGACTTCAGAAATAGTTATTGTGAGTCTATTATTTACCAATAAGAAGATCAAGTCGCACCAATGGCCTTAATATGTATAGTCTGCTAATTAAAGAAATAAATGGGAACTATGGGTAGGCCTTGCTTTCAGATACCAAGCAGACAAAAGAAATGAGTCTTTTAAAATATCAGAGAGAGTCAGCAGTAGAACTCACAGTTTCTGGCTCCAGTTGTTGAATATACTTACTCCCTGTAGTAAGTACAGGGTATTGGAATATCTTACACTGTTCACTTCTTGTGCAAATACAGTGCTAGCAAGGCGAATGGCTCTTCTTTAACCTTCATTTTCCTCTTTGCTGCTGAACTCTTCCTCTAACAATGCCACAGCCAAAAGAAAGAGCTGTTCCATTTCAAGATGAAAACATAAGATTTGACATTAACTTTCTGACCTTTGAGGACAAGGAGTGTCCCCTGAATGGCCTTACTTTCAGATGTTGTTTACAAATGCTTCAAGAGTATGTCTTTCCTAAAGGAGAAATTTTTTTCAAGAGCCACAAGCCTTCAAGTTACATTCAGTGAACATGGAGATCATATGCCTCTTTAATCAATTTCGACTCTTCCTCCAGCTGGAAGACAAAGGTCATCTGCTTTTAAAAATGCAAACTATGCTGAAAAGCCAAAGAAAGTCTTAGTAAGCTGTCTACAGAAATTCCGGCAAATGTTCTGAGTATAGATCCCAGATTGCTGGGCTGCTAGGGGACTAGAGGTGTCCTGGAGTTCTCTGGAGATGAGAAGTTCTCTTGTGTGGCCATGTCATGCGTTTTGGGATTGAGCTCAGGCTCCACGCTCTGAGCTCATAGATCCACAGAGACACGTCACTGCTCCTACATTCGCACTGTGTCACACTGAAAGCCACAAGCCCTCCCGGTGCTGAGGAGCCACGGGGCTGGCACAGCGGGATCACAGTTCTTCGAGGCCTGCATGAGCTTGTCCAATGCAGGTACAAGCAGCAGCAGAGAGCTCAGGGCAGCTTGTGCCTGTTCCTCAAGAAAGATATGTCCAAAGTAACTTGGCCAGATTTCCAACGTCAGAGCAAATGTGTTTCTCCTAAAATATCTCTGGAAGATAGTCCAGCAGATTGAACTGTAAGGTTGTATTTGATGGGTAATATTAAAAAAAGAATAAAACAACTAGCCCCCCCACCCCCCCAAACAGTTAAATACCTTTTAAAAAATGGAAAAAGAGGGGAGAGGAATTGGGTTGTCCAGAACGGTATGTTTCCATGACATCTATTCTGAGTTCATCTCTTGGATTTGTATCTTTGCTACTGGTTATCTCTGAAAAACCTGCATTGGATCAGATCATTTTCAATATGTCTTATGTGGCAGGTTGAGTCAAGAAAACAAAGAAGTACTTTAAGCCCCATAATTCTTGGAAAATGTAATTGTTGCCTGGACAGTGTCACCACGACAGAGAGCAGTCACAGCTCCAGACAGACCTTCTGGCATTTGAACTGCTCGTTGTTTGGAGAAGGGAAACATGCATAAACAATCTGTGCAGACTTGGGGCTGCTCTGTGACATGTGTTTGCTTTTGAGAGTATGGAGTCAAGCTTCCATTTCCTGGCAAAGATAAAAATCTGAGCTCTAATGGGACCACTTAGTGACACTGTCTCTGCATCTGTGATAGATTTCCTTCCTTTATGGTGCAAATCAGCACACAGTTTATTTTACTGTGGCAGCATTCCCTAGCCAGGTAAAGAGAGCTTTTCTGCCTCCTGTGAGGAATGTTAATTATTTTCAGTATGTTAAAAATGTGCAGAATCCATGACAAGTCTTGGCATGATGAAGAAGAAAACTAAGTACTTGTAAAAAAATTTACAAAGCAAGTGCAAAACTATGAGACTGGAAAAGATTAGTAGATTTATTTTCAAAATGAGTTTACTGCAGAGGTAAACTGGGAATTAATGGTGTGAAGATGAGCTGTGAAACAGAACTACTGGGTTCAAAGAGTAAGGATATAAGTACTGCCAAATAAAGTCCTTCTTTATGTATTTGAGTTCAATCATTTTATCAAGCAAAGTGAAAGCGAAGTTTTGGTTTCAGTCAACATGATGGTGTTATAAATTAGTATTCCAATAAATACTAGCAGTTCTCAAAAACACAGGAGTGTTCTAGGTGTAAAAACCAGGGAAAATTCTAACAAATGAGTTGCGTGGCTCATACACATAAGAAAAGCCTATCTTTATTCGTTGTAGGGTCATCTCACTTCAGGAGGAATGTAATCCTGGAGCAGAAGAGCCAAGAGAAACCATCCATAAGGATCAGCTGTCTTACTGCTTTTATATTTGCCAGAGAGCCCTCTGTGGAGACAACTGGAAGAGGAAAGAATTACTTTTCCACATAGTCATATACTAATAGAAGCCTTTGCATGAAAATAAGCTGCTTCAACCAAAACATAGGAGTCAGCAGCATGCTGATTGCCATTTCTCCACAGTTACTTTACTGACAGCTAGTTTCTGGAACAGAACAAATACTATTATAGTTTGGGGCAGAAACTGCAATAAATAATGATACTCCATACACACACATTTTTGTTGTGTCTTATATGCATATACAGTGTGAGGTCTTACCCATGGTAGCCCAGAACTACTTTGCAATTTGTTTGGAAAACATTCTTTCTGTCAAATGCATCTTAACTGGAGTGCAAGATACAGACCAGAAGTGTGATGCGTGAACAAGGGTCTTGTGACAATAACTTGGAAACACCAATGGAAGTTAGGTTGTGAGGTCTCCTGAGCTTAGGGGATGGGAAGTTTGGTTTCCGTACACTGAAGTTTAACAATTCAGACAAGTCACATCTGTGACTTCATAAGTAAAAGTTAGTCCAAAGCATGGGGTTTCACACTACCCCAGTGAAGTTCATGTTGGTTATAGCTTAGCACAGTACTCGCCCAGAGTACTCGTACACTGTCTAGGTAGGGTAAAGGGAGCAAACCAGAAAACAAACCATTCCCAGCAGACGACAGAAGAGAGACCACTGTTCTAGAGGGGAGACTTTATCTACATGGTGTGGGTCCTCCAGTAAAAAGTCCTCCTATGTGGGACCCCAGGATAACTGTGGCAGAAAGGGACTTCAAAAAGTCTCTGCTACAGCCCTCTGCTCCAAGCAAGGTCACCCACAAGGTCAGACCAGGCTTCTCAGCCTTTATTCTGTTTAGTCTTGAAAGTGTCCAAGGAGCCTCAATGAGCAATCTGTCCTCATAGAAGAAGCAGTTTTCTTTACATCCCACTGAGCAGCAGTCCTGCCCTCAAGCATGTCAGCTGCACCCCCCAGTTTGGTGTCATATGCAAACTTGGCCAGCATGCCTCCTCAAGGTCATTGATAGAGATATTAAGCAGGACAGGCACCCAGGCAGAGTATCACCTTTTAACCATTGCCCTCTGAGCCTGTTAAACCACCATATTTTAACTCATCTAGTTGTCTGTCCATCCAGACCATAACATCCTAATTTGGATAACTGTATGTGGAAAGAGCTTACCTTGCTAACTCCAAAGGCAGAATGGTTTTATAATGAACCCATAATCACAAACTATGCACCAGAAGCTTTTCACAAGCCAGGTGACACAGCTTCCCACCAGTTTTACAGCTCTCCCCTCTCAGAAGAATGTGAGTACATGGGATTTCTACCCTGCTTAGAGGGAAAAACGCTTCACCTTTCTTTGAAATGCTGCCTTTTCTGCATGGAACTGCAGGTGAACTGCGTAAAGTTTTCTTTCCCAAGCATAAAAACAGAGTGTTGTCACTGTTGGAAATAGAAGGGCAGTATAGGAGTCTCTGTGCAGCTGAGATGAAAACTAAAGACTTCAGTAACCCCCCAACATTTACATTAGGATTTGCCTTACTCTGAATGTCAATTTGCAAAGCAGAGACAAAGCTGTTCCCAGTTGTCAAGACAACATCTGAGGGAAGAAGAACTGTTAACAATAACAAAAAAAGTCAGAGATTTCTGTTCTCTCTCTGAAAATGTATGCAATATTAGAGGAGTACAAGAGATTGAAAGAACTGCTTAAAAGTCTGAGTGAGTTTCCCTTAGAGGGAAGAGCCTGGGCAGGTATGTTTATTTACAGGTAGAGAACATCCGTGGGCAATGTCTAGAAAGGAGGCAGAGGAATGTTCAGAAGAATGTTCAAAGACTTTGTTACAGAGTTCCTGTAATTTAAAGACTTTAAAAATAATAATAATAAAAACATTTCTTTTCCTCCTGCCTGCAAGGAGACTGAAGGATGAAAAGCAAGGCAGTGCTGTTGTATTTGGCCAGTAGCCAGCCAGCCAAGTAAGACCAACAGGCACATAAACAGTTTGTATGCATCTCAATGGGAAGCTTACTTCAAAGCTGAGTTCTGAAAAAAAAAATTCAAAAAAAAAATTCAAGCACAGATTTACTTTTTTCTCCCCCTACTTACTTTCTTTTTTTTTTTTTTTAAACTGTGGGTGGGTTATTCTTTGAATCCCTGAGAACAGCTGAATTTAACTTGAGTGTAACCCTGGAGCAAAAAATTATGAGTTCTCTTAGACAGAATGGACAGGAGCAATATGAGCTTCCTCTATACAGTCTGCTCCTGTCTTCGGTTTTAATTTAGAGAAACCACATCTGTGGTGTGTTTTAGAGAAACCAGGAAGCTTGGGATGCATAGCTCATTTTTCCACAGTCTCTGAGAAGTTGCCAGCACCAGTTGTGATACTCTGTTAGGATGTGACCACCTTTTCCTTTTGGGTTTATGATCAGTAGCTCATTTTGACTTTGATCTTTAAAGAGTCTTGAGAGAGGAAGCATAGTTGTATGGACTAGTAATATTATTTCTGAGGTAACTGGTATAAGTTCACTCCTGTAAGTCATTGTGGCACAAACGTGTAGCCCAGAGATGTTCCTACTCCTGTAAGTGTGCTGGATTTATAGTGGGAAAATGTCATTCCACTTAGGAGACTTGTGTCATGGTTTCCAGCACAGCTAGGCTGATGCTGAACCCCAGGCCTGTTCATTGAGGGCCAGCTACTGCATTTTGCTGCTCAGTGTAACTGCATCCTTACTCTCTTCCCTTAGCCATGGATCCTTAAGAACCCCGTAGCAGACTGGAAATAACATCTTTAGCTCCCTAAAGCACAGTTAACTCTTCTTCAGACAAGGTTTCTGACAGGTCAAGCAGCCAAAGACATTCATAGGGACTGTTGGGGGAAAGAGGCTCCCAGGTTTGGTGTCTGCTTGAACTCACCAGCAGGAATATGGGCACCTCCGGCTATAGCGGCAGCAGTAAAATTGCCATTCACGGTCCAGCACCGATGGAAAATACTGACTCTGGAAACCAGCCACCAGCCCATTGTTTGAGCAGGTTTGATACCTAATAAAGAGGAGAAAGAAGAGAACACACAAAGAAACCGTGGTATTAGATTACTTGATAGTTTCAAGGGTTTCTCAAAATAGCATTAACATTTTTGATACAGAGTGGAAGTTAAGGGTTTGACTTTGTGCTGAGAAGCACTGTTTGCACTTGCTGTGTATTGAGTAACTCTTTTCTATAAGAAAGCAGCAGTATTTAACTAATGTCTTAACATTTATGTTGTGTTTAAAACGATTTAATCTGGCTAAAGTATTTAATCATTCTAGTATGCTAACCAGGAAAGAAGATTGTGCTGTTGTTGGTGTTCTCAACTGTTTACAAATCATGAGAGTGACTTCAAAATAGTCCATTAATACTTTTGTCTATGACTGTTGGTATTTGAGGATTTGGGCTTTATTGAACTAACCTTTTCAGCTGCTTCTCTACCAAAAAAACCAAACTACACCAAACCAAAAGCAAACAAACAAAAAACCAAATAAAAAACCAAACCAACTGAACAAAAAAACCAAAGAAAAAGCCAAACCAAAAAAATCAAAGCAACCAACCAAACAAAAAAACCCCAAAAGAAAAAAAGAAAAAAGAAGCTTTAGAAGCTATTTAATAGAAGAAGTTAATTAACTTCTTTAATTGTTTTCTTTCACAATTATGTGTCTCCAGGAGAAGGGAATCTTTATTAAAAATATTTAAGCATGTGATAACATCATGATTTGATAGCAATCACACAAGGAAAACTGCGATTCAGATGTTATGGAATTTTAAGACTCACATAAATTTTATGATGATTTTCAAAAGAAAAATCTGCTGCTTCGTGCTTTCTGTGTACTCAGTTCTGCCACATGTGTGAATCACTGCCTTCAGGTGGAATCGACATGGTCTCAAAGCATGCATGCTTCTCTGTCTGCACACCCTACAACACCTAAACACTGATACCCAAAGTAATTGAAGTGGTAATCAGTTTGAATAGCTTGCTTCTTGGAGACTAAAGACGAGGAGCTCATGGAAACAGGCAGGTCATTCGTTCAGCTATTGAGTGCTCAGCCTCTCAAGCACCTTCCTGGACTCATTGCTTCCCTATTGTGAAAATGACAGGAATGACATTTCTTCCACTGCTTTTCCTTTCCTTTCTTTTCCTTTCATCAAGGAAAACCTGCAGCACACTTTCTCTGCGATTTCATAAAATCAAGTACAATGATATATCCGAAAGACACTTTCAGAAGTAACTGTATGATTAACAAATACCAAAAATTTCCCTTCCTTTCATGCAATGACCTCATGATTTATTTTAATGACCTGAAGTTCCCAGCAGGGAACATCATCTATCAGAGTCTGGCGTTTGGAAAGACATTCGTTTTTGTACAGGGGTGTTAGTGCTTGCAAAGACAGTGTGAGGCTCAAGTGTTTGTATGCAAAAACTGAAAAACTGATCAATTTTGACCAGTGCAGTGATGAATTTCCCTGCTTAATTTTCAGCCTCCACTTTTGAATGCAAGGGTCTCTTCTCTATGTCCCTTCCCCTGTGTTCTGTTGTTCAGACGAGTATTTACATTTGTTTGTGTCCCTGCATCTCCCACGCTGATGGGGCCACACGTACTTGTTGTGCTTTGTGAGACTCTTTCAAGGACCTTCAGAGTTAAATCATGGAAGGGACTCTGAGTTGCTATGGTATCACACCAAGTAAGGCAGTCTGGCTTTCACTCAGAGGATTCCAGCAGGACTTTGATAGGAAGTTGCTCTGCTTTTTGGCACATAGGCCATAGGAACATATGGCTAAGACTCTGTAAACATACTGGATAGCTGCAGATGATTGGTGTTATCCTGATGGAAGAATGGTCGACACACAGCAATATGGGGATTGGTTGTACCTGTTGCAAGATGAGCAGTAAATTGTGTAAAATAGCAACAAACTTGCGCCTCATCTTCTTCTGTCTCTCACCCTTCCCAGTTACCGGCATTTGTGCTGCTCAAGTCCTCCCTGGGAGATTTTCCAGCTCTTTTACTTAGGTGTAATAATGGGAGCACTTTATTTCTCCATTTCCTTTGCATTTCCTCTCAGAAGCTCAGTGCTGCCCTGCAATTTCCCATCCTCACTGATCAGCGTCTGATATTCCTGCTCATACTTGTCTTTGCAGGAGGTTCTTCCTTCTTTTCTCTTCCTACCTGCTCACATTCAGTCTGGGAAGTCCTGTCCTCTTTCCCACTGTCTTTGTCCTACAACAGTTTTTATTTTCTTGACACATTTTTTTCTACTAATATAGTCCAATTGTGATGGGAAGACTCTTTTTGGAAGACATGTCATCACTCATGGACACTTCTCTCTATAGTGAATTGAGAAACAAACCTAGCTAGTGTAACATTCATATATTTACATGCACACATATTTGGGTACCAGATTTTAGGAAAGTGGGGTTTTTTTTTTTATTCTGATTCTATCTTCTCATGATAAGTTTGCTTAAAAAAATATAATTGGAGTTACCTTAAAAATTAGTTTCTTAGATGGAAAGTATGGCTGGAAATAAGCCATGTCTAATAATTAAATTGCCATTTTGTTTTAACATAATTCAAAGTAAAATTTGAAATACACATTAAAGCTCATATTCATGTCTCTCTCTCTTTGCTTCTGTCTCATACGCAATGTCCTGTAATCTGTTATTCAAGCTCAGTATTTGGTTTATCAAAAGAAAGATAATAGTGATGTTGAAGTACTTTTCTTTAGCTTTGAGATAATGTAAGATTTTTTTCCTTGATCTTTCTAATTTTCCAGTAAAATCCAGATACTCCTTCAAAAATGAAGAAATGATCTCAGAACCTGGAGTGCTTATTTGTGAGCTCATATAAAATATTTCCTTCTCTTTCCTTTTCCCAGCTGGCCACTTTCCTAAAAGCAGAAAGTAATTCTTCAAGGGAAACAAACAACCCCTCCCCACACACCTTTTCAGTCGGTTGCTCTATGCACTAATGTGTGCACAAACAACACTTAATATGTCAGAATTTTTTCCTTCTCTGCTGTCACAGCAAATTCTGAAGCAAGAAGTGTTAATAAAAATTAGTGATTCAGTAACTTTGATTTATAGCCAAATCAAAAAAATGCCTATTTCATGAGACCCACTTTTTAGCACTTTTGTTGTAAAGGGTGGTTCAGTATTCAGAGTTCTCCTCACTCCTGAAATCCTGACATTGCTAAGAAGAAAGGAAAATGCCTCTTACAAGGTGAATGCAGAAGAACGTGAGAAACTGGTTGGGACTGTGTGGGATTAAACTTGGCATTGGTTAGGTTTTCTTTTTCTAGTTGGCTCAAATTGCGATGTGTGAAGAGTTGCCTTTTGGATCTGGTACTGGGAGAAGAGGAGGCGAGCTGGCTGGTAGGGGGGGAGTGAGAAGACTGGTGGTGAGGACCGGGTGCTCTTGAATGGGAAGTTGCCCTTCCCTTGGGTACAGTTGTGGGAAATGTCTGCAGTGTTCCATAGAAAGCCTTGTTCTGGGGGAAGTTCTGTGTAGTAACGGGGATATGGTATCTGAGACTTTCCTGGCCTGCTGTGATTCCTGTGAAAAGGCTCTCATCTGCGAAATCTTCTTCTGAACTGGTTAACAAGCATGGTACAGCTGAGTTCTGTCACGGTAAGCAACTAAAGCATGCATCCATGTTACAGATGCAGTTCAGGTCAGAACTGCTTTTGTTGTTCACTGGTGAGCTTTTATCTGTGAGACCAAACAAGAGCTGGTGTGAAGCAAGCCCACCCAAAATGCATATGTGAATTTTGGGTCTGTGCATGACCTATTTCACCCTAGAGATCCTCTTCAATTGTGCCTCATTATTTGCGAACATCGCTAAGAGCCTCAGCAGCCAAGTGTGTACCTCGCTGACTCAACAGCTGCCTGCTGGACTGAATACAAATAGTGCTTACAAGAATAGAATAGTTTTGAGCAATTGAACCAATTCTTACACCTACATTTTAATTTTGCTCTTTGCTAGACACAGCCCCAGAGTGCTGTGTCCCATCTAATGCTGTTGCTCTGTGGTAAACCTCCCTCTGAGGCTCCCCGTGCCTCAGGTACATAAGCACCATGTTATCCTGAGGATGACAACACAAAGAGGAAGCTTGTTCACTACAAATCTACCCAGGGAAGCCCAAGTCAAGATGCAGGTAGTGGTGCTGTTGGAACCTGCATTGGATTCCTGCTACACTGATTGGGATAGTGCTCCCTGAAGCTCTCTGGAGACATGCAGAGGCTGACACAGCTCAGTAGGCACTGGGTCATGCTGCACTGAGGGTGATTTGTTCCTTATGACAGGGAAACCCGAGAGTGTCATTCCCTGTCCCTGTGGAGGGAGGGCCTATACTGCTCTCCTGAGTTATCTTTGTGGACTGTCCTCCTTCTGTGTAATTTGGTTAACTGCATGACGAGAGCAAATTTAATGGTTGGTCTGTTACAGGTGAATTGGGAGAAATAAGAGGCTGAGGGCAGGCTCAGGACACTTGCAACTCTGGCACCCAGACAGAGGGAACAACTTATGTAGGAACCCAGAGTGCCGAGAATATTTCTCTGCCTGGTTTTAAGGGTTCTTACCCCCCTGAACAACACGGTTTTAGCCTCCAACCTTGGAAAAAATTACCAACAGTCAGACAAGAACTAGAAAATACAGTGGTGTGAATTAGGTGATAGACTACTATGTAAGATTGTCACAGGGTGAAAAATTTAGAGGTTTTGAGCTTCTCTTTGTAGTAAATAGATAAGAGTAAAAAAAATCAAAATGGAGGATTGTTGTTGTTCTCTAAACCTTCTTCTCCTTCTTCTACTACTCCATATTCTGCAGTAAAAGTAGTTTGGAATGATTGGATAGAAAATTCTGCAGTTCCTAGTCGTGTTACTGAATAATTGGTAGGAAAGTGGAAATAATGTACGTTTTTAGTAACTATTGGTTAAAATATCTTTAAAAGCTGTATAAATCTTGATAACTAGAGCTCACTCCTGCTTTTCTGTGCTCTATGCTGTACCTGGGTCACCCTAGTGGCTCTGTTCCTCTGATAAGACTTAATAAACAACTATCTGGAAGCATTGAAACTCAAGGAAAAGTCTCGGTTTATCTTTGAAATTCCTTGCAAGGACTTTCAGCAAATTCTCTCCCATCAGGAGGGACTTGATTTACTGCATGGTTCAGTGTCAAACTTTTATGTGTTTGATTAGGCCACGTCAGTCTCTAAAAGCCAGTTCTATGAGGAGTCTTCCTTATCTGTTGTGAGGTGCTGAGACATGTTGTCATGACTTCCACATGCCAAAGACAACATCTGTGACATCTTCAGCAATCTTTTTCTTTCATTTAGGGGGTGTTTATGACTTACTTTTTTCTCCCTGACTCAAGGGAAGGCAAGGCCCTTTTCACCCTGTTGATTTCTTCTTGACAGTAGCTGATGAGGCCTCTTTTTCTACAGAAACACTCCTCTTCTCCTCAGATGCTCCCACTGGACTCAGTCCATTGCAGCTGTGCTAAATGGACTTGTAACACTAGTTCTTTAACCTAAACTTAGGGCTCTGGAGAAAATTAACTTGTTTGTGCAGATAACAAAAATGGGAACATTTTCAAAGGGCAGCTGGATTATTGGGTTTGGGTAACAGAGCCTCAGATTTGAAATTTGGGATTGGTCGGAGATTGGGAACAAAACCAGTTCCTACTGATATACCAAAGTGTGCTGCCAGAGCCTGAACGGGAAGGTCCTTTGCTCAGTAGTCTGTCTTTGCACCTAGTTTGTGGGCAAAGGAGAGAGAGAATGGGAGTGGGGAGGGAGAATCTGGATATCTGTTTTTTCCAAGTCCCATCTAAACACTTTCTCAGAAGTCTAAGCAAGGAAAAGAGGCAATAAACATGGAGTAAATAGCTCTTGGCTGGAAATGCTTCGGCGTTGTGCTTTACAGCTAACTGGGAGTATATTGTGGATATGGCATGGTTTCATCTCTATTATGTGGTGTAAATGAAACTTATTTTCCTGGAAGGAAAAGTTGCTTGTCTTTGCTTGCAATCTTTGGTTCCTTTGTGTGATCCCTGTCTTTTGGTGTGATAGTTTTCAGGCAAGAAAAGCAGTTTTTCTTAAATACTTTGTACAGTAACTGCTCTGTAGAGACAACTATGTAGTATTCAACAAAGAAGTGAAGAACAGTCTCACCCTCAGTCACTCAGAACTTAGGTGGTGAAATATTTAAACAAGGTAAATATTTCTCCAGTACAAATGGAGATAAGAATGTAGAATTTGTGCTCCCTGAAATAACAGAATTCTTTGAGAAGTTGCAACATACAAATTAGTAGGACTGCGGAATCAGGGCCTGTTCTGGAGACTTTTCCCTACTCCAGACATGAGTATTTCCAAAGTATCCAGGAACTGTTTCTTGTTCTAGGTTTTTCTCTCTCTATTGAGTATCATCTTGGTTAGCAGATAGCCTCTGAAGGAGTAAGATGGTGAAACAGATTCAACAAAGCCTTTGTACATGTACTTAACTTTAAACACATTCACAGATTAATGAAGCTGAGAAGGCGTTCCTGGTCATCTGATCCAATCTATTGCCACAATTTCCCCTTTGAGTCTTGTAACAGGTTCACAAGCTTCTCATATCCTTTCAGCAAAACACAAATGCACATAATCTCTTCAGATGTGTATGCACATACATGACTAACTTCAGGGATGCATTTATGCAGTGAAGCACCATAGTTAGATATACTCTGAAACGCCACTAGGTAATTCCAGGTAGTGGTCAGAATGGATTAGTTGTCATGAGTCTGCTTGTGAAAGAGGTGGGGTACCCCAGAGAGAAGTTTTTAGAGAAGCTGTTCTCTCCATTGACCCTGGAAGGAGGCAAAGGTCATAAACTAAGCATCACTAGGCATTAGCTGCCTAATGTGGATCCGTGTCATTGTCCTCTTTCTGTTGAATCATTTTTTTCGTATCTGAAATATTCAAAGTTTTACGGTTTAATTCTCCAAGTCTGTACAATACCTAGTGTTAGTGAAGGAAGCAAATTTACCAGGAAGCTCTGCCAGTGGTTCCCTCTTGCTCCCAACTCTCCTATCCCAATGGTCCCCCCATCCATTTCTGTCATTTTGCCCCAAATGCTAAAGGCCAAAGAAAATAATGAGTTGGAGACTCTTTCTTCTCTCTTTTATATTCCCTCTTCATTTTCTCTCTTTAGCTTTTCTTTGTTTATTGTCTTTTCTAAAGAAACCTCTTTTGGGTTTGTCTCTATTGTGCAGCTGCACAGTGGTCAGGAGTGGTAATTTGAAAATCACCATTTGAAATGCCATAAGCATAATTTGTCAAAGGTTATTTTTTTGGTGTTTCTGCCAGACTAGAGTTTCTGACTAGAGTTCTGGCTGAGAAACCAGAGGGAATTCAGAGAAGAGCTGTAAGTATGATCAGTGCTTGCTTAGGAGTGCTGGAATATAAAACCTCCAGAGGAGAACTAGAAGAATGGAGATGTGTTCAGCCTGAAAGCAAAAGCATGGGTGAAGGTGTGTGGGTGAGGAAAAGGCATAGCTGCTACCTATAATTAAGTTAAAGAGATTTTACAAAAGGATGCAGCAAGCTCATTCTCATTTCTCAGTGAAGGTAGGGCAAAGAATAAAAAGCCAAAATTACAGCAGAGTACTATCTTTGACACTGTCTCCCAGAACACTATCCTGGAAAAGCTGGCAGCCCACGGCTTGGACAGGTGCACTCTTCCCTGGATTAATAACTGGCTGGATGGCCAGACCCAGAGAGTGGTGGGGAATGGTGCTGCATCCAGTTGGCACCCAGTCACTAGTGGTGTCCCCACTAGTGGGATCTGTGTTGGGCCTAATCCTACTTAATACTCCAGGGAGTATTATATAGAATTCAGTAGTCCAGGGAGGTGGTGGAGTTCACCATCCCTGGAAGCGTTTAAGGATAGACTGGACGTGGCACTCAGTTGACATGGTGGTGTTTGGTCACAGGTAGGGCTCAATGATTTCAAGTCTTTTCTAACCTAATTGATTCTGCAAAATTTTGGCAAAAACTTGACAGACTTGTAGTTACTGGTGGTACAAGTGATTGAATATCCCTCAGTGTGGTGTGCAAGGTGAGACAAAATGCTGTGTGAGACAGAGCTGAAGAAGGAATATTATAGTCCATCCTACAAGGATGGGAAACGAACTTGCAAATCCAACAGAGTGCTGTGTCAGCTGACATGAGAATGATATATTGCTCACCAACAGATTGGTTTGTTGGGAGATCAGCAGGGAAGAGAGCTGGCCAAACAGGAGCTAATGGTACAGATGGTGACTCATATTTGTGGTCCCACTTGATTACTGAGTGAATCTTTTTAGAATTGCGGATGGCTCCAAATAGCAATTAGGTGGGTGTGGAAGAGAGAGAGAAGAGGGGCACCTATGAGAAGTAAGAATGCCAAGAGAGAAGGCAGGATCCTCAGAGGTCCCCCAGGATATATCCATGCCATCACATTAATTTGAGATTGCACTTGCCTACGCTTTCACTCCAGTCTGGGATGAGACTGCTGGGCTTTTGGGCAGCAGTGTTGGCATGGCCAGGGATGTGCTGGCTTACAGCAAAGCCTCTCCCCATGAAGCACTGTCGATACAACCAGTTCAGCCCCGGGGGTGGAAAACTGAAAACTGCAGAATCCAACCAGGAACAGCTGGCTAGGATTTATGGAAATGGCCCAAGTAACTAGGAGTACAAGTTCACCTTTGCAAAAGGATATGTGTTCACTAATCAGTTTGATCTCCCCTGCTCCCAAAACAGAAGAAAGGAAGAAAGAAAGGAAGAAAAAGAAAGAAAAAGAAAAGAAAGAAAAGAAAAGAAAGTAAAAGAAAGAAAAAGAAAAGAAAGAAAAAGAAAGAAAAAGAAAAGAAAGAGAAAGAAAGAAAAGAAAGAGAAAGAAGGAAATAAAAGGAAGGAAGGTTGGTCTATGCAGCGTAGGCAGAGAGATGTAGGGATGTTGGACTGGAAATGTGAGCTAGTGAAGAAATACTAAAATAACTCCAAAAGCTAGTAAAGGGGGAGAAACAGAGTTCAGCAATTAAAGAGGGGTTGGAAAAGAAATAAATTTGGAGAAAATATAGGGTTTGCTATAGGAAAAAAGTAGGCAACAAAGAGGACAAAGTGAAAAGATTTTTTTAAGAGGTGAAGGAAAAAAGATTCAGATAATACACTGTGGATGTAGTCGTGCTAAGCATATGGAGCATGGTGATGAATCGTTACACATCAGAAGAAAATGTCCTGTATAGAATTATACAGTATCCTGTTTGTGAGAAGAGAACTTGAGCAATTGCTGCCAGGGATTTTTAGAAAGAGAATAATAAGTTTATTTTGAACAAAAGAAATGTCTAATTCAAAATTATTATGCAATAAATAGAAATTGCATCAACATATAAAAAATGAAGAAGTCATCCAGGATTATCACAATGTCTTATTTCTGCCTGTTTTGCAGCTCTCCCCCTTTTTTCCAATTCTTATTCCAAAATTAAGTATAGGGTCAATCTTTTTTTCCCTTAGCAATTGCATCAGCCATAGGTGTGTATCATGTGGTAAATGAAAGAGTATGAATGATTCAGAACAAAATTCTGAATCATTTAAAAAGCAGGAACTTCACATTTCATTGCTAACCTATTCCCACATAACAAAATTTAAAAAATCACATTGCAATTTCTGGAACAAAATGATTACAAGTATTTGAAAATACTCATTCCTGCATGCATTTCATTCTGTCCAAAGAATAATTCAATCCTAGAGTTGTCCAAAACTCTGTTTCCCATTTCATGAAAAAACCCAGAAGATAATTAAATACTGGGTATTCTGCCCAAATATGAAATACTACACTTATTTCCAGAAATTATGGTGGTCGCATTATGTGATCACCTTTGCCTCCAAGGCTGATGGAAAATGTAGCATTTAATTAAGCAAACTGACTGTATTAGGGAATTAACATGATATTCTGCTATCAACATACAGATATATATGCCACCACCATTGCTTGTTAGTGTGGATTTTTGGCACCTGTAATAACAGCACAACTAGAAAACAGCATTTCTCTATGCCTAAGCGAAAAAGACTAGCAACAAAAACACAAAGCAAAGAGCCAGTGCAATACAGAGATTATTTTTACTAGTGATAAGAGCATGAGGATGGAATGAGGAGTTTTGCAGTTTGTTCCCCCGTTTAGACACTGATTCAATGTGGCTTTTCAAGAGGGACTTTATGCTCTCCTCAGCAACGGTTCTTGCCTCATTTTCCTTATCATTGAAACAATAGCAAGACTGAACCACTTCACAGCTGAGGTTGTGAGTGACCAAAGGACACAGCATTTGTAAAGCACACTGACACCCTCCAGCAAGAAATTGCTATAGAGAAGACAAATGTGATGCTGGTCACCTCCCATGCATCGTGATTAATGAGTCTTAGGGCAGTGAAGCCTGCTGGTTATTGTGATATTAATATGCATTTGCATTGTTCTGACCACAATATTAGGACCCACATTCCACAGGGGTTATCAGGGCTGTGCCCTCCAGGGATGGTTGGGGTTATCCTACCATTCAGTTCCTGCCCTGTTGATCTCTTCCCACCAGCACTCTGTCGGCTCACCGAGGCTCTGGGATGCTGGCATGCAGGCATAGTTCCACAGTCTGTCAGAGCCTTCCTTCTTGCTGAAAACACTTCTGACGGCCACGATCACCTGCCCATGTGGGCACTGAAAGTTGAAACCTTGCCGGTACACATTGGCCCATTCATCATTATCTCCATAATTATAGGGACCATAGTAATAGTCACTGTACTGGCCCCATGCCACAGTCACCAGAGGCAGGAACACGCAGAGAAGGAAGATGTCCATCCTGAAGATGTTCCTGTCTTAGAAGTGCCCCTCTGGTTTGTTGGGCTGGCCCTTTTATATCGCCTCTAACATTTGGCTTCCAGATGTTGTGCTTTCAGATCCAAGTGCAGTGTGTCATTGCTTAGCAAACCTTCTCAGAGCTACAGAAACGTCCAATTACTTTTAAGGTGGAATTCTGCAAGTACAGTAAGTCTGCAGTCCCTAAGAACAGGGTCTTCCCACCACCACAAACCATCTGTGATCCTTTACTGCAGGGCTACTGTACACAGCAAGCTACATGTCATAATACAGCTGTCACAGACATCCCACTTCCATCCTCAAGACAGTGGTTAAATTTGAAAAGTACTTTATTTGAAATTAAAGCTCTATTTGAAGTT
Source organism: Corvus kubaryi (assembly GCF_017639235.1). Classification (NCBI taxonomy): domain Eukaryota; kingdom Metazoa; phylum Chordata; class Aves; order Passeriformes; family Corvidae; genus Corvus; species Corvus kubaryi. The sequence continues at coordinate 9,782,967 of NW_024581112.1, read as the reverse complement.
GCCTTTTTCCATGATTAGTAATCGTCTGTGTGTGTGTCACCATCCTGTTTTTCCTAAATGTGTGTGACATGATTCTGCCAGTGCCTAGAAAGCAGGGAACTGGGCAAGGTGAGAGAATTCACTGCTCCTGTTGAAAAACTCCTTTAGAAATTTTGGGTTGGTTTGGTTGGAGGGAAGGTGGAGACCAAATGACTGAGACTTTGTCTTGGCATGGGAACAGCCCACCCTGAGAAGTAGGGCATTGGCTTCCTCAAAGCAGAACTGATTTTGCTATGACTGTGTGTGAGCTCTGTGAAACTGTGGACTCGGCAGAGGTTTTAATTTGAGGATAAAGCACATAAGCAAGTTACAATGAGAAAAGCTTCATGCGTGACCAGAGCCTACTGAAATCTCTGAGCAAGGGCCTTGAAGCTACCTTGATTTTATCATGGACTAGGAACACAAGGCTGCTGCTGAGGAGCTGCTGTGTTGCAAATTCAAAACCTGACTTGCCACTTGGAAAGTGTTTATATGTAAAATCCTTAGGCAATTTCTTTATCCGGAACCCATTCTATTCAGGAAAGTCTGGAATGGCGTGCTTTACTTAACTATGTACTTGACCCATAGAAAACTCTGGGACTTGAGCATGCTTTAATAAGTAAGACAGTCCAAAATCAATCTAACATAGTCTACTTATGTCTGTGTTGCCTCTGCTGTGTTGCTAATAAAGTGTGTGACCCTTGGAACAGCTCCAGATTCAGATTCTGTATCTTTTAGTGAAATCCAGAGACCATTTCTTGTTGCAAGCTTCTTCTCAAATCTTTTTGCTACCTCTCTTCCACATTTGGACCATGCACAGAAAAAAGAAAAAGAAAAAAGAAAGAATAAAAAGTGTATGAGTTTTTATTCTCTTGCTGGTACTGACAGAAAGACCTGTGATGGTAACTGTGGACTTCTTCTTCTCTAGGGATCTCCAAACCATCCTGCCTGGTAATTTCTTTGCAGGAGCATAAGCATCCCAGGAGGCCGGTGCCTTTACTAACAAACCTCAGATCTCAAAACTGCCTTCAGCCTCATCAACCAGGTGCTTTTGTGCCTTTAGCTAATAGCTTTTCTTGTAGCAGAACCTTGTTCAACAAAATTGTAGGTGGTGGTTGGCTCTTTTCCAGAGCAGTGCAGCAACATCTCAGCTGTCCATGCTCACAGCCAGTGCAGATCCACATGCACCTGGCAGGGGAGAGTTGCTGATGTGGCTCAGTGCCTCACCTCCAGCTGTAGCAGCCCCAGATGCCTGGGGAAGGGGACTGTGGACACAGCAGAGAAGAGCCCTTTCCTTGGAGCTGCCCTAGATCCTAGGTAACAGTGGGGGACACAGGTACCCAGTGTCTAAAGAGAGCGGAAATTTAAGATTTAAAACCCCCATAAGTATCTGATGAGCACCAGAGTGCGTGAGCTGCACCATCTCACATGAGTCTTTCAGCTGGCTCAGTAGTGTATGTTCTTTTCTCCCTTACTTCCTTAAATGCACAGGCACATCAGGGAGTACTGCACACTGCTGTATATGCCTAAGAGGCATTCTGGAAGAAGTTTTAGCAGGAAGAACCACATTATCATATACATATGATCCTCACCTCACATAACCCTTTATAAGCACCATTCCTTGCAACAAAGTCTTACATAACCCACAAAATGACAGGCAAGAGGGGAGGGGAAGGTGGAATGAAGGCTCTATGGACAGTAGGCAGTCTTTTTCCTACCTTTGACAAGTGTGTGAAGCTTTGAGGTGTCTGTTTTCACTTCTTACATACAGTCTACCCTGCCTGATCCCAGTTAGTGGATAGAGTGGCACTTCCATGCTGCACTGTGATCAAGAATTGGCTTGGCTGCTATGCAGGGAAGATATTGAACACAGTGGATGGGGAAGAACAACTCCCTGTAGCAGTTGTGGCAGTTCAGACATGTCCTGACCAGCCTTATTCTGTTCTGGCCAGTGATTTGAGCACAAAAGTTCAAAAGCCAGTGGCTAGAAGAGCTGCAAACTAAGCTGCAGCTTGGTGTCTTTGGTTGTCCTCAGCTACAGTTTGCACTACAAGGTATTTAAAAATCAGTCTCTCTCTGAAATTACCTACCCTTTATTTTGACTTTAAAAAATCAGCTGCATGCCATGCATATCCAATCTTTGGAAAAGCAGAAAGTGTCAATGAAGTGATAAATATGAGGTGCTAAGACCAATTTTTCATGATCGGTTCCTTGCTGTGAAATCTACATTGTCATGTAATTTTTTTCCTCATCAGCTCTTAGAAATGTTGCATTTAATCCACACAAACAATTTAATTTCTCTCCTGCCCAGTGGTGACAGATGAAAGTGATTATTCTTGATATCCTGCCTCCCTGGCCTAACTTTGGAGTTAGCTCAACTTTTATTACAGTTTGGACTAAAGAGGAATGTTTTTTCCAACTGACTTACTCTGTGTTTCTCTCCTGCTGAAGGTAAATGCACCATTACTTAGTGCTGCAGGTGTTATTAGTGCTTTGGAGCCATTAGGAGAAATGCTGCAGTATTCTCTTGCCATGCCATGATACAGCCATGAAATGCAGAAAGATTTCAGTGCTTTAAGCTAAAATCACAGATGCGGAAGTATTATTTGAATGAATAACAGTATCCAGGTTTTATTTTAGCACTCAAGCTCTATACTAAAACAGGAGAAAGAATGGTAAAACTTTATTTATTATTTGGCAAACACAGAGATGCTAGAGCTGAATGAGAAAAGTGAGGGTTCAGACTTGGTCAGTGACAGGTACAACTAGATCTGTGTCTATAAACTGAGTTGCATGAAAGCAGTGTCATATGGTTTTATTGGAGTATCTGTGCTGCTTAAATTCCTGTGTCTGCAAAGGTCTGGCTCATGGGCAGCCAGTTTTTTGCCCCACTTTGAGGGCAGAAGGAGCAAATGAGGGTGTTACCTCACAGCACTTCACCATTTAGATGCACAGGCATGATTCCATCTCATATATTCATATACTCAGGACTATAGCCAGAAGTGAAGCTTTGCATTTTGGGCTAGTGAGGGAGCCTGAGTGCGTATATCCTGAGCCCCGAATCCTCTGTACATAAAACAGGTATGGCAGAAGCAGTGTCAGTAGCAGCAGCAATATATGTCTGCTTCCAAGCTAATGAACCGCATCGTGGCATTTCACTGTGAGAAGAAAGTGTTCTCCATGACAGCTCATAGCATCACTGAGGTCACACACTGTGAACATATTTTCCATATTTTATTTCACACTGTCTCAGTGTGATGCTGGCAGTTCTGATAAAGCAGAGTGGCTTGGATGAGTCAGGGAGGCTGCATGATCTGGAAGCTGTAAATTGAATTCTATTACAGATTACTTTTCCTGTCATCTTTGCAGCATGGCTTTTATATATATATAAAAGTTTCCTGCACTGTCAGTTATCATAAAAGTTTGAGGATTTGGGGTGCCTTTATTATGTTTTTGAAATGAGATTACAGAGGCCTTGGTATTGTAGAGGACAAAGCTGCTGAAAGACTGTGCTTCATAAGGGATAAAGATATGTCCTAGACAACTTTATAGCTCAGAGATATTATCTTCTTTCAGAGTAATGTATATGGTGAAGGCTGGAGTTTATTTGTCAGGTCTTCCTGCTATTAATGATATTTTGTGTAGCCCCATTCTCTTGATGTTCTCAAAGTATTTTGATTAAGCTTTTTGAACCACCCTGTTGAAAAATAGAAAAGGGTAAAACCCTTTGCACAGCAGGTGCAGTGATCTGCCCAATGTCCACCAGTACCTCAGGGCTAGAAAGAGATTTTAAACTGCAGCATACAGACTGGGGTTTAAAATCCTACTCTAGTCCTGGGAAAGCACACATTATCCCAACCTTTTCTTTCTGCAACTTCCCTACAGAGATGCTGGTTCAGCTTCTACTTTGTGTAGCTCTTTCCATGTAAAAGGAAAGCTACTACTTAAGATTCTGTGATACTGGAAGATACTGCAGAGCTGTTTTCTCTTTGGAAATAGCTGTAGAAAATTCTGATATGATACCACCTGGAATTTGCTGTGGAGAAAAAAAAGTGCTAGCTGCAGTCCTATTTTTTCAAGTTAACATAATAAGCCTTTGAATTGCTTTTGTAATAGCTTCCTTCCTGCACGTGTAATATTAAATTATGGATTAAGTAAAAGAAGCAAACAGAAAAGCAAAACTTAAGTCACAAAGTCTCTGAGGAAATGGTAAGAAAGCTGCACTGAAACATTAGTAAAGAAACAACTGAAACAAATTTTCCTGGTCTGGGAAAACATCTAGATGCCATGATAACTCTTTTCCTTCTATGAGTCTGAGATCTATTATTTTGAAAACTCAATTTTCAGGTAATCAGCAGACAACTGTTTCATAGATTGATCATCATTGCTAAATCAGATTACCCCAAAAACTGCTCAAAAGCAGCAGTCACAAACTTTTGTGACAAACCTCCTGCTCACATAAAGCTTTGAGTAGGGAAAAGCTGGAGACTGGAAAAGAGCTGAGTTGTGCAAGGGGAGGCATCCTTCTCAACAGCAGGGTTTGTACAGACATCCCAGAATGGCTACCCAGAATATTCTGGTGTTAAAAACCCCAAGAACCAACTGCCATTGTTACAGACTTCCACAGATCTGTCTCCAGAAGTAATTTCAAATAGATTTACTAAAGGATATTCAACCAGCTCTGATACAGCCATTCTTCAAACATGGGCAGGAGGAGCTTGGTAACTTGACTATTAGGTACATATTGTACAAAGTCACGCACAACTTATGAACAGAAATTGATGCTTTTTTCACTGTTGTTGTTCAGATCCACTAAAATTGAACCTGTTTTAATCCTAGTCAAATTCAGGCTTTTGTCACAGCAGAGGTATAACTGCTCCTCCCTACCCTGCTCTTCATGCTGTAAAAGTTGCCCTGTTGTAGTAACCCTTACCATTTATGTTAATAAATTCAGTCCCTAAAGTTGTTGTGATTACAGTGATCCTTCCAGGATCTTTACAGTATAGAAAACACAAGTTGATGAGTGTTTGCCATTACAGTTTCCCATGTCAGGACTGGGCAGGGTACTTTCCAGTTACTTGTTATTGCTAAAAGCAAGGTGTCTTTTATGAGTGCTTTTTGCTAACAAAGTCTGTTCTTGTTGCTGTAGCTGCTGTTACCACTCTTTCAGCATATAAGCTTGAAATCCACACCAAATCTTTAGTTCCAGTCCTGTATTAAGCCTAGACAGTCAGGGTACAGTGTCTGAAGGTGAAGCTGCCAAAAGAAATTTAAAAAGCCTCGAGGATACAGGAAATTCAGGTGGCATTGATTCAGGAGAGAGCCAGATGCTTCAGGCTGAGTCAGTGCTGAAGCTCCTCACAGACTTGCAGGCAGCATTTTGCCAGGACCTTTTCATACGTGAGCTGAGCAGCTGAATCCCCTTTTCATCACTCATCCTCTTTGTGTGTGTGTATGTGTGTGTAGGCTTTAGTATAAAAATTTATGTTAAATAATAATTTAATAGTTATATTTAATCTTTGAGCTAAATTCAAGCTTGGCTATCTCTGTGCTTTTGTTGGTTTGCCCCTGATACAGCTGGAGAGCTTTCTTGGAAGAGCAGTCATCACCAGATAAGCAGAGGCAGAAATGTTCTAAAACTTTTTGACTCCTCCAGAAAGAGACTTTTTCTCCAGTGGTCTGATTGGACATTCGAGTGAAATTGCTACTAAACACATAAGGAATTTTGTATATGATAAATTACCCCCTCCTTCTTTCAACTTTTTTTAAGTTTGGCCTCAAAATATGTAGCTTCAGCTGATTCTTGAAGCCCTGAGAAAGTCCTTTGTGATGTGTAAGAAAAATGTTACATTTAAAAGTAGAAGTTACAAGAAGCAATCAAAGTATTATTGAGGTACTCTTCATAATCTGAGAAGAGATACCACAGAGGCACCAGTCCAATTTTTTTAAAGTCCAACACAAAGTTTGTTTCCATGCAAAGCTTGGTTGCTTTTATTTCAGTTTAATCCATGGGACACCTTTTAGAAATGGCCACAGCAGACAGCTGCAGCATTTTCAAAATCCATGGACTACTGACCTGAGGCTTAATATGGGCCACCCTTTTCCAGGGCTGTGACTGTAGGTGGCCGATTGAACAGTATCAAGATATCAGTCAGCTGGGATGCTTGTCATGGAAACCATCCATTGTGGATGGGGAGCAGGTTCCTCCGTCAGAGAATTTTGGTATCATTAGAAAGTTCTCACACGGCTTTCTCCAGCACAGTCTGTGACCAACAGTTCATAGCATCACTCTGAAATGCTGGAGGGGAAAATCTGAACTAATCACTCATAATAACTCTGCACAAGCCCACGGGGTAAGTCTGAGGTCAGGGCTGAACTGATCTTTTATTTGAGAATGGCAGTAGCTGTAATGCTGTAAAACTTGCTGGTCATGGGAATGGGCTGAACCAAAGCCAGTTATTTCTGAGCTAGATAAGGGGGAAAAGAGCTGAGAATGTGACTTAGAAGTATCTCAGTTTTACATGCAAAGGACCCTATCTCTGCACAACCTTTCAGGCCCATGCAAAGTGAATGCTGAGTAGGAACACTCAGAGCTCATGATGTTTTATTCCAGTTTTGTGCTTTCTTTGTGTAGGCTTCTTTGTGTCAAAATAAAATTTTAAGAGTTCAAAATGATTTTGCTTTAACAGTCACTAAAGTCAGGTGCTGTCTGGCAACCCATGTTACGTGGGAAATTAAACGAGATGCTTACTTGGTCCCTTTTGGCCACGTACTTTGTGAATTTGGATAGCTGGAGTGACACTGAAATCTGGCTCCCAGTGCCCTCCATCCATTTTGCATTCTAGTCGTGAGAGTGGTGAGAATGATTTCTCTTTACTGTTTTGCTTTTGAGGTGCTACAGATGGTGGGGGGAAGAAGTGGAGACAGGAAGAGAAGATCTGGGGAAAGGGCTTCTGCACCCTGTCACTATAACTCATTGTGATCTGACCTTCTGGATTTTCAGCCCCACTCAGCCATCCATCACTCCTCATGTGACTGTCACCTCATATTGTAATTAGCAACTGCCAGCCCCAGAGATTTGACAGTGAAAGTGAAAAAGTCCCAGAAGCTCATTGCCAATTTAAAATTAACCCTGTCATTAGAGGACAGATTGTCCTGCTCCAGAAGCAGCTCCTTGGCATTTGCACCAAGATAATACCACAGTCTTGCAGTGGTATCTGGCTCCTTGACTCACCCTGCCTTGTTGTCCTTGTGTCCTCCCAGCTCCCAGGCTGCTTCACCCTCCCTCCTCCCTACATGCCTCCCTCTTTGCTGCCTATGAGAACCGAAGCTGCTAATGAGAGTGCTCAAGCCGGCAGTCCCAGTGTCTGGGGGTGGATGATAAATTTGGCTTTCTGTGGTTGTGCCAATTGAGGGCTGTCTACTCAGTTTCAGAAAAGACCCTACCGTTCTGTGCATGGCTCTGTCCTTCCCCTCCTTCTGGGACTTATCCCCCTGTGCCAGCACTGCAGAGCAGAAAGCCACTGGGGTCCCTGCCTCTTTGTGTGGCCACTGGTTCATGCTGCTGACTAAGGCTCCCTGTCTTTGTTGCTGTGGGTGTCTCAGCCAGGTGGATGAAAGCTAGATCAGATCTGCCTTCTCATGCTGCAAGTTCCTCACCTTCGCTTATAGACTTTCTCCAAGTGTGACTGGCAGCCGCTGTTGCCAAGTCCCTCTTTACATGGCATTTACGGATCTTGCTTCATTGTCTTTTAAGCAGGGCATGGCAACCTAAGGCATCAGCTGGAGGTCATCCTTGTTGTTACTTGTTCATCTAATTAGGTTCAACTCCTGCTCTGCTGCCGTACAGAGGTGACAGCACTGAGAGCTCACTGAAAGGTTGCCTTCCCCTGGGAAATTTCTGGGGTTGCAGACAAAAAGTTGGAATATGGAGAGTGCGACGATATCTGGCACCCAGTCTCTGTGGTCATTCTATCTGCTCCAACAGAGCACAGTCAGGCAGTGAAGGTCCTGATAGTCCTGCAGTTCAGCTGGGTGATGAACTATTTCAGTGAGTGTGACAGGTGGGTTTGACACGGCCCTGGCTCAGACACCGTTCTGATAGAGTTTGCATATAACCAAAAATGTATTTACTTAACCCATTCTGCACTGTCCTGTCAAGATTTTTACTCTGATGTTCATAAAAGCTGGTCCCCAGGATGAGGCGATGCCCTTTTCTTGGCAGTAGGTCTGCACTGTTGTAATTAGTTCTGATCCATGGTGTACTTCTCTCCCACTCCCTTGTTCTTGCAAGCAGTTACAAAGACCACTATTGCTACAAATTGCCTACTTCTCAATTTCACTTCTCTGTGAGGCTGGCCCAGAGCAGCTCTTGCTCATGGCCACAAGAAGCATAACTGAGAGCCCCTGAAACACAATTTTGCTCTTTGGTCTTTACTTGCTTGAGCAACGAAGTTTCTGGGCCTGCTCTCAACTTTCAAACATATTTGCCTTTGCATCACACAGCTCACTGAGCCTTATGCCAACCCACATGGCAGGCCATGTTTGTATGAGCACTCTTGTATTTTGTTGGTGTGCCAGACACCACACTAGATACCAGCAGTAGCCATGCTCACCGAGAAGCAGGGAAGTGCCCACATAGCTATTACTGTGTTAAGCTTTTCTAATCACATCAAATTCTGACAGTTTGCCAACTATGTCCACAGGATAATGTATCCTTTCCTTTTCTTTGTGCTTCATTCTATGTTATTTTATTGCACTGAGACTTCAACAACTTTATTAGGGCAGCGTGCTCCCTGTGTCTCTTCTCAGCTTCGGTACATTTACAACCACTGCTCATCATGAGAAGAGATTGCATGTCTGTGGAAGAGTAGCCTTGCGAGTTCATAACCTTGGTGTCATTTTTTTGGTTTATATGCAGAAATGAAGAGAAAATACTTGCCAGTAAATGGAAAGATAGACATGGAAAGAACAAAAAAGTATAGCAGAACTCTAAAATATCTCTAGAAGCAAAGTTGTATGTTTGGGTTATTCATCATAAGGTGAGGCTTGACAGGCATAAGGGAATAATTAATGTTGTAGTTCATGACTGCCTTCAAGGGAATATGACAAGATTAAGAGAAATTTCTGCTCATTACTTAAATGCCTTTTATTTCCACACAAGGCAATGCAAAATGTCAGCACTCACTGGTTTAGGAGCTCACGATTTAAGCTAACTGGAAATGCCTGTGGATAAGTCTTGCACTATGGGACTGAGCAGCTTCTGTAGCCATACCCAGTGACTCTTTCTGGTGAAGCATGAAAAATGGAAGAGTTTGTTTTCAGCAGACATCAAATACTTGACTCTGGCCAGGACATAAAGGTCAGAAGTTGCTATTCTGCTAAGCATGGGCAGCACCACTACACCATCCTCATGTTGCAATGGGCACACAGCATAGTTCAGGTTGGAAAACACCTCTGAAGGTTTCTGGATCAACCTCTTGTTCAAATCAGAGTTGGCTGAAGATCTGACCAGATTTCTCACAGCTTTATCCAGTCTTGAATATCTCCAGCAATGGAGAATGTACAGCCTGTCATTTTTCCACCTGCAAACAGAAAGCGTAAGTTACACAACCCTAATGTAATATCTTTGTGACCAGAGGAACTTGGTAACAGAATCAAAGCTGCTGTTACTCTGCTACTTGAGCACTCCTTGCTCTGTAGCTCTCTTTATCACTATAACCTTCAAAGCATGATATTGAAAATGGTATATTTTTCACTTTAGGAGGCACGTCCTGTCTCTGTGACATTAGAATGCTTAGCAACATGGATGCAGATGCATGCCACACGTGCAATGAAAACCAGACTGTTTCCCAGCCTATATTAGACACATTTGCCAGTTCATTATTTTTATGACAAATCCAAAACCTAGCAATTAAAAAGAATGCACCAGTGTTCTTTTACATCAGCAGAAGGTTAGACCAATTGCCTCTGAAATTATCAGTGTCCCTATCCCAGTAGTGCTGCAGCTCTCCAGATGGCAACCTTGCACCCAGTGAAAGAACTGTGCTAATTGCCTGAAACCCTTTTTATATCATCCTTCCAACAATATTATTGTGTATTTAAACCTAAGCTTCAGAATATCAACAGTTCAGCGGGAGTTGCTGGTTTAGTAAGTCCTGGAATCCTGGGTTGATAAATCTTGACACACTGGGTTTAGTCATAGCTCGAGATATCTCTGTCACTCTACTGTTCTTAATCCTTAAACAAATTACTTAGTCTCTTCATATTCCTGTTTGGCATTCTGCTCATTTTTGGTATTTCTGGCCTGATGCTGTAAACTCAATTTTTAAGTTACTGTCTCATTATGGGTTTGACAATTGATGTCTTGCAACCCCAAGCAAATACCCATGTTCTCCAGCTATTAACTATTGTTGCTTGCTTCTTGCTCTCTTTTCACAGGTGAACTCACAGTCTTGTGCTATTGTGGAAGAAGATGGGGAAAAATCTAGCAACTATTCAGCAGAAAACAAAAAACGTTTCTTAGCCAGTGGTTATAATAACTGCTATGGACCCGTCTCTCTTGATATGTTATTTCCTGACACTAAATGAATTTGACATTTATATCTGCTTTTATTTCTTCCAAGAGCCTTGTGTCATTTTTTCCTCATTTAAAGTGCTGTTGTACTCTGAAAATTGTTTTTAATAGTGGTGCTATGGGGGCTCTCTATTTATTCTGTCAAGTTTACTCAGAGCAAAAACATGTGGTTTGACAGCAAGAAACTCTCTGGCTTTTGTGGTCTTTGGATTGTGGTGGAAAAGGCCTTTGCTAACTCCTAACACTGCAAACCTGGATGTCAGAATCTTCCTGAACTGTGCAGAAGTGATGGAGAGTGATGAAGGAGAGCGTGACGCACAGTGCTGAGAATAGACTGTGCAGGAAAAGCAGAGACAGCAGGCTTCTCTCCCGTGTCCCTCTCTTGCTGCTACAGAGGATTTATGACGTTGTAACAGGCTTTGCCGTGAGTTGAATATGAAAAGAATTTCTCCCAGACTCTAGTACCATCAGCATTTTTTGCTGCATTGGCTTCATTGCTTCTCTTCAGTACTCCAGTGAGCTGACTGGCAAAATCCCAAGCTGCATGCTAAGATCCCTGCAGCGCTGCAGGCAAAAGAGTGCCCAAGCTGCAGAAACAATGAAATAATGTACCTCATAAGTGCCCTTCACTTAGACAGAAGAATCCCTGAGGAACAGCAAAATCCTGGAAAGGATGTTGCCAAAATTCCTTCTTTGCTGTCATCCACTGCAGAGATAATAATTTGCATATAGTTACTGCTCAATGAATTCCCTGATACAGTCTCTGCCCTCCACACCAGAGAACTGCTGGCTGCTTTCATACACAACAGACAGATCCAGATGCCTATAAAACACGAAGCCTGGATGATGGGATCACTTATCTTTCCACCAAGATGAAACCCAATTAGAAACGGCAATTTCATTGCTGTATATACATCTCTTACCAGCTTACTCTATCCTTCACTGTCTTTTTGCTTACAGTCTAAATATGAGGCTCTTGAGTAAGGATTATTAGGTGGTCACAGTGCTGAACACAATGAGATCCAGATCCTCCTTCATCAATCACTATCACAATCACATCAGCATTTATTTGGTTACAGTTTCTGTTCTTTCAGCAGGAAGGTCTGCTGGGACCTCAGTGGTAATAAGAAGAGAGTGCTGCTTTTCTCAGCCATGCCTCTTTTTAAGAATATAAATGGCATAGCTCTTTATGGCACCCAAAATGACATTTTTCCACAGATACCAGTGATTATTTTCTGAGTTGGCTTTTTCCTTTTATGCCTAATTGATACTTTTTTGCACTGTATATTTTATAGCTTTCCAGCACTTTCTGTTTAAAAATCTTGAGGTAGAGAAATGTTGTATCTATTTTACATACATGGAGAACTGAGGAAAAGCATGATAAAGTTTACCTGCCATCAAAGTCATGCACTGAGTTTATAGCTAAACTGGTATTTAAAAACCCCAACAGTTCACCACCATTTCTTTCCCTGTTTTTAGCCATTCCCATTCTTTGTGTCTTCTGTCCCTCCTGTCTTCCTTTCCTGCTACTATTTTGCCAATGTCTTATCCTCTCTTTCAGCAGGTCTTATCCTTGAAAGTGGGGGGTTTTTTTCCATATTTCTGAATCTGGATCTGATACCCAAACACTTCAAATGCTATGCAGACTTATACACTGCCAGTCCTATTTCTTTCACATGCTAACAGCTAGGAAATTCCATAGCAAACTCCCAGCTTCTTTCAGGGACCTTGGGCACTGCAAGTAATTCTCATTTCTCCTGCTTTTTTTTTTTCTGTGTCCCATTACAGTGCTGGCTTTCAACTTTGTTATAAGCCATTAGCATTTTGCTTTATAAACAGGTCATTCTGAAATGTTGTGGAGGCTGCAGTGTGTGTAGACTCCAGAATAGTTTTCCATTGGATTTTCTGGACTCAGAGTCTTTTGTATGGCTATGCGCAGTGGTGCATGGGGATGGATCCCATCTTTTCTCAGTCCGTACTTCAGAAAAGTTTCCTTATACAAAGTATCTTTCAGTATTCTCACATTGAAAAAATCCCCAGATTCTTCCTGGATGAAATCTTCAGGATTTGCCCTGCAGTGCACCCCCAAAAAAGGACAATCATCTGTGTATACAACAGCTGGTTAAAGGGAAGTGTTTAGGGTTTGAGTGAGTTTTCTGGTTGGTATTTTTTCCTCTTTACCTTTCAAAGAAAGCCCCCATAAATTCTGCATGTGGTTATTTTAAAAATTCTGAGCAATGTACTCTGTGAAGTAAGAATAGTCAATTCAAAATTCTGATTTCTATTGATGTGGGCACTCTTTGTATTTTAGTCACCCTGTAAATGTCTTTTCTGCATAGATTTGTTATCTTGTTTTTAATACATTGAAACAAGGGGCAGCTGCTAAGGAGGAGGGGAGGCTCTTTGCCAATGTGAGGACACCAGGGGAGCTGTCTGCCAATTTCAATAAGAGAAGAACAATTTTTTTTGCTTTCCACTCCTCTCCTCTTTCCTAGTGCTCCTACACCCTCACATTCACTCCTGGATAGAGGTAGGAGTTCAGTCTCCAAACTGAATCAATTCTTGCTCCCTTCACTGAGGCTGTCAGCAGAGCAGGGTTAAATGTCATGACAGTGTTTTTGTGTTGTGAATAGCTCTTCTCTCTGCTCTTGCTTGATATAAGCAGGCTTGTAGCCCCTTCCCCCTTTATCTTGCTTAATGCAACACATACTCTGCAGATCACTAAAGCTGGGATTGCTTGGCTTTACAAAGCTTCCCTGAAATGAGTTGTCTCTCCCTCTCTTCTAAAAGCACCACAAGATCTCTGAAACCGTGTCTTTTGTCTGAGTGTGCTCAGAGGAAAAAATATCTTGATTTTTGAAGACCTGTTTTTCTTCTCACTTGTTTTACATCAGCCACCAGTTGTCTGTATGGACAAGGCACGGCAAAACAGCAATACTGATAAGATGGCTACTAGATAATTTGCCTTTACAGCATGTCCCAATTAGCTCTACCCAAGAAAACCATCAGTGACTGGAGTAACAACATGGCTGGGAGAGTCTCAAGGGATTTAGCCAATTCCAAGTGGATCAGCAGCCTCAAATAAAATGGTCTAGTACTGGTGGAAATGATAGTTTCCAGGTAGGACAAGAAATGAGCTCCCTGCTGGGCTATTTTCCACAAGAGTAGAGACTGTCACAGTGTCTGTGCCACTTCTTGCTAGATGCTAGTAACATTCTATCTTACTCAGAATTTTCCAAGCACTCTTCATTTGTAGAAGCAATCCTCTCTACTTTCTGCCCTGGACTCCTGCTAGGTAAGTAGTAGTTACTCTACTGGGGGGAAATTTACCCCGTGTGTGGAGCAGAGAGTATACTGGAAATAGCAAGTGTTAGCCATGATGTTTGATGGAATGATGAAACTTGTTCCTGTTACTTAAATGGCATCATTTATATGTATGAAACTATTGCCTAATGGTGGAGTATTAATCTGATGAGAGGAACTTCTCATCAGCTTGGAAATCCATGTGTGGTTGACAAAACAACATCTAAAGCTGGCCTCTTGTTCCCCCTTAAAGTTTTAAGTGCACTTCAGCTTTTGAAGCCAGCCCTTTCTGCTGGAGGACTGCCCAGTCTTGCTTTGGCTTGCCTCTTTCTCTGGATTCCTGCCACATAAGAGATGTTAGCTACTTTGGTTGTGTTTTAGAAACATGGAAAATGTGGCTCATGTAAGCTTATGATAATGGATTGCTGGACTTTTCAGGCTGATGTTGTGTTTTGTATTTTGCATTTCATGCTCAAGAATTTCCCTTGTGTAAACCTCACCCCTGTAGTTTGTTTGCAAAGAGAAGTCTTTTGGAGAGGGGACAGGATTTGCCAAGAGTAGGAAGGGAAAGGGGTTCACCATGGAAGATATGACATACTCTGTACCTCACTGGAACTTTGCAGCAGGATCATGTTTTGCTGCTCTCTGATACCCTCTTTTGCTGTACTTTTGACTGATGTTTGTTAATGCTTAAACACCAGTCTGCACTGCTTGAACCATCTCCTGGCTTGTTGAGATTCACTGACCATCACCTTGCACCCACAGCAGCCTTGATTCTGTAATGTTGGAGAGAAAAGAAAGCTGTCTGACAGAAACACTTCTTACTGGAGCTTCCAAACAGAGAGCCACCACAACTCTTATCTCATTGTAGGTAAAGATATGCTCATGAGGTAACAGGTGTGGAAAAAGTTGTTTATTTAGTAAAATACCGTATGTATTTATGTATCCCTCTCTTTATTTAGATTTATATTTATGTATCCCTTCAAAATTAGAGACTGTCAGGGATTATGGGCAGTGCAGATATTAAAGTACATGATTTTGATGTGAGGCCCTTGGGCATAAGGCAAGTTTCTCTCCATATCTCAAGCACAGGCTCCCCACCTGCCTAAGGCTTACCGGTGTAAGTGTGGTTGTGCTAAAGTATGTGTGGCTTCACAGTTTCACTTTTCCTTTCTTCAGGTGTGACTTCCTGCCAAATGTATGGCAGTATCTTGCCATCAGACTGGCTGCAGGGAAAGAGGGTTGGCATAAGAGCTGCAGAGCTGACTTGTGAGACAGTTCATTTTTTGTTTGGCCTTTGCTTCATTCAAATGCTACAGCCATTTTTTTGTTAGTTGAGCAATGTAAAACTTCTCAAGTGGATATTAAGACATGAACACAGGGAAGACTAGTGAAGTGCACAGCTCCTGTCCCACACTGGGGCCCTAATTGCTCTAAAGAATTACACACTTTGTCAAGTCCTGTTTGTAAGTCCTCTCTTGATTCAGCCTATTTTCCACCAGAGGGAAATGAAGGTGAACTGTTTAATTTGCATGGCACTTGGAGGCAAAAATTTTCAGAAAAATTAGGGCTTTGACATGGTGATTCTTATATGCGTGTGGATGTCTTGTCAGCCCATGGTTGTCCTACAGAGATAGCATTTCCTTGAATGGCGAGGTTATGACCATGTGCACAGAGTGTATGAAGTGGTTTGGGCTCTAATAAGATGACATGCCCTTGAAATAAACCCTGGCCCTGCAGAAATCAAGAGCAAAGCTCCCAGTGACATCTGAGGGGGCAAAGTATTACAAAACTTAACCTTCTAGAAATGACTGAAGTCTGGACAGGCCAGATTTTTCTAAGGTGCTGATAATCTGCTATACAGAAGAATCTAATTTCTTAGCTTTGTGTGCTGTGAAAATACCTTTTGTTTTAGAAACAGGCTTCCCATGATGATCAAAAATTGAAAATAACGTTTGGTAAGAGAATCTACAGCTCTATGGGATGAGGCCATAATGCTCTTCTTTGGGTAGTGTAGGGTGTCATGGAACAATCCTGAAACATCTGTCTGAAAAGATTAGGGAGAAGCCCAGTTTCAGATCTGGAATTCAGCTACTCTGCTGTTTTCTCGTGGTTCAAATTCCAAGTCTAATCTGAGATTCAAATAGAGGGTTATGGTCATTCTGCCCCTACAGAAGACCTGAAACTGCAGGTCTTCGTTTGCCTGACTTCTGAGTTGTTCTTACTGCTGTGTTTTGTGACATCAGCCCAACTCACCAGCAGCATTAGGTCAAAGGATACCCGGAGGCCTCCTGTCAATGACAAAGGAGCCGAGCTTTACTCCCGGATATATCATTCCTGCACACAGCCAAAGTCTGAAATCAAGCTGGCCTAGGAGAATTGCTCAGACATGCAGGTCACAGGCAGGCCAGAGCATGTGCTTGGAGTGAGTCAGCCTCAGAACTTCTGTGAGACTGACATTTGAAGATGAAGACAGAGGAAGACAGGCCATGAGTGCGTCAGTAACACTTGTGTGTGCACACATCTTAGCCAGTTTGTGGGTGAAATTCTTGCTGCTGGGTAAGAATTTTGCTGCCGTGCTTGGTAGACAATGGGGGTAGCTGGACTGGCCCTGAGGGTGGGAGGAAAGAGTAAAGGCACCTTCCCACCTGAAAAGTGCCATCACAGGGACTGGACTAGACTTCATGCCCTTCCATTGATTTCTGTGCCAGGCAGCCATAGTGACTGTAGCCATACTTTACCCAAGGTTTTCCTCTTCCTCCAGGAGAAAAAAGAGGCCAGAAAAGAACCACATACATGAGCTAGCTTTGGAGCTGTGCTATGGCTGCTGCTCAGCTAAGGGCCTCTGAATTGAGTTTCTCACTGCAGTGTGACTGGCAGGTTCTTGATACCTGCTGCACAGGGCTGCATGGGATTTGCTTGTATGAATGAGGGGAAAGGATTCACTGTGCCAGGCAGGATAGAACCAACAGGAATTAGAGGAAAACTTGTGCGTAAGAAGGAGACAGGACCAAACAGTTCTGGCCGAAAGATAAGAAAGTGTATTTCTTAGGAACTAGGTTAATAGCAGTTAACAGGATCAAGAGGAGTCATATGGACAAAAGGCAGTAATGGGACTGTTCGTACTACAAATTTCCTTGTAGCTGCTCCACAGATCAAGAGACCTTCAGGATTCATCCCTGGGAAAATAATGTGGAGTCCTGCTTCTCCTTTTGATTGTAGCAGTGTGAATCAGGAGCAAGTCTTTGGAAGTCAGTGCAGTTTTCCTGACATAGTAAAACAGAGGATGAGGGCATATAAATCCATGAGCTAGGAAAGGGAAGACTTGAACATAAGATGAAATGACCGACACAAGAGGCAGTAAGAGTGCAATTCCTTCCCACACTGCTATTCAGCTGACCTTAAACTTGAGGGTGAATTACCATGTGAGGACTGCTCTGCCCTGTATCCGTTTTGGCTCCTGGCTGCTCTGCACCATCAGCCAGCAGGAGGGCTGCTGTGAAGTGCCTGGAATCAGGGTACCCAGCAAGGCACCCTGCTCTCGTCCCAGCACATACCAAAGGAACAGTCAGCATCAGGGACTGGTGAAGCCCTTTCCTTGCTAACCCGGAGGACAGGAAAGGGCTTGCAGGGATTTGTGCTGTTTAGTCTCAATTGTGAGTTCCCATTTCTCTCAGTTCTGGATAACTGGCTGCTGAAGCAGAGGTTATTTCTAACCTCTTGGGAAAAAATTGACTTCCACTTTCTACCTGGTCATACTGTTTTTTTCTTTTTCCACTGTTGTGCATGACAAGGATGGCTGGACTCTGCAGCCCAGAGCAGAGCTAAGTGTTCACAGAGCACCCAGGAGTGAGCCCAAGACAGCAAACCCAGCTGGTTCTGCTTCCATGTGCAACATATGCCTATTGCAAAGAGAGGGTTTGGGATGCTTGTAAGCTCTTTTTGATACACACAAAAAAGGTGATATCTTCTTTTCCACCAAATAGATGCTGTCCTAGCCTGTAGCTTTGCCTAATTTCCTATCAACAGCTTCAAGGAGACTTGGATGAAAGGTGTCTTTTTTAAATCCTCTGCCTGTAGGAGGAGTTGGTGCTTGGAGGACAGGCAAAAATACAAAACCCCTTGTTCTCCATTTCCAGTCTCCACTTCCTCCTCTTACCAGATCAGATGTTTATATTTCATCTCCACTTCTAATGGAGAATGTCTGCTAGTATTTTCTCATGGACTGCATTCATTTTAGAGTGCGAACTTGTAATTTTGTCATTCATTGTGGCCTTCTGTTCCCTCTAGTGGTGGCTGTGCTCTGTGTAAACCACAATATATAGGGAGTTTGGTTTAGGTTTGAACCTATATTCAAGATCTGATTTACCCTCAGTCTGTATTGTTCATCACAGATATTCACTAAGAGAACTAGGAGACGTTTAATCCAAGCTCTGGAGTTTGGATATGTTCCTTGTGCAGGCCTGAACTTCTCAGGACCTTGTGTGTCAAGCACCAGTCCACCAGCAGGTGTCCCAGAAGCCCATTGGTTCTCATCACAGTAGGCACAGGACCTCTCATACCTGGTCCTGGATCTTCTGAAGGGCCATACAGATGCTCTGCCACAAGCAGGATACGGCTAAATAAAAAAGCACAACGTACAAATGAAGTGTGTGGATTGCAGGACTGGTGTGCTGGAGCCAGGATCTTCACCTCACCATGTGGGTGCGCTCCTTGCGGGGGCTGAGGAGCCTGCAGTTGCCTTGGTGACTGGAGCCAGCTCTATTAGCACAGCCAGGAGAGTTTAATCCAGTCTAGTCCAGAGGATTAAGAACGAGTTTCTGCAGCACGGCGTGAGAAGGGGTGATTTCAGGGATGACGTCAGGCGGATATCACATTTTGTGTCATGTTTAGCCAACACAGGAGTACTGGGTTGAGACGGCTTCTTATCATTCCCCTGTGCTGCAAAGAGAGCATTACCTTTCTCATATTCCAGAAGCCCTTCATCTTTGACAGGGACAAGAACTCCACTGGGGACTACCAGTTCTCTGTTGGCAATACCATCAACAGTGAGTAGTTTCTCCAGCTCTTGCAATGGAAATGAAACCTCTATCTGAAGGAGAAGCAGTAATAATGTTGTACTAGCTCATGACAAAAGCACAGGAGTATGTGCTAGCACCATCTAGCCAACATCCCCATCATTGCAGCACCAGCTACCTTTCTCCTCTTTTTTCCATCTTTGAGCTCGATGCAAATAGTTGTCCTCTGTTTTCAACTACAACTCTTACTTACTGTCTTGTATGCTTTGTCTTCTGGCATTATTGCACATCGTCCCCCACTTCTCATCATCTTTCAGGGAGAGGCTGAAAACTTGCAGGCAAAGCCATTGATTATGCCTCAGTATGTGGGAGAGAAGATGAGATGTTCTGGTGGTATCCCAAACCTAAGACCCTCTGACAAGGGTGAAGCCAGAGTATTCCTGCATTCTGCTTCTAACATGGGCCTGAAACCATGTGAAAATGGCTACAGGGCATGCACTGAAGCAGCTGCTGGGGAAGCTCTACCTCCACCCAAGGCACAGCCCTAAAAGCAGGGAGCTGTGAAGTCACCTTTGCTGCCTGCTGTATCCTGTTGTGGTAGCCCCAGGTACAGGTCAGCTGGACCCAGCTGTCTCATTTCAAGACCATGTGTCCCAAGCAGCAGGGGAGGGGCCAGATGAGCAACAATTAATTACCTGAGGCAAGTAATCCCCGAGGACTAGGCAGTGCTGTGGGGCCAGATATCCTTGCGCACCATGTAGAGCAGTACCCTCTTTCGTGCCATGGAGCCTGTCTTGGCAGCCTTCTCTGTCTTGGAACTCATCTCCTGGTCTGCTTTTCCAGGGTGTGCTCTGCCTGGGTGGTGACGTGGAGGTAATACAGCAGTGTGTGAGCGAGGGCAGGATATCCCTACAAGCCCTCAGTCCTCGTCCCCAGAGTGTGAAGGTCGCTGGCTCCTGGGTAAATTTCCATCGGATGCGGCACTCTCCCCTTGCGACTCAGCATTTCTGACAGCCGACTGCAGCTCCTCGTTCTCATTTGATCATTTTCTTGGTAAGGGGAACTAGCAGCCATTACTAGAGTGATTTGGCCACCATCCAACAGTGTGTGTATTACTCACACATTTCCCTGCTAGCAAAAGGGAGGTTTTTTTCTACTGTCTGGTTGCAGCCTCTTCCTATCTTCATCATTAGATAGCTCAGAAGGTCAGTGCTAAAAGAGAAATCTCGGAGGCTTTTTTTACAACCCAGAGTAAGGGAGGGCCAGTGCAGGGGGAGAGGGAAGGGGTGAGAAGGAATGGAGGGTATGCCCAACAGAATTAATTCTTCACTAGGATTGTCTCTGGTACAGCTGAAAACACGATCCTGGAAAATGTAATATTTTTAGAAACTGTACTGACCTGTTTGGGTAAATCTCAAGGTCATCTGATGATCACTGCAAAAGGACTGACCAGATACTGCTGCTGCTGCCCTGGCATCATGGGACCTTCAGACCTTCAATTCAGCACTGAAATCTGCATTCAAAATGAGATCCTACTTCCTCTCCCTAACAACCATCTCTCCTGAAACTTCTTTAAGAAGGAAATGCACAGCCCAGCAGCGAGGAGGTTCAAAATGCCTGCATGGCTTTTTTTTTTTTTTTTCCTTTTCTTTGAGAACATTAAGCTATTAACTCCAATTCCCCCAGAGGCAGAGGTCTGCAATTCATTTCACATATAGGGCATTTCAGGAGTTTGCCTGGAGGATCAAGTGTTGGCCTGAAGCCAGTTCTTTCATTTCTGAGACCTTTCCATTCCTTGAGGAAATTCTGCATGGACATGCTGGATGCCAAAGTCCCCAGACAGAAAAGAGGATCAGAGGATTTGTGTTTTCACTACATCTGCTATATTCCTGCATAAAGACAAGTCCTGACCTCATTGTGAGGTGGACACAATCCTCCCACTGCCCCCAAAAGTAGTAACTGTCAAAGAAATTGGTGGTAATTGGGAAAGGTGAGAGCAAGGTCATGACTGCAGCTATTTTGCTCTGGTCTAAACAACTGTTCAGGTCTAAAGAGTGAGGGTCTCCACTGGAGAAAGTGGAGTCAAGGAGGCACTGTCCTGAGGCAGGTACTCACTTCTGAAAGTTTAAAAGATTCTTGCTTTCCAAAACACTGAAAGCAAAGTAAATGTGACCTCTATACAACCTTCCTGAATTGTCTTTCCTGAGCACGGAGCTTCTTCCCTAGTATTTTGTTTCTGACATATTTTCTCCAGTGGGGGTGCTTGCAAGAGTCTTTAAATTTTGTGTGCGGGATTAATGGAGTAAATTAGGGTAATTATTCATGCCTTCAAGTATTTATTCAGCTGTTAACCAAAATACTTGATTGCCGTAGAAGTGTTTTAACCAACGCAGCAATGCGAAGAAGAAATTAAAATAAAAAGTCAGACTGTGCCACAGTGGTCTGCAATAAGAATAATCGTGTTGCAACTGAAACAAGGGGGCTGCAAAGCATACAGCAAAGGTGAACTCTCAGAAGAGTAAAAGGCATGAGAGGTACATTTTTGCTATTCATGACCTTGGGTCAGATTCAGCTAGGACACACAAATACATGTGTGCCCAGCTGCACTGGAGTGTGTCCTTCGGTGCTCACTCAGGCAAGGCTGGAGGGCTTCTGTGAGCACCTCCCCGGTCCTCAGCCCTGCAGCACCCCGGGGATCCATTCTCTTCTGGGTAACTGGAACCCGGTCTCCTTATCTGCATAGAAATACTGCAAATGTTGTCTGTCCATCAGACTGCACCAAGGTGGATTTAAGTTGTCTTACTGTGTACTGTCTTGGTGAGGGGTCATTTCTGATGTAGAATTCGTGAGTAGGTAGCTGGCCAAGAATATGCAGCCCAAGGGAAGTTATGGGAAAGCACAGGAAGACTAACAGTTTTGAATACAGTGGCTAACAACCTGAACCTAAGCCAAGTTCAATGGCTCGTTAAACTCAGGTGACAGGATTTTCTGGGTCAAGGGGAAATGGATGAGGAAAAATGCTGTGGAAAAGCTGAACTTAATGATGCAGGTGAAGACTGCATGTGAACAAGCAGTGTTGTACATAAACATGTTCAAATATGAAAGGGAGATATAGGGCAAGACAGTTTAAAGCATTTGACCTCCAAATTCCCAGGTAGAACCTCCCTGCTCTAGGAAGGAAAAATTATACATAGGTTTAAAGGTGGATGCTATGGGGAAAGCAGTGGTTGCTTGTCTCTGGAGATTAAACGCTGTGAAGGGTATGAATTCCTAGCCTAGGATGGTCTGTCTTGCTAGGACTTGTGGGAAATTGAATCCCCTCCGGAGAATTCATACCAGAAAGGCTGCAGCTAATACACATGACATTCTCAAGGATTAGAAAGACGATTTTTCATGGGCCAGATTACTTTAGAGACACTGGTGCTGTCATATCAAGGTGAATCCTATTATCCATCTGGGGTATGCAGGACAATATGAAAACACCACCCGGGTATGGAATGTAGAGGCAGCTTACTTTCATGGGAAGAGATGGTTGAACGCAGCAGGGGGAGAGAGGCCTGTATGTATACTGTCTTGATGAACCTTAAAATTTAGGGCAGAGAACACAGACTGAGCACAGTCTCCTCCTTGTGTTCACTGTCATCTTAACCATATTTTGGAGAATGTAAGATTGGCTTTTAATTAGTGAGGCCCAGCTCAAAGAGGCAAAGTATTCATGATGCATCTGAAATAAGCCTCCATTAGCAACTCTACAGTGTTTCTCAACAGATGTTTTAACTTTCCTTTGAATGCTTTCAAAAGGGAAATACATTGCCCTGATCTGCCAGCTACCTTGATGATTAATGCAATGCTGCGGCATCAGGTGTCTTCAGATGGCCTCACAGAGGTGTCTGGTGAAGAAGGAAGACAAAGCTGTAGCTCAAACATTGTGGAAGCCTTTGTCTGCTTTTTTTTCCTCTTATTTTTTTAACACTTCTTGTTGAAGAGCAACTGCAGTGTAATCATTATTATGCTTATGACCCAACACATGTAATGGAGGCATGAGAAAAATTCTCTTCTTAGGTATTGTCCTTTAGCTGGAGCACCAACTCCACAGTCATTTTCTCCTGCTGGATGGAGGAGCAATAATAAGTACATACATTTTTAACTCTGGGATAACCGTGCCCAACAGTGCCAAAGAGGCCCTACAGGGAGTGCGCAGGTTAGGGGCATGTCAGGTAAGAGGAGCATGATCTATTCATTCACTCCCTCTAACACTGTTTTGTGCCTTTTAAATTATGAAAAAGTCACAAGAGTCTCCGCCTCCTTGCACATTTTTGAAAGAACTCCAAGCAGGATGACCTCCTTCTCTGTTCCCTTGGTGAGAGGACACCCTTCTGCCTGCAGTGAAAGGAAGAAAATACTAGCATCTGCTAGTCCAGGGGATGTATTTCAGCAGTGGAAGCTTACAGGTTTTGCCTGGTATTTTTCCTCTTCCTAAAGCACGTGTTAATGATTTTGACCTTTCTAGTAATTTGATTCCAAAAACAGTGTTACAGCAGCTGAGCCCTAAGATGCCATTTGGAGGATTATTATCACTCTGAAATCGAAGCAAACAGTTGCTTGTTCAAGCCTGTGTGGAGATCCCCTCACTCATGGAGATCCTCCTCTCTCATCTCTGTGTCCTCAGCCCTGGGCCTGCTGTCAAGAAGTTCCAGTCTGGCTGGCCAATGTAAGGATAAATATGCTGCCAATTCTTTGCATTTGTGTAGTATAAGAAAGCTCTAGGAGAGCCAGGCTGGTTGAATATGGGGTGTTACCAAAGGCATCCGTGTACATGGGTACCGGAGATAGAGGGACAGGGTGTGTAAAATCATGTGTTCATGGTGTGCAGTCAGTTGAAAGGACATTTAGGCTATTTGCAGATAGATCAGAAAGCGCTCTCTGCTTGCCTTAAGCAGAAGCTGGCTCATGCAAAAGTTCTCCTTCCAGATCTGTGTTTCCTTGGCTCCTCCCACAGTGTGAATAATCCCCAACATTTCCGTGACTCAGTGGATTCGCTATGGAAATCATGGCAATATTTTCAGAGTCATAGTCTAATACCTGAGCCCCGACAGGATTCGTGCCCCCACATCCCTGGCATTATGCATAGTTATGTAATACCTCTTACTCATGGCACTGAAATCAGGAGTATGTCCAAGTAGTGAGGAACTAGTGAAATCTGGAGTAAAACCCAAATCTCCCTTTTGCTCACTTTTGAAAACCTTATAATTCATGTTTGAGTGTGCAACATTTTTTAAAATGTCATTTTCTCTGGTGGTGAGAACAACAGGGTCCCAGCTTTATTTTCAATTTCTTCCTTTTGCAAGTTAGTCTGTAGAAAGAAAATCTGATTAGCTACTTCACAAAACTAACATTAGCATCTGCCTCCAGCTTTGCTGTTTCATCCCCTCTTCTCCTGGTCCCCTTCCTCCTATTCCCTAAATGCTTAATAAGAACAGTAGCTGGGAGAGCAGGTATGTAAAAAAAGAAAAAGAAGTAATCTCATCCATACCACTCCCTAAGCCCACAGCTGTGTTTCTTGTATCAACTGAATATGGAGCTGCTGTCCTCAGAAAACTGCTAATAAAAATCATTTGGGAGGCTCACTGCTCTGTGCAGAACAGTATCTGTCCTGAGTGGAGTTTCTGGTTGCTCCTTTATGCAAAGTCTCCTTTCTGCTCTGTGTGACAGAGGTGGTTCTCCCAGGTTAGATAGAGCATTTGCAGTGCATGCAGAGGCCACAGAACCTCCTCAGAGGGTGGCTACACTGGGGAATGGTCACAAAGGAACTATTCAGATATTTTGTGTGATATTCAGAGAGGGTATTTTACCTGGCTAACTGAAAGGTAGGAGTAAATCACCTTGCAGTGAGTTCACATTCATGAATACAAATAGGATTTGAAAGTGATAGGCGTGCATGTGTTCCATGTCTGCACCAGCTGCCTTCTCTGGGCCATAATCACATTTTCAGAGAAGCTGTATCAGCCACTACTGCTGTCTGTAATAATAACAGTAGCACTGACTGCTCTGCTCATATATTCATACAGCCACGGTCTCTTACAGCAAAAGCTGCCTCCCTTAAGGCTCCAGAAAGCAGACCCACCTGCAGACTGCAGTGCCAGCAGCTGTAGAGCAGGTGGATAAGCCAGAGCCAGAAAAGCAGTCATGCATTACAAAGCCACTATCAGGTTCTGTTTCACAGGTGAAGAAACTGAGACAGATGGAGGGCAAGTGATTTTCTCAAAGTGATATGAGTAATATCACTGGCAGTGCCGGCTCTTGAAACTAAACCCAGCTTAGGCCAGGTTCTGTGAAACGTACAATAAACTGTGCAGCAACATCCCTGGGCTTCTGCTTGTGCCCCAGAGAGACTCACTGCAGATGTCTGGCACATCTGGCACTCTGGGTGCACCACTGTCTTGACTCTGAGCCAACAGTACTGCTGGGGGACCTTCTGCTTCCTTTCTCCTGAGGGTGTCTGTGGTGAGCAAGTAGTTGATTATTTACACAGTAGGTGCTCTTTCTTAAATTAAAATAATCTCTTCTGCGTTTTGATCCTGTTCAGCTCAGTCTTCCCTTTTTGGGCACATAATGTAGTTGGGTGACAGAATTATTTATAGGTAACACCTGGTGGGGGCAAAGACACTGACATTTAACGAATCAGTAGGGATGAAACAAAGGATTTGTTTACTGATGCTCCAAGAATAGGCTGCACTGAGAGCAAGCACACCTTGTATTTCCCCTCTGCTTCTTGTACCTTTGGTACCCTTTCCCAGCACACTCCAGACTGTAATTTGCACTTCCTTTTCCCCCTCCTTCACTCCCTACAATTGGCTGCCCCAGGGGAATGTTAAGCTCAGATGCTCCACACGCTGGTTGCACCAAAGTTTCAGTAGACCATGGGCAAAAGTTGAAACTATCACCTTTTTTTGCAGTCAGATGTATTGCAGTGTGAAGGATCACGACTCTCACCAGCCTCTCTCACTGTGAGCCTGGGGTGCACCAATTTGCCCCTTTCCTGAATCTCCGAAAAACTCTCTTCTGCCATTCTGCCAAAAGTTCCGTCTTTTTATTTGCCATGTTCTAAACATCTGCTAGACCCTTGTCTCTGACTAAAGAGCTTGCTTACCCATGAGCCCTGTTTTGGACTTTGACCTTCCTCCTGGTCCTCCAGCTTGGCCAGACCCTGGGCTTGAGGAGATAGTCAGGTAGGCGGTCCAGTCTGCAGGGAGAGTGAGGGCTGTAAAGGAGAGACTTGATGGAAATCTTCCCAAACAATGCTTTTTGCAGCAGTTTATTTTCCTGTGATGTGATGTGTATCCATCCTGGGCCACATCTAATCTTGTCTTCTTGTCTTTCTTGTGTTGTTATTCTTGTCTTTCAGGAAAAATGGTGGGGTTGGAAAACAGCCAAACAGACCTGCTTGTCTTGGGGCTAGGTGTTCTATGACTTGTATGGCTCTTTTATGGTTCCCATGGATTCCAAGCCAACCCAGGATTCATAGCCTTCTCTAGCTATTCGGACTTTCCCCAGCTGTCCATCATCCTAGGAACCAGCTGGTTTCCCGAAAACTAAACACTGCCATTTCAACCCAGCACCTCTGGCAATCTTAGGACACTTCTCATACTGTTTGGTATGCTTGGATCTGGCCTAGATAAACCAGACAACTTTCCCATTGTGCTTGGAACATTATAACCCTCTTTCCACTGATTAGTTGTTAGGCCAAAGCATCTGAATGCTCTAGGTGATGTGCTTTGCTTTTAAAAAGAGAAAGAGAATAGCACAAATACATGCAAATATACAAAATATGAAGAACAAGTGGTTTCTAAAGTTCTCTTTTCAGATGGATGGTTTGCAATCTGGTGTTAATCGTCTATTGGTCCTGTCTTCTGAAAAGATATTTAGAAGGGAGAAGGAGTAGCACATTTCCAGAGCTAGGTATTGGAAAGGATCAGTAGCTCCATCTCGTAGTAACACTCGTCAGTCAGGCGTGTGCTGTGTGTCACTCAGTGGAGGAGTGCCTGCTCCACTGTGCAGCGTCTCTGCTGTCACTGACAGCTTCAGTCCTGTATTCCTCACTTAGCTTCCCACTGTGACTCTCCTCTGCGCCTTCCATCCTTCAGCATCAGGCTGCTCTTTCTTGGCTGCTCTTTCTTGACTTTCTTGACTGGATCATGGCCTTTCTTGACTGTACCATGGGTTTTGTACCTTTATGCCTTTTGCAGTCGCACATGCTGTCCTCTTCTCACACTTTTAATCTGTTTTATTTCTTCTCTTGCCCCTTCCCCTCCTGGTGTTTTCAGCATTATAATAGTATTTAGCACGTCTTTGAAAAACATTTTTAAGCCAGAATCATATTTTCTTTAGGTTTTTATAGTTTTAGCCATCTCACAATGCCAGAGGGGAAAGTGAAACTAAGCACACTTAGTGATCAGCCTAGAAAATATTCAAGTCAGAAACAGTCTCAGTGTGTGGTTCTGGCTCTCTTGCAGAGCATGAGAGCTGCACTTTGCTCGACACCACTTACAATGTGGGAGCTCCTGCCATCACAGATCAGCCAGTGGGATGGGCTGTGCCCACCCCTTCAGAATCTACTCTGGCGCAAAGTCAGCCAGAAAGCCAGGCTGCTGAGCTTTGTACAGGTAGGTGAGAGTCACTCGCAGGATCCCATCACCAGCTCAGTTTTGGGCATTTCAGCAAGCAGCTGGAATACTGTAGAGTAGGAATATTCTAAATCTTTTCCAGATGCTTGAAATATACCTGAAAGTCATGGATTCAGCAAGGTGGAAGGACGTGATAAAGTAGATAGATCTTTTCTTTGTCCCTTCTGACCTGTAGGATACTATCATTATCTGATGCTGTGCTTTCAGAGCAGGAACAGGCCGTGTGCCAGCCTCAACACAGGGCTCAGTGTAACTCCTCTACCTGGAAATACATATATGCTTTAATTTATTGTGGGGAGTGTAACAGAAGGAAATAAACTAAAACATTTCCCCGTTTATGGGGGTAGTCTGTGTGTCTGCTGTGCATTGCTCCTCTTTGGACAGAGCTGCTGGATGGCTGTCAGCACACTGAAGGCTTTTACATGTAAGAGAAGGCCAACGTAAACTTCCCTCATCTGGTCTGGATAATCTGACTGATCTCACCATTTCTACCGAACAATGGAAAATTGCCTGAATATTTGAACATGTATTGTTCTTAGGGAAACAAAATGTTCAGCTAGTTTGGTTGCCTTAGCAACATCCACTTCTAAAAATACAAAAGAGACAATCTACAAAATAAGTGAATGTGTGGAACAGGCAAGGAGAGAAAAATGCTTCTTTCTCCCTGACCTAGAGAAATGGGGTCATGGGCAGAAATGCTTTCATTTAAATCTCGGTGAAGGACTTAGAGTGTATCTTCACCACTTGTTGAACACATTTGATTTTTAATAGTTTAGATCATGACTGATATTAAACCCAGGATAGTCCCTGTGACATCTCTTTTATATTGGTTCCAAACTGATTCTGTCAGTGGTTGTTTAGCTCAGAAAGCACAGGTTGCACCAGAAGTAAGCAGCAGGTCACTGCAAGAGTTGCTGTGTGTTGGGGGGCACCAGAAGTAAGCAGCAGGTCAGTGCAAGAGTTGCTGTGTGTTGGGGGGCAAGAGGCCTAGAACAGTAAAAGTTAATTAAGAATGATTAAAGGCCAACCTGAGATACATCTTGCGAAGGCAAGTAAAAGAAACGACAAATGATTCCTTTGTGACGTGATGTGGAAAGGACCTGTGCATGCTTGGGGAAAGTGATGAGGGGATCATAGGTGTGACCCAAGGACAACATGAATTAAATGAGTAACACTCCAATTTTCAGTAATTCTGACAAAGGAGAATATGGGGCAAACACTGTGTATACAGAAAAGGAAATGACTGCATTTGAGATGAAACAGGAACGTAAGCATCTTGATCAGCTCCAGTCACAGGGACCAGAATATCTCAGAATATTGAGATAGCTGGCATATGAAATGGCAAATCTTACAGGGCGGATTTTTAATTAATCTGTCAAGTTGGTGGTGGCACTGTCTGACTGCAGAATAACAGATGCAGTGCTTCTGTTATCTCTAAGAAAAGGAAAAGGGTGTAATCTAGGGAAATGCAGACCCATTCTTCTGACCGCCACAGTGCCTACAGCTTTGGAGCCAATCTGTAGGAGGGAATAATTAAAAAAACCACGGAGGCAAATGAACAGTGAGGAACAATGCCATATTAGTTAGTCAAAGGCAGAGCATGCCAAAACAACTCAGTATTTCTCTTTGATAAAACAACTATTTTGGATTGAGGAAATGATAGAGATCTTATCGGTCCAGACTACAGTAAAGTACTTGACATAGTGCCATAAGTGAAACTAATAGCTAAAATAGAAGTTCCGAAGAAGTTAGAAGGTAGATAAAGAGCCGGCTGATGGGGAGACAAAGGCAGGTTGTACAGAAAGGGAAGGTGTCTGTTTGGAAGAGTGGAATTCAGTAGCTGGCTTTCCTAGTGCCTGAGCTTTAATATACAGGAAGATATCAGCTTCACTGATGCAGCTCAACAGCTGGAAATGCCAGAGAATAACAAAAACTTGCACTTAATAATACACTACACTCTCATTGCACAGTGATTGTGAGCCCAAGATGTTGCAAGTGTGTAAAGACAAATAATACCCTACAACGTATCCAGAAAGAGAAGGAACAGTAATTAGTGGTATGCAGGACTCAGGAGAGATCTCATCTGAAAAATGGAGTGCAATTCTTGCTGCTCACTTCCTAGAAATACAAATTTCAATGGGAACAGGTGAAGAAAAGAGTGAGCGCATGATACCAGGGCCAGGGAGACTCCTAGCCTATGTAGAGAGACTAAGAGAGACTGGCTTTAGCAGCCAGGAAAGTGAAGGATTAGAGTGGCTAGATTTCCTCTCTATAAATCTACTGGAGTCTAAAAATCAGAAGATTATTGCAGCTGAAGGACGTCCCAAGAACAACTGGGTCTAAACTGACCATAAAGGAATTTACCCGAGAAATTAAAAGAAAGCTTCCAATCATCAGAGCAATCAGGTTTGGAAACAGTCTCTAATGGGAGAGGCAAGGAAAGAGGCCAGATTCTTTAAAAATATTTCACTCAAATGAAAGACATTTTGTTCTGTGACTTCCTGTGATAGCACTCAGTGACTGAGAGGCTTCCCGGGCTATATTTACCTAATCACAAATCACTTTGGCAACATCCATATCCAAGAGGTCTTCTCCACTTTACCTAGATTAAAATCTATGCTTTCAGCCACACCAGTAGAACTCGGTGCAAAACAATGATTCACAGAAAACACCTGGTGGGAGGAGAATGACAGCAGGGAAAGGAAAACACTGTTTCAGCAGAAAGCCCGTGTCCTTCCCTGATGCTGAGGGACATGAGATAACACCACGTTTGCCAGCTGGGGATAAGCCCTGCAATGCTGATGCCAACAAAGGAGCTAAAAGAACTTCCTAAAAGTATAGTAACTGCATATATTTTGTACAGATCCATCATGGAGACAAGCAGAAATAGATTCAACTCCCTCACAGTCTGTTTCTGTTTGCTTTCCTCCTTGAACTGTGACTTTGTTGAGACTGTTCAGATAATAGCTTTTCTTTTTTCTGGATGTTGTTCAGCCTGTTTTTTATCACATAGAAGGTGGTTGCCCTTCTGTTCTATACTCCCCCTGGCCCAAGACATTTTGTGACAGAAACTTTACAGGAGAGAAACTGATGTTCAGACTGGTGGGATGACTTGGCTAGAGTTGTTTGGGAAGTCTGTAGTATAATGAATTGTCTAACAAATCCCTACTTCCTGCCTCACCATAAAGCCAGTGTCTCTGCTACCTTTCTTCTGTGTTTCATTTCCTCCTTCCTTTTTAGTCTGCTTCAGTCAAGCTCATTCATGTGCTCTTCACTCCCTTCTTCTCCTTACCAGCTGAAGCACATGGCTCATGTGCCCTGCTCCTATCCTCTACCCTCTGATTTCCCATGGTTTTTCCATGTGCTTCATCCATCACTCTCATGGCTGTCACAGTTGTAGATCACCACAGCAACAGCACAGCGGTGTTAGGATGAACACAGAAGAAATTAGTTATTATGACTCCAGCTGAGGCAACATACATGTACAAATGGGAAGAGAGTTTTGGGAGAGCCCTGGATGGATTTTTTGGTTTATACAGTGGATAGAAGCTGATATGACAGACTTGCAAGATCTTGCTCATCATGGGCAAAGCTCACAAAATTAATTCCCACCTTGTGGTCCCCTCAGCAGGCAGCTTTTGCTCTGTGTATTTTCTGCAACACTGCATTTGCTGTCTCCTCTTTGCCACCCCTCCCATGCCAGGCACAGCTGGTGAGTGTAATCTGTGATCCACTGAAGACCATCTGGGAGACAGTGGTGCCACAGAGCAAGACACAAACCTCTGCTGCTGTCACGTGAGCCGCATGCAGCTCCCATCAGCACAGTGCATGGAAGAGAAAAACAGTTGTCAGAGAAGAAAGCAGTCTTCAGAATCAAAATTTATGTGCAGTGTGGAAGGGGTCTGTCAATGCTGCTGCAGCCCTTTGGGTGAGAGGGCTTGTGGAAGCCTGGTGTTTTTTCTCTGAAGTATCAGAGCTTTTATGTGTTTCAGTTGTGATGAGAATGGAGACCTTTCTCATAATACATGTGTCTTTCCAAGTAGGGAGTCTCAAAACCAACAGTGACATGGTGAAAATGATACCTGACTGTACAGCCAGTTACAGATTCTTGCCTTCCACAGTCTTTGTGTTACTGTCCCATTTATATGGATGTAACTTGATGCACTTGCAGCAATTGCATATAAGGAAGATGACTTAGTTACGTATAAATGTGGTCAGTGCCCTTAAGTATTTTGATAAATTATTAATCTTAATGAACCAATTCTTCAGACGAATCAAGTATTTGTCTCAGAAAAGTGTGAGGACAAGGTGCCATGAGCTAACATTTTACCCAGCTAACTCTCGACCTGCAAAAAGATTAAAATGGATCCAAGGATAATGTTATTAGAAGGAATTTAGGGTTTGTGCTACCTGTGCCACAGATATATGTCCCTTGGACACTGCTATAGTGGCCAGAGATTTAGATGTGCTCTCCCCTACCTGCTTCTAAATAGCAAGAAACATAGAGCTGGGTGTTTCACGTCAGTGCTTATGAACTTGCTCTCAAAGATGAGAGGTGCTTGGTAAGACATTAAAGATTTTCTACAAAATACAGTGAAAATACACACCAGAAGAAAACACACCTACATTCCTGCTTGCAAGCAACAAGAAAAAGGAGAGGGAGAAAGAAAATGCTATTTATTTATATAAACATGGGGAAAAAATAAAGGCACATACAAATTTTTTGTCTTTTTTAGTTGATTATAGAGGAAAAGCAGTGAGCTGCATCTGGTTTGTTTTTTTTTTTTAAAGACTGAATTGCTAAGAAACACTGCTACACTGCCTCAGTGCAATCCTTTTGGACAGCCTTCTGCCTGCTTTGCACCACAGGCTCTGTGACAAAGCTGGGACCAAAGATCTGTCCCACTCTTTCCCTTATCTCTCCATCCTCTCCTCCAGCTAAGAAATTCACGTGCTATAGTGAGGGCTCCTATCTCACTATCTCCACTACCACACTTCAGTCTTACCCTCTGGAGAGTTATCGCTTTCATTATTGGCAAGGTAATTCAAGGGAAGCCCAGCTCGTGTATCAGCTGCTCCTTTGCAAGGCTTTTTGCTCTGTTCAGGGAGATTCTTCTTCCACAGTAGCTCAATGATTGATGTGGGTTCACCCCTTCTTCTCTGAGGCATGACATCGTGGTAACAGTAAGAGATTCTAACCCTGGGGTTCAGTGGTCAAAAGCAATGTTCCTGTCATGTGATCCTCTCCTCCCTGTAAGTGTATTCCGGCTTGGCCTCCGTCACCAGGCTGCCTAATTGTCACATCCCCTTCTCCATCAATCATTTCCGGTTGCTGGTTTCCTGCTACCCTTTCTTTGGCCTGTGATTAAAGTATCTGTGGGAATTCACTGGCTGTGGGACTGTCATCACAGGCTTTAATGAGTATGTGGTGATGCGGCAATGCATCACCTTGTAGTATGGGGATACAGCATAAGAAACAGCAAGGGAAAGTGGTGAACTGAACTCCAGCAAAGGTTGTGTCAGCTCAAGGCAGCCACAACATCTGTACACGTTTGTCCGTAGTCATGCTTGGCTCCTCTGTTGTGCTCTCCTGCACTGCTCCCCACCAGGTGGGAGAACCTGCAAGGGTGAAAGAGAATCTCAGTGAGGAGACCCCACAGAGATTTTGCTATGTCGATTACAAAACCTACCCAGCTGTCACCAGCTTTTTGCTTGTAGTTTTGATTGCAATTACTGATTTGTTCCTAAAACTGGGGGCAGATGTGAGTAAGACAGTAATAATATCTTTTCTCCTCTTCCCTCTGTAAGAAGGAAAAATGGTCACGAACTTGGAGCTCCAACTTGACAAGGCCAGAAGCTGTGTGGGACTCCTTGTTGAAGAAAGACTGTCTTGCTCTGTGGCTGCTTCTGCTCTCCCACTGTCAGAAAATGTCCTGAGCTCAGGAACATCTCTGCAGTAGAAGTGTAGATCATGAAACTTGGTCTTGAATGGACCAAGTTTCATGCAGAAAAACAATTTTGTTTCAAGATAATAATAAACCTTTCACAGGACCACACAGAGGGATAGGGAAAGTTTGCATGTTCAGCTTTGCTGCCCAAAGCCAAGAACTCCCCCAAGGTTTCAAAGGTTTTGAAGATAGGTTGTATGATATAACTAGAAGTTTGTACTTTCTGACCAGCAGTTTTCCTCATAAACTGGCCTAGATGGCATTCAAGTACATGGCAGTACCACACATGCACCGTGCCGTGACTATGAGCAAAAACAATGCCATCAGGCTTACAAGCACAGCAAATCTCCCCAGCCAAATCCAGACTCCCCTGAAGTCTTTTTCTGTCTTGGATTTCAACAGAGCCAGAATTTTTCCCCTGCATCTACTTTCATTAGATAACCCTTTTCAATCCTCCTAACTGTTTCTTAGCCAGCCGGCATCCCAAACCATCTGTCTGACCAGCACCCTCTTCCCATTTAGATCCCTGTCCATCTTCTGCAAGAAATCACTTATTATGAGTTACTGCTTTTGCATTATGTAATTGTTTTCAGTATTTGTAGGGCCTTTCCTAATCTGTCTGGCTATGCTATGTCAGCCTAAACCATGTCTCTGTGTTTGTTGCAATTCCTCTCCCAGATTGTGTCCCAATAACTCCCTTTCCCCTCCATTCCCCCTGCAGTGAGATTTCAGGTTTGTGAGGAGAACCAGCAGGACAGGGCCCACCAGAAAGCTCCAGCTCACATCTGCTTCTCATGGGTGAGTGCCCCCATCCCTTGATGTCTATGGAGATGAGCATGCATGCCCACAGAAGCATCCCATGGAGCTGTTCCACTTAACCCTTTGCCTTCCTTCCAGAAAATCTGTCTGGATCACAACCCTGCAGTGGGCACCAAGAAAAACTGTCCCGAAGGTTGCCTTTAAAGCTGTGAACTGATGATGTTGTCAGCACATAGTGTTCATTCCCAAGTCATGAAGTTTATTCTGGGACCACTTGAGAGCTGCAAAGCTCTTCCCTTGCCAGGAAAATATCTTTGCTGTTGAGCTCTCCTTCAGATTCTCTCCACATGCCACAAAGGAAATGTTCAGAAACCTAATCTGAGGGGGATCGAGCTGCAAGTTCTCCTTGTCTCCATCAGCTTCATGGGGCATGAAATCTGAGGGTGCTATAGGAATCAGGCAGCCTTTCTAATGCACACCATCTGTGTTACATGCCTCCAGCAGTGAGGCAAGCGCTCATGTGTCTCTATTGCTTCAGTCTCCCCCCTTGCTGGTACCCTGCTTGCTTAGAAGGACCCTATTGCCTGTAGCTAGGACTGCTGCTAGGCAAGCAAATAGGAATGACATGCTCTTCCCTTGGGGTAAGAGTGAGAGGTGAAGGATGGTCTTGTGACTGAGACACTGAGCTGTGACTCAGAGAAATAAAAATTTCTGTTCTAATCTCTATTGCTCAATTCTTGCGTGACCTTGACAAGTCACAGTTACTGTCTCAATTCCTGGTTTTGATCTGGGGAAGATAATGGCTTCTCGTTCCTTTGTATATCTGTGTCAGTGTTCAACTTTTTTGTGCCACAGACTTCCCTCAGCAGTACGTTTGTGTGCCATGCAGCACAGCTGGCTCTTAACTCTGGGCGAGCCTTTAGGAGCTGTTATGATATCCCTAAGCAGAAACAGGAGTGGAGCCTTTGAAGTGGAGCATGCGTGGGCAATGCACTAATCCTGACAGCTTCTTGCTGGTCCTCTTCTGTTGGTTCTGTTGGTCAAAGACTCATCAAATGCTGGCACAGTCTCTTGAGTGTGAACCCCCTGGTCTGAGCTGCAAATAACTACCACAGCCTCAAGTGGATGAACACCAGGTGCTAAACATTCACTGTCAGATGCTGCATTGTAAGTGAAGGCAGAGAGTTAACCTGCTTTGTGTACCTCATCCAGAATGTCGAGATGTGCTCTCAGTTCTGCTGACACAGACCTGAGGAGAAAAGCTAAATCAAGCTATATAACCCTCATGACAGAGGGCTTATGTGCCATCATTTGGAAGGCCATAGAAGTGCCAAATGCCTGACAACATTTGGAAAGGAGATGATGGGGCAAAGCAATGTCTGTTTTGGAAATTATATATAAAATTCCTATAATTATATAGGGGGGTGTCTAAAGAAAGGAAGTCACTTCTGCAAGACAGACAGCACACAGAAATCAGGTGGGAGGTGAAGGGAGAATATGTGTCCATGAAAAAGAGATGTTTCCTCAGTAGGACTCACCTGTTGGTAGGGTCTCCTTGGGCCATATGATCCCAAACTAAACCATCTATTGAGAAGGACTTGATGTCACCCAGATAGCAACAGGAGGGTAAAGCCCTGTATAAATGGGTACAAGAAAAAAGTAGTTTAAGGGTGTGACCCTGTAAGATCCTGCTTCAGGATCTAAACCTGGGTCAATTCTTCTATACCCTGAGCAGAACAAGGCCTGTGCAATGGGACAAGGTGAATTGTGAGGGCCAAACTGGAGGGAGGACAGCAGAGATCTTGTAAAAAAAATGAATGGAAAAAAGGAGTAGCGATGAGAAGGTTTGAGAGAATGGGGTGAAGGAATGAAGTTAGTTAGGAAAAGGAAAAGACAAAAAAATTCAGAGGAGGTGAAAAGACAGATTTTTAGTGGCCAGTGGAGATGCAATTGTTGAGCCAGGTGTACCTAGAAGCATACCTTGAAAGATGTATCTGTGGCCCACCTGGTAGGCCTTGGAGAGGAATATCTTATATATTCCTCTTACCTTTTGATCTGGATTGGGAAAAGAATATTACTAAGGTTCAGCTCTCTTCTTTGGCATCCCTGAATACCAGAGCAAAATAAAACCAAACTGTTTTCCCAAACATGCTTCTAAAGGGTAACATTTTCTCAATGTTTTGAATTCCTTAAACTCCTTTCTCTGATTTGAATAATCCCTACAAAGCCATGTAATTTCAGGTATATCTTGCTGACAGCAAAGGCAGATTTAGGCAATGAGACAGCTTTACAGAGATATCCTAAGCCCTGAAGGACAAAGTCTTTCATCAGGAAATAGTTTCGCAGGCTCTTCCTGTTGTTTTTTTATAGGCCATTTTGAAACTCGCTTAGATCTAGCATGAAGCTTGAGTCTTTGCTTCAGTCTTTCACCCAAGCCAGCCACTCACTGATTCTTCCTACTCAGAATATTTTGTGTGTGTGTGTGTGTGTGTGAGGTTCTTCAAGAGCTACAGCAATTACCATCAGATTTCCTTATTTTATATATATAAGTTTCTCAGTAGTCAGAGGTTCTATGTTAGAGTTATGGGCTTAACGAAAGTTCAGCTTTCTTTTTACTTAGTGTAACTTTCCCTGATGGTTGCTGAGAAGAGCTTTAAAACATGGAAGTTATAAGTTTAAAAGCCAGAAAAAAATTTGAATAATTTTGAAAAAATGGTTTTACATGAATGCCATCATTACTAGTTGCCTAATTTGTGATTTTTAAACAGATTGTGTTTTTCAGAGATTCTGAAAAAGGAAAATGTGATGGTAGCCAGTGTATTTGTGTAATAAATTTTCTGCAGCATTTTAAGATAGCTTAGGCAAATGTGTGATACAAACTGTCAGGTTACTTTCTTTCTGTGTATTTTCTTCCCAAAAGCTGTTCACTTTGAAATAGAGTGGCCAAGACAAGCAAAAAACCTCACAACTCACTAATGGAAGTGAAGCGGAGAGCTTCTTAGCATTAGGGAATCTCCATAGAAAAAACTATTCCATTGTCTGAATGGATCACACTGGGATTGCACATGTGCTCTGGCACTTCCGTCAGCACACCTCCCACTTTTAAAAAGCCTTAAAATGTTGTGGTGTGCTATGACAACATGTCAGAAATTGTGCTACCCAGGCTCAGGAGTTGCTTTTGGCTCTGACTCCTGCAGAGTGCCCTGGTAATGCACAATGACATGGCTCCACACATCCAGGTGTTTTACTCGACTTTCCAGACAAGCAACAATGTCCAACCCCAATTAATCTTTGACTGTAGTAGCAAAACCAATCAGACCCTAAAATATTTCCTGACTAAATCAGCAACCTATACTTTTGCTTTTACCATAACATAATTCATTAATAACACTTTATAGCTTTCACTATGAAAGCATCCCACTGGCTGTTACAGGGCACACCACACCTTGTGGAAATACAATTGCAGAACAACCACCATGCATGTGGCTTGGTTCTCAAATGTTCCCCTTCCACTTTCATCTGGTTCTGGATAGAAAAAAACAGCTCTCAACATGAGGTTGATGAAACTCGTTGCTTTCTCCTTCCTTGCAACATGAAGTGTGTGGTAATATAATCAATAGGAGGGACTGTCCAGAATAGCAGGGGTGCAAAAATAGTAAGTCCTCTGTGACTCCCTCCTGTTCCACAGTATAGTCGAGGTAGGGGCTCTCTTGCTTCACTGCTTGTGCAGAAGTCACTGTAGATGGTCAGGCACCATGTCAAATACTCCACATCTACCAGGAACCCAGATCCTAGCTCCTATGCAGTCTGCAAAACTAGAAATCAAATAAATCCACTGAGCAACAACAATAGATGTAGTTGCTCAGCTAGAAGGCTAGACTCATAATCAAGAAAGAAATGAAAAATGATTGAAATTAAAAGCATTTATCTTAAAAGCCCATTGGACACTATTCCCCAGGCTATCTGGCACCACAGTCAGTCTCCATCATGACAGCATCCACACAAGTTGTAATCAGGAGCAAGTGGTCACACTGGTGGCTTCGTTCCACACCTCCCAGGCTACAGCACAGTAATAACAGCATCTCTTGCATTTTTTATTGTCTGCAGCCTTAGAAACACCAGCAGAAAACAAAATGGTATTAAAAAGGCTCTACCAGTGAGACAAAGCTGATTTGTGACCTAAAGGGGATATGAGTACAGATTTAGACGGTCATTTTGGTGTGTGCTTGACTCAAGTCCCACAGCCATCCACACTCTTTCCACGCTGGTGCCTATCTGGGCCCATCTTCTGGCATTTCTGGTGTTTTTCTGGCCCACCTTGGTGCACTTGAGAGTTGGCACCACAGAGAGCATAGGGGTGGCCTGAAAAAGAGGGAGGAGTGCGGTTATCCAAGCCTGAAGAGGACACAGAAACAACACTTGGCAGGAATACAGAAGTCTCAGTAGAGAGAGAGAAGGCGTGATGAAATCAGCAGATGGTGGAGGGCCAAAGCTCTTGGAACCCAGGATTTATGATGTCCCACCAGTTGTGAGAAGGGCGGACTTTTTTTCCTTTTTTCCTAAATAGATGGTATATTATGACAAGACTCCCTTGGCAGTGGATTTGCATGAATAATGTGGCTGTACTGTACCCAAGTAAATCATTTTTTTGTTCTCAAACATTCCCAAATGGTGTTTGTGCAGTTCTGGAGTCTTAAAATGCTACCTGCCTGGCAAAAGCTTGACAGCAGTAATCAAAAGGAAGTGATGCATCCTGTAGGACAGGAAACCCCCTCCAGGGCTGCAAGAATGTGGAGATTCCAGGGCTGCCCAGAAGAAACTTCACCCACTGTGGATCTGAAGCTACTTCTTGGTTGACAGCAGCTGTTGGGTACTGTGTGACACCATGACAGACCAAATTGCTTCAGGAAATAGAAAACTGTCAAGCAGATGCTGCTAGGACATTCGTGGTGGGAGGAAGTACTAGGGATTTTTATTTAGGTACACCATTTTCAATAGTGACACTCTGTAAAAGGCGTTTTTAAAGAGCTGCTCTGTCGTCGCTTTTACAGAGCATCAGAAGGCAGCTTCAGGCATGTAAAGCTGCAAGATACCATGTGAGAGCATTGGATCAACACCTGAGCAGGGTTCCCTTTGAGGCGTCCTGTCCAAATACTGACAAATGGAACTCAAAAAGAATGAACAAGCAGGACCACAGGAAAGTGGAATAAATAAGCAAAGTATTATTTCAAGTCAGTGAGAGAATAACTAAAAGAAACATGCTGAGCTATTTATTTCTAAAATCTCAGTCAGAGAAACCAGTTACCAGGCAGCAAACACCTCATAAGCTGAGTATCTCTAGAAAGCAAAATGCTGTGTAAAACTGGTTTGTAATGAATTAAACTGGAAATTTTTATTTTTTATTTTCAGTTTAAGGTTCTATCATTGTTAACAGGAAAAACAGAGCAGATGCTGTGGTAACTTGAAGCTTCTGGTGTGACTAAGGTACTTAAAGTGGCCCATATGGATTCCAGACCACCCACCTATCCACCCCAGCCCTCAGTCAAGTCAAAACAAAGCATTACATTTTTGAAGAGTTGCAGCTACGGCAAAAAATATAGGCCTCTAAAAAAGCTCGTTATTAGACACTGCCAAGATAGATTTTCGATGACCATTTCTGTTAATTTGGCAACATAAATAAAATACCAGTATTTTTTATTATGGTGCGTGATGTGAGGTGGAGGCTCTTTGGCAGGTATTTCTCTTCAGTGCTCGTCTCTCAGGCGTAGGAGATGCAGGGGCAGGGCATGGTGGCATCTTCTCCTAGCTGCAGGTTCTCACACATTCATCTCAGTGAGCCAGATTCTCCTCTCTACAATGTGGTAAAATGGGAATAGTCTCCTAGAAATTACTGGTACAGAGCCAGCATGAGGTCATCACTGAAATGTGACGTCATGGGCAGCTGCTCCTTACAGAGTAGCAAGAGACACCCTGCTCCCAGACAGTTGAGTTCCTACAGGAGAACAAAAAAGCCTGTGGTGTGTGACCAGGACTACTGCTCCTGCACGTTCCAGATGGTCCACCGTGAGATTTTCTAACCCAAATTATCTAAGAGATTAATTGCCATTTACATGTAAAATTAGACTCCTAAGCAATTTGTGCTATGCCTGCAATTAGTTCTACAGCTGTTAGGTTTCTTGTTTTGAAAGCAGTGCCTTTATTATATGCCCAAAGATGATGCTTTTCCCAAACGTGGCTTGTTGGCTGAAGTTAAAGTGCCCAGTGCAGGGTCAGTCAGTGCTGTCCTCAGAGCCTGATACAGTGCCCTGTGAGACATCTTTGTGGAGCATTTCTGGAGGCTGTCGTGACACTCAATAAACTCTTGTATCAAATTCTCAAGGCTCTATTTTCAACAGGTGTTGTTTCATTATAGAGGGCAGAACCTGTGATTTTCTGACTCTGAAGGCCTTGAGGTCCCAGTGCACCTCTGTGTTCACGCTTCTATTGGGGCACATCATACTCTTACTTTCTGCTCTTATGGGATTCCTCTTTCTTTAGCCCAAAACTTTTGAATAGGATGAGCTCTACAACACATTCTACATCATGTTAGGCTTGTTTGGATTTTTTCAGGTCCGGGTCTGACAAAACCAGATGAAGAGGTTGAGCATTTCAAGGAGACACTGATAAGAGTGATTAGTTTTACACAGAAAAAAAAAAAAAAAGAAAAGAAGAGAAACAATAGGAATGTTAGTTTTATACCAGGAATCAAGAAAAGTTTGGGTTTTTTTATTTATAGATCTTTTCTGTAATCACCTGAGGCGATGCACAGAGGTGTTTTCCTGTCTTTGGAGCTGTTCAGCTGACACTATCCTTGTCCTTGCTGTCACCTTGTGGCAATAAAATAGGGAAGATTCATAAGGTAAGTCCCAGCTGAAAAGTGAAGGAATGTGGCACAAACTGTTGCTCCTCTGGCTGCTGTGGGATGAGGTGGCTGTGGGTCACACATCATCCCCATGGCTTCAAAGAGCTGGCAGGAGCAGATGCTTCTGGGCTCATCCCAAGTCATTGACTACCCACCTGCCTTCAGCTTTTGTCCCAGCCAAGCTCCTCCTTGAGGCTGTGGAAAGGATTCCTCAGTAGATGGAGGGAGTAGAAGTGACATTTGTAGGGCCAGGGCTAAAGGATCAGAGCTTGTGGGAGCAATTTTGAGCTATTGGGACTAGACTCACCATCTGTTCCAAAATAATGGATAGCACTGCAGAGTAGGGTATTTCCCTGATGAGAGGATATTTTAGCATCCTCCACAAGCAGTCAGATCTTTGAAACCTGATGCAATGAATTCCAGCTGCTCATGACAGAGAAGACATAAGCCTGTAAGAGGGTCATGGAAGGGCAGAGTTTGGATCTTTTTTGCTAAGAAGAGTTATTAAGAGTGGAGCTTTTTATTTCTGTCATTTTACTTACACATGAGACACTCAGAGATATATCTTAAGACATGGATAGTGACTCAGGAACATCAGACAGGACAGAACAAACTCTTCAGCGAAAGAAGAGAGGGTGAGAATAGCTGGAGCAAGTACAGCTCAAGGTCAGCTATGTGGAAGAGAAGCAAAAGGGCTGTAGGCTTTGAAGGCTAGTGGCTCCTGGGTGTAACTTCTGCCTGCTTTTCTGAAGTGGGACTGTAGGAAAGGATCCTGCATGTTGTGACAATATTTCATGTCAGCGAGTTTTGGGAAGCTCTCCAAAACTCTGACAAGCCAAATAGCAAGAACTCTGATGGAGGAATCTCCAAGTGTTGGAAATTATGTGGTTTGTCTACATAGAGAAATTGCAGTGGCTTTAAATATCCTGGAGTTAAAGCTCTGTGATCTCTACTGTGAATGAAGATTATATTTGTATAAAGGTGTATGATGCCAATACAACCATTTCAGTATGTGGAGGGAGAAAAAAGAGAGAGAACACACTTCCATCTGAAATAGTTATGCCTGTAGAAGAAACAAATGGCTTGGAACTACTTAAGCAGAATATGTTTATCATACCAACTAGCTCCAAAAGGCTGCATTATAGTCATTGGGAGATGAAATTTATATCCTAGACAAAGACTAGATTTGAGATTGTAATAAACTGGTTATGTCCTTTCTACTGGTTTCTGCCATACGTGCTAGCTCTAAGGGGCTGGAGGAAACTGGCCTGAAAGAGGGATCATTTTCTTTTTTTTTCTAGTTCCTCAACAGACATGGCTGTGGAATTCTTTATTGGCAACAGTACATATGATAGCTTCAGATTAAATTTATTCAGATACACTTAACATTTTTGCTCAAGTCCGACAGCTTCCCAAGCAGATATGAATGATTCTGGAGTTTCTCAGATCTTCTGAGCTGAAACAACTTTTATGGGGCTAGATGGGCTGACTATATGGAGGTGTATAGTACCTTTCTGTACATTCATGTCTGGAGTTGGGCTTGAGCTCCACTTCAGTGGAGTGTAAAGTGATAGTGGGCTACCAGCATATTCCTAGATCAGCCTGAATTGATTTCATTTGCCTATTTCCGAATAGAATTCAGAAAACATTTTTCTAGGCAGCAGTGAAAGCAAGGGACTTCCTCATCTGCACCTGCATCCTCCTCTAGGACATCTTCTGCAAATAGATGTCACAGAGATGGCTGCCCTGGTAAAAAATAGTGTCCCAATATAGTATCTCCCAAGGACCTAGCAGAGGAGGGGGAAAAAGTCAGGTGAGGGGATGGGGTAGAGGTCTCCAAATAGATAATTCAGCTGATGCAGTGGCTGGTGTTCTGAAAGGGAAACTTTGACTGCCTGACTGCCAGTTTCCCTCTCTGGTTAAGAGCTGAACAAAGAGTTTCGATGTTGCTTCTTCGTGATGTTGATGTTTCTCCACCTTTCATAAACCTACAATTACATGAACTCACTAAATAGTCACTAAATTTTGTCTCCCTTAAAGCTATAATACTTTAGCAAAGTTGTAACCAGTTTAGAGTAATGCTACTGAATTTATCAAAATCTCTCTTCTAGCTCATGTAACTTAAAACAATGTTACAGATTAGTCTGGGTGCAGATAAATGCACATTATTCTGGTTTTATATAGAACAACAAAGACCTGGGTAGCTCAGTAACCTACATGCAGGAAAAGGAATATAGCTTAACTCTCCCACAGCAAATTGCTGTGCTTGACTGTGGCAACCCCACCTCCCTTTCTTCCCTGTAATGAGACCAGACCTGCTCCAGTCCAGGGCTTACATATTTCTGAATGACAGACAAAAGCTAAAGGTTGAGAGCAGCTTTCTTGCTTGCACTAGGAAAATTGAAGTCCACAAAGTAAGCAGCTTATCATCTGAAATATTTATGTATTCATCCCTATAAAAGCACCTATCTTCTCTGCAAAACTACAGTGAAGCAAAATGCACTTCCTACTGCCTAGAATGGCTATCAAGGGCATCCTAATTGATTATTGTGAATTTCAAAATATTTTCTTTTTTAGTTCTCTTTACTGCATCTTTTGTCATTAGAGAGCAGGTCAGCCTTCCTGGAGGGCAC
Source organism: Corvus kubaryi (assembly GCF_017639235.1). Classification (NCBI taxonomy): domain Eukaryota; kingdom Metazoa; phylum Chordata; class Aves; order Passeriformes; family Corvidae; genus Corvus; species Corvus kubaryi. The sequence goes on along the minus strand of NW_024581112.1, from coordinate 9,739,127 downwards.
ACAAAACCTCACTGAATGCAATGCATACAAACAAGGTCCATGGCAGAAAATGAGTTCCAGTGTCAAAGACTTCGCATCGAAATTTTCTACCCAGTGGACCCTTTTTACTCAAGTTTATTTTGATATTTGATAAGTTTAGGACAATGAAAAAAAGCAGAAGTACACAGATCAAAATCCTAATGCATTTCTTGGGCTAGTCTGTGTCACAGTGGACGCTTAACAACTGGAATGACGGATGGAAAGGGAAGGAAGATACAATAATTTAAGCATTAGTCCAGGTTTCAAAGACCTGTATTCTTAGCTGTCAAGTGATCTAAGTTTCTCCATTCCCCACCTATAAAACACTTTTAACAGCTATAGCCATTTTCTGTAAGAAGTCTTATGAAAGTGAATACACCAGCAGCAAGAAAATGTCTGGGTATCATACAGCTGGGTAAGCCAGTAATGCAAGCAATGTATTGAACAGTGTATTGAACAAAGCATTTTTCCATTTGCCTTATTGAACTATGGGTCGCAGAAATGGTGAAGTAGTGTGATTTTCCTCTTCCAATCAATGTTGAATTGATTTCCAGCATTTTTGCATTTTTTGTAGCCTTCTGTAGTCCTTTCTAGTTCCTTTCCAAGCCAGAAGATAACTTAGTTGTGCCTTCTGTACTTTGCACACCAGGTACACAACATCAGGACATGTTGAAGAGGTGGTGAGAAAATGTTGTGCAGAGCCATGAGGGAACAGGAAATTTCCCCTGATGTCTCTGTCTGCTTGGTCTGCTGGAGAAAACCCAGAGCACTGAAGTATCTATAACTCCAATGTTTCTCGCTTGAGCTATTAGGAACTTGATGAAATTGCAAATACTCTCATCCGCTCTTCCCTGAAGCATCTCTCTAGCCTTGGCTAAAATTGCAGCAAACGCTTTCTTCGCTTGGAGGGAAAATAAGAAGTGAAGGCAAAAAGTGGGAAAATAAAATTGTCTTTAAAATGTAGTTGGAGCTGATGCAGTAAATTCAGCTACTCGGTTGCTGCTTTGCAATTGTTTGCTGTTTCTGCCATCACCCACTAATGCAGTTGAAAGGCTACTGAAGTCACTGAATGCCTTTTGATTTATTCTTTCCTCTGTTTTATATCCAGTAGATATTTTCATAAGTTGGGCTGTCATTACAGTGAAGGTGAAATTTCTGTCCTTTTTCTAGAGACTAATTGTATAAGAAAATAAAACCCCAAAATATTTATAGTATCAATTGCAGTGTATCTGAGTATACCCAGAGCCTAAAAATACCGATTTTAATTAGCGACCTCTTCGGGGTGAGGCGAGAGCTCCATTTTTAGCTACAAGATATTGGTGGAGGTGGAACTCCAGGACAGTTTCAGGGCAATAAGTAGCACGGATTTCAGTAACACGTTTCCTGGCCCAGCAGAGGAGTGGGGAGGGCTTGTGACTATGCTGTTCCACCGCGCAGCGTGCTTGCACTGTAACTACAATGTGACTGAGACATTTTTAAAATCACTGTGTTCTATATTAAAGACCCCAGTGATGGCTAAGTGATTAAAACACAGAGGAGTAAGAACTGCTAGACTGCTAGAACTGTAAGACTGCTGGAACTGCAAGACTGCTAGAACTGCCTACTGTTATGGGGAAGCAATTATGTACTAAATACCTAAAGGCAGATATATTTGATGGAAAGTACTGGAACAGAGCTTGTAAAGAATAACTATCAGTTAATTAGTGATATAAATCAAGTTTTTCAAACAGTTGTAATAAAGAATTCTCCTTTCAGTTCTGCTTTTGTGTTCCCATTGGCACATGTATGTGTATTCCTAAAGCGAAAGGCAAAATGACACTACTCTGTCAAATTATTTGCCAAAATTACAGTCTGCCACATTCCGCTGTCTGACTAGCCTTGCTGGGTAGGGTTGATATTGCTCTGAAAACTAAATTTAAGGTTATCTGATTCACGAAATCTCAATCTTAAATATTATATTAGGGAAATGGGGGAGCTTTTATCTTGATATAAAATAAATTGCTATAAAAATGCTATAAAATAGTAATTGTAATTGAGCAGCAGTTGTGTCTTGTTAGTTCTGTTGTTCTGAAATAGTAATGATAGAAGACTGTTTCCTTGCTTGTATCTAGACACATGCAGATGTTACTGCAGGGTAGCTTGGGAAGGAGCTAATATTTGCTACCAGGAGTATCAGCCTGTGTGCATGCTCTGACCTTAGAATTAGTTTCAGTCATCTTGCTCCCTTTTCACTAAACAAAGGCCCCATCAAGCTTTTATTTACTGCTGCATAAGAACATGTAAGTGAGAAAATGGATAATATTAACTCATTCCCATGCCTGTGCAATCATAGCACTGCACTGACTTCAGAGGAGCAATATCTGGTTCCGAGAGCAAAGGGGATCAGACAGGGATCCACAGGCTATGGAGTTTTCAACAGGGCCCAAAGGAGTGGGGTCAGTACCCACTAGTCCATGGAGCTCCCTTACAGCCTTGTGAAAGCACCGTGTGCTGTGCTTATCTCTGCATTCCTAGTTACTAGCTCCGAATAGTTTAGGAACAGTCAAGTTATTGCTCCATGCTATGTTCGGTATGATATCCTGTTCATGTGCTATCATCTGGGACATCTGGGTCATTTAGGGACACAAATAGCTATCAGCAGCAGGTTAGGATAGATGAAGGGCTTGAGCAAACTCTGCTGAAGCCAGTGGGAGTTTTTCCCATGACTCTGATTTGAAGTTAGATAGAGACATATTTTGGCATGAAATTAATGCATACTTCTAAGTCAGTCGCCCTGTAGGAAGGCATGGAAATGAAACGTTGAAGGAGGGCTTAAGAGAAACTTGTTCAGCTGTGATCAGTGCTCTCAGACTTACAAGCTGGTCTGTTCCAACTCTACCAACTCCATTTACAGTGTGTTTGCCTGTTACAGTAAGGGACATGGAATGTTTGGTGGTTTGTCCTTTTAGACCCTCTTTGCCCTCCAGCTGTTGTGAAATACAATTAATTGTTACACAACTGCTGCATTTTTGCTGTTGTATGACTGCATTCATAAGGATGAAAAGCTCAGTGGGTCTGAAATGATCCTTGCTTCTCAATGGCAGGAGCAGTGGCAGCAGGTGTTTGCTAAGAATACCTCTGGAAGGGAGAGGAAGAGCAAGTATGCCTGTACATATCATTTTGCACGCTGACACTCTTCCCAAGGCAACTGAGGAAATAAGCCAGTTAAGGTTGAAAATGGCAGCTATTAGACAATCCTTTTGTCTCATTCTGTGAAGGTTTAACCAGTCCTGTGAGCTTGTCACTATATTCACTTTAAGAAACAACTGTTTAAAGAAATCCTCTTATTTTTCTGCTGTCAGCCAGAGTCTCAGTTTGCTCCCCCAGTGGTAAACATTCACCTCCACACTGTGTCTGTGTTTTCAGCCAGTGGGAATTCACACCAAGTAGTCAGCACGTCTTTATTACTGGGAAGTTGCACTATCTGTGTGCAGGAGTTGCTGCTGTTAACTTGAAAATCTGTCTGTGTAGTGCCAGAAACATTTACAAATCTGGGATTCTCTTCCTGGGTCTGCTGCTGAAGTCTGATCATTTGACTGTAGTTAGTGGAGACCTCACAAAAGATACACCAGCAAGGCTGGTACAAATAGTACTCTCAAAAGAAGTAGTTACTCAGGTGACCAGGAGGAGCAGCTCAGGTGCATTTATTGTATGTTAGAAAGTAAAATCTTCTAAGTAGTCACAAAATAGGTGCAGCAGTGGTAACAATTTCTAACAATGTCTTCAAGCTCTGACCATAATTAGACTCTGTGTCATGGTGTCTGTCCTTGAATTCATACCTACAGGTTGTAAGGGTGTGGTTTTATGTGAATAATGCTCCACCAGGAACCAGAGAAGGATGTTCATTTGCTCTGCACAATCATCTAATTAAATTGTTGAAATTAAAATTAGTTGTGGCCACAGTACCTTGGGCTGATTTTTAGTTACATGAGAGCATGGTAGATCCCATTTGTATATATTAGAAGAGCTGGGAAGAGGGATGGGTATGACACGGTAATTTTTGCAGGTAATTAGCTTGTTTAGGCTAGATAAATCCGGAAAGAGTGAGAATCTTCACAGGGATATAGCATATCTGGGGATGGGCAGCAGGCTGTGCAAGTGTGTGTTTGTATTAGTGAGCATTGGGGAGCTAGAGGCATGTGGGATCTATTAATACATCTCATGTGAGTTAAATGCAACCGCAGAGCCAAGGCACTTACTACCACTGACTGTCTAATGGTGCTTCATTAGCACCATGCTTTTAAAATGAGTTCTATCTATTATGGATTACAGGACAAATGTACATATTTTCCCTTATTTTGCCCAGATATTGGCCTCTCATAGAAAAAATATTGTGGACTGGATGACCTTGAGTGAACTCATCTGCCACAAAAGGTTTTAAAAGATAAAAACCTTTATAGTCCATTGCCATTCTTCTGAATCTTTCACATTATTAACTTCATCCCCTTATAATACCTCTTTTCAACAGGAAGCTATCAAGTGGATTCCAAGAATGTGGTCAATCTGACCCAGCTCCTTCAGATTCATTTGTCTCGTGATAAGAAGTATAGACAGAATACACCAGGTGTACAGAAGAAGATAAAGAGTTCAGATGTCTATGTGGAACCACTGTAAGCAGATCTTTTCTCTCCAGTAATGTAATTTTATCTTGCTGTATCTAATTGCAGGTGGTTGCTGAATCATAACAATGTCCCTAAAGCCTGAAGCAATGAGAGAAAAATCAAGATTATTTTCAGTTGTCTGAAGTGATTCATTCCACTGTTGCACAGAAGGATATTTTTCTTGGGAATTCATAGATTTCAGTAGTTTGAAAAGTCTTCTCTTATGAAAAAGTTCTAAAACGTCCTCTAAGGTGAGAAGATTCATGAATTGGTTCAGTAGTCAACCACCAACATCTTGCTTGGTGGTGAGACAGAGACTGAACTAGCCAAGTATTGTCTTAGATACATTACCCCAAAAGACATTTCTGACACTTCTAAAATTAAAATGATAATGTGATTCTTCTGAATTGGTGCTACTTTACTGATTTACCTGTGATTTGCATGAGAACTTCTGTTTGCAAAGAAAGGCACAACTGGTTGTTCTGCACTGTTTGAGCACATTGGTGGCCTCATATTCATGGTCAATGTGCCACTTGGAATACAACTTGGGAGTCTCCTTGCCAGCCATAGACCTCTGATACTTGAGCAAGACCTGGCTCACCATTCAGCCACAGGTGTCCGTTCCATTCATAGCTATCCCCATCTTTTAAATTATTCAGTGAGTTTGATCCCTGCACTAGAGGGCAGTCCTAGTTAGCTGCACCAGGCAGTAGGTATGTCACACCAGCCCCAGGAAAGGTGGGACAAGTCTCAGGACCTGCCTTTTAGTCCTTCAGCCTCTTAGTATTAGCCTTTTGCCAGGGCCAGGAATGAGCAGCACAGGCACTGCCACTTCTCTTCATGAGCAAGAAACTGAAGTGCGGTGGCTGAGTGACAAGTACTCAGACAAGGACAGGACTTGGACAGCTGGCACTGCTTTCAGTAAACATTTAAGAGCTTGCGATTGTCCGGAAAATCAAGTGTGAATAGGTTTACGTAGTCCCTTATACCATCATTGCAGCCATCAAAGCATTTCTGTTTCCTGCAAAGCTTTGTGTTATTCACAAGTCCAATTGGCCTGCTCCATACCACCTTCATAAATGACTGCATTCACTTGTTTGGAAGGTCCTGCAACATTTAAAATCCTGTTTGAATTGTAAGCAAGATAATAGGAGTATCCATTCCCTCACCTGCTTTCTCCCCAGGGCAGCTGAACGTGCCTGGCTTCTGGCTGTAGGTTGGTATGGGCTGTGCGCTGTGGCATTACAAGGGCAAGGGATTTGGTAGACCCTTTTAGAAAGAGCATGGGTTCCCATGAGACAGAATTCACCCAATATTTGGAAAGGAAAGCCATCATGTGAGTAGGGCAGTGTGTGTGAAGCACAAAGCAGAAGTAAAACTGGAATTTGATAGCAATAGGTCTGGGATGCTGAGTATTTGATTTATTTAGGGAGAAAGGAATTTTTCTCCCTCATAGCCAGCACTGAATCATTCATGGAATTCTGAATTTGCCTCTTGAGAAGTAGGCGTTGCTTGATGCCTCAGACAAGATACTAAACTTGGTGGTTGCCAGTGCGACCTGGCCTACCAGATCCTGTGCTCTGTTGAAGGGAGAACTCTGGCAACCACCTGCTTGGATATTTCTGCCCTTGTGTGCAGCCAGATTTACAGCACCGCAAACATGAGGAAATTATATCCAAGAAGGAAAGTCACAGAAAGTCACACTGTTAAGTGAATAGCAGCTTTTTGTGAAGAGCAGTTGACTTCACAAACTGGCCCCAAATGGATTTTGGGTAAGAGCTGTTTTTCTTCCATCAAAAAGCTGAAAAGAGGCAGAGAAACAGAAGACTGTCTTACTAGCTCTGGTTGAGGGCCATGCCACCAAGCAATCTTGGTGAATCCTCCTCCTCCTTCAGCCCTCACATGCACTGCTCAAGACTGTCTGCAGCCCACTTGCTGCCAAGCCTGGCTTTCCACCATCTGCACCAGACAACCTTTTCTTTTGGCCTGCTGCTGCTGTTCAGGGCTCCGTCAGTTCAAATGGCAAACATGGATACAAGCACTACCAAAAGCAAAGCCCCATGTGGAGGGGACAGTGTGCATCTGGACCTGGCCCAAGGTGAGTAAGTCTTCTTTCTTCCTTCACATGCTTAAGCAGGAACCAGGAAATATCTTCAAGGGATTTTTTTTTTTTCTAATTCCTGCTCATACTATTTTTAAAGGACTGGCAATTTGTAAACATCCTCAAAGCACAAGGTGTGCTCTGAGCTTTTGCTTTCTCAGGTTTCATATCTGTTTACATTACAGTAAGTCTAAATAAATAAAGGGCAATAGTAGCATCTCTTTGCTCTGTTTTCTGGCTGATATTTCCAGTCTGGTCTGGAACAGCTGAACCCAGGAAGGGATTCCCACTGTTGTCAAGGGCTCTAAATGAATATTCCAGTGCCAGTCCTACATTTCTTTTATTTTGCATGCCCTTAACTCCCACCAGTTTCACTGGGTGCTGACACTTTTTGCCAATGGCAGCATCAGATCCCCCAGCAGGGGTCTATCTCCTGTGTTGAGGCTATAGGAGATTTATGTCTCATTTCCCTGTGTTGTGTGTAATCCTTTTCTGCAGCATAAAGACATAGAGAGTACAAGGTCCTACTATTCTGATTTCATAGTTTGTACAACACCTTTGTACTCTTCATTTCTGCAAAGGACTGCATGCAATGCAGGGCAGTAAGGAGGAGGAGAGCTAAGGCCTTGGGAAGTGCTTGTCCTGATCACTGAGACTTAGTAGCTCCTGGGCATGACCAAAATAATTTTTAAAAAAACCCAAACACAAATCTTTTTTTAAAACATCACAGTCCTTTCCTTTTTCTCCTTCCCCTTTCCTTTTCATCCTTTTTTTTTTCACTTGTCTCCGTCTCCTTTTTTAGCCTCCTCTCCTATGAGCACCAAAATTTCTTTTAACCTTCTCTCTCAGATTTTCAGACATCTCTGGCCTCAAACAGGAGCTCGTGTACCCAAACCCCACGAGAGAGGTCTATTCTTACCTTATTTCTGGCCTATTTTTGTTATGAGGAGACGTGGGTGTCCTCTGAAGCTCAGAATGGTATCCAGGGTTTCAGATGCTTCCCCTGACCCCTGTGGCACTTGTCCATCACTTGTCCATCACACGTACTCTGTGTAAGGTACCTGTCTACTTACAAGGGACAAAGAAGTCACTACAGTGTTGAACTGCTGTCAGTTTGGAGAGTAGAAGGGTAGGAAATGTCACTCTGCTTTCTCTTTTGTAGGGAAAACAGTGGGAGAGCATATCATAAAATGACCGCTTGAAAGGCAGTAAAGGACAAAAGGACTGAACTCAGTCCCATTTCAGGTCAGCTGGGTGCCAGGTTTGCTCCTGTCCAAGGTATGTTAGCTGTTTCAAGCATTTTTCTTCATGGCAGTGATAGTAGATAAGGTTTATGAATAAGAACCTGGAAGACAGAGACATAAAGAGGACATTTGCTTCACAACACAAAGGTGGGGCTGTTCCCAAGGAGAAAATGCTGGCCCATAGAGCTGGACCTAGGCCAGTTTTGGATGAGGCAGCAGGCTACACAGCAGCACAATCCCATCAGCCCAGTGCTAGCTCTGGTGCTGACAAGGAGCCCTTGGGTAGTTGTGCCTTTTTGTGTAGCCTTGTTGGCCAGTTTAAAAGCAGCCTGTTTGTGTCAGTGAAGACTGAGGTAGAAGATGTGATTTGGGTTGTGAAAGAAATGGCAGACCAGAAACTCAGCAACACTCTCAGGCGCTCCATGTCTTCTTTTCCTGTATTATCCAGTACTGCATCCCTTTTGTCTGTCACCTTGCCCCAAAACTAACATCATATCAGATTGATTCCTGGCTTACCATTTTGGGAGCATGGACATATTGGACTCTGTCAATGAAGTTTTTATAAAATGAAAAGTATCCTTAAAAAAATTAGACAATTCTACAGTTCTCTAAAACCCTTTATTGACCTGCATTAAACCTTCCACATAAACCTTAAAGGCTCTGCAAGTCAAATCCTGCCTCCTCAATGCTTTTTCCCATAGGAATTGGCGGGCCTCAGATAGTATGGTTGATTGGGAAGGCAAATACCATAGAGATGATGCCCAAGGACAGAAGTGCATTATATTGCATGGGGCAGAATATATCCAGGCAAGGGCAGAAGGGATGGTGAAGCAACAAGCCCTATTGTGTTTCACTGAACTGAGAAGAACCAATTCCATGGCAGCAGATCTGTTAATTTAGTAGTAATTTTGCATAACAGTTTACCAGACTAGCACTGCAATTCCAAACAAAGTCCTAAAACCTTTAATAATAACCCCTGGGTTTAAAGGAAGACGTATTTCACCTTTTTTGTCTCTTTAGCTTTCCTTTTCCTTTGGAAAAATGCCTAACAGAAACTGCATGTGTTACTTGTACACAGTAGTACATAAAATGAGGAAGCCTTTCAGAAATCTTTCTCGCCTTGTTTTAGAAGTGGATTCAGGCCTGTAAATAGATGCATTCTTTCCTGCATTAGCAGTTTATTTCATTTTTAATCAACCACTGATGCTATCCCAATATCATTTAACCTGTAATCATCTTTTGTCCAGAAACCCAAATATTTGTATTGCTAATAAGTACTCACTAAGGTGGCACTCAGGTGGTTTTTGTCCCCCGAATGCTGCCAAGTAGTTAAGTTATAATATATTCAGAGATTTGAAAGCTGCAGTCTAAGTACTCTCCCTAGTTATAAAATGACTATTCTGGGAACTAATCCAATTAGTTAGTTACAGTTAGTACACTTACTTATTTCCAGTAACAGCAGGTTCAGCCTGGTTCAAAGGTAAAATACCTGGTGATGTGTAATGGCACATAGGGAAGTTCCTCTCTGAGAACAACTATGATCACCTTGAGGCAAATACATTAAAAATCCATGAAGACTTGTACTATATGCGGTGTTGCTAGAAATGCTGCTTTTCTCAAATTCTAATCTTTTATTTAAGCAAAAGTTAATAGGCTTTTTTCTTCACTAAGAGATTGTGGCAATGTGTAGGGCAAAGCCAGCTGACACTGAACTCTAAAATGTTTGACTTAGCAGAGCTGAAGGGAAAGCCAGGAAGAATATGTGCTGTGCATGGTAATCTGGAAGTGTGCACATAAGCAAATGTTCTGGTGCCATGGACATTTCAGATCTGAAATATAAATGCAGCCTTTAGATCAAAGGGTTCCTAAGTGTTTTATTATGCCTGTCTATCTAATAATATTGAGCAAACTCCAAAGTACCAGTATCTGGTAAACATGCATTTACCCACCTCTGATATGGAGCAATTGCAGGAATCAATTGTGGTTACTCTCTAACAGCATGCAACAAACTAATTTCAGTTTTGTGGCAGGAGGATTGGAAGCTCTTACTCACACATGAAATGATAAGAGAAAGTCTTGCAGCTGATACCCTTGCCATAGTTTTATGTGCACGTACCTCAGTCTTTCCAAAGAAGCAGAGACCAAATGTGAGGTTGAGGTTAAGGACAAGGTCTTGAGTGCTGCTTGGGTCTGAGGATTGCCCTGGGGGTTCTTGTGAGGTGGAGAGTGGTGGGATGGAGTGGGGAGGCTGCAGAAGCACTGGCCCAGCACAAGGAGAGCAGCAGCAACTGAGATTTCCTTGAAGGTGCACAGATCTTCACTGGTAGGTGGGTGGGTTTGGGAAAGGGCTGCCTGTGTTTGCCAGGCCTCTTCACCCGTGTTGTCTGGTGTTGCACAGGTGGCTGCACAGGCAACAGTGGGGACTTCAGCACCTCTGCCAGGTTTCTGTGAGTTCCAGCTACTCTGAAATGTCTGGCACTGAGTGAGCACATAGTGCCAGTTGTTGTTCAGGCTGGGCAGTGGTGTTGGTGGTATCAAGTGGAGCTGGCCCAGAAATGGCACTTCTGAGTTAACCACTATTGGCCATATTAGCACACAAGGTGGTACAGCAACTGGCTGCCGGTGATTGAGGAAGGGCAGCAGCTCACTAAAGGACAGAGCAGCTTGATCTTGAGAAGACAGAGAAATGGCATGAAACTAGAGGAGGAAGAGAAGGAAATACTCATCCCATACTCCTTGAAATCTCGCTGGCTCCTCGTTCATAAGGCTTAATGGTATTGCCACTCTTTTCTGGCATTTGAATTGGGAAGGGTTCAAAAGTTGTTCAAATGTTGAATATTGCAAATGAGCCACAATCACCTTTTTCCTCTGCCAGGGGGACAGAGAAGCATAACAATTTTTCATACTGGGGGGGAGGGAAAAGGTGGGGGGAAGGGAGTTAAGCTGTTGGAGCTAGGGTATAATAGCACTTTTTCTGGGTATGGCTGGGTTTTGATTGGTTGTTTTTTCCTCCATACCAGGCTTTTCCAGCCCTGAATTATTTTAGTTAGAACATGTTACTATTTTCATCTCTCATCAGTCCAAACCACTGACCTAGTACGTCTTCTGATATAGAAATGCATTATTTGATATGGGAAAATTGGTGTCAGTTTAAAAAAATGAATTGCACGCTCACCAGCCAAAGAGAGCCCTTAAGGACCAGGTCTCAGGCTCTGTATTTGCAAATGAGTGCTGACTCAGGTAATTGAGTTTTTGGCAAGATAGTCAGCACCCCAAAATGTCACATTGAGGCCCAAAATATGTTAAAATATCTCTGCTAAGATCATCTGTGTGTCCCCCAATTTGTTTACAGAACTATCCTAAATAAAAGGTCAAAACTTCACTGGAGTTTAGCTACAAGATTCTGAAAATAAAGAACATCCAGCATGATTTCCTTCTCAAATTCAGTGTATTATGTGTTAATTTAAAACTTTCCACTCCTGTGGAGAGCAAAAATTGAACCTAGCTAGAGGCAAGCGGTGAAGATAAAGTGTTTGAATTGTTCTGACCCTGCAAAGAGAAAATCCCAAGCACACAAATCAACTCTACTAACAGTAAAACAAATCAGGTCCTTAACATTTTCACAGCCATATCTGAGTCATGGCGTTTTGATAACACCACCAAGAATGCTATTGCCAATTATTTAATTATTCAAGGAAGAATATTCCCCAGCCTAGGCTTTCTACCAACTCTCTTCTCACCATTGCTGGAGGATTGCTCTGAAAAAAGATGGCCTTACGCTGGCAGAACCCTGTGGAAGTCTGTGGGAGTTTGCTTTCACTGTGAGTTGCAGGAAACAGTTGGTGAAAAGCTAAGTCTGATGGTAAGTGCTGTCAGGCAAATGGCCAAATCCAAGAAGGAATAGAGGCACCTAAACATTCACTGATCTCTGTGACAGGCTGTGGCTTACATTTCTTCAGGTGTCTTGCTCCTGTATCTTCTTTTTCCTGTCAGGATTAACATATCAAAGTTCTAAAGCTTGTTTATTTTCACAGAGAATAAAAGAACATGTGTTTTCAAGAGCTGTGGGCGAACTGGTCAGCAGTGCAGAAAGGAGAGTTCTGGGGAGGATGGTTAAAAAGCCAGGGGCAAATTTAGGTTACTTGAGGTGCAGATGGGCCATGTTGAATGCACAGTGCCTTGGCTGTGCTGTGTGGCTGGACAGAGGGTGGCAGTGAACCTGGGCACAGGCAGTGATGCCTCACAGCCTGCTGATGAGAGCTGTGCTCTGGTGCAACAGGGACATCCAAGGAATCAGTCCCAGAGGAAATGGAGCCAGTGTTCTGGTGGCCCTGAGTATCCTGTACAAGCATCTTAGCTGCCTCAGGTTTCCTAAAGAAAAGTAGGGCATGGAAGAGTTGTATTCTCCAGTTACTTTACATCTTGCAGAAGTCCTCAGAGGCCACTAAACCTTACAACCCTTGGGGCATGAAAATACAATGTGACTGAAAAAGCTTCTCATACAAAAGAGATCTAGGAATGCATCAGATCTAAGCATGGGCAGTCTACTGAAATGCAGCACATACTGCTCTGATTTAGGAGCTGACAAGCCAAGCTTTCATCAGTATCCACCACATAAGCAGATTTCCCTGAGAATTCTGTGGTTTTCCCAGCCTGTGCCTTTTCAAGGTGGCATCACTGTCCTCTTAGAGTCGCTGCAGTTTATTGCTGGGGACACCCATACTATGCAAGTAAAATCCTCACACAGCTCCTTCTTTCCAGTGCTGTTGCTTCTCTACTCTATGTGGAAGGTCTCCCAGGCTGACACAGATGTACAGAAAAAGAGTGCACAAGAAATGAATGCTTCCCTGGGCAGGCACACAGCAAAGAGGGTTTGTTCCACCCCTGTCAGATATCTAGAAGGTTAATCTTGGTGGTGATGCAGCCTGGGACCTGCTCTTCCCTGACTCCCACCTTTCATGATCTGCAGTGGACTTTGCATTGCTTTGATGCACAGTCTCCAGGGCTGGGTTAGCAGTCAGCCCTCAGAGATCACAGGAGCACAGCCCGCACCAAAGTCAGCAGTTTTGCCTCCTGACTTGACAAAGACCTTCCCTTCACTTGCAGCTGCCCTGAACCAATTTGGCTGTAAATGTAGCTAGGTTGAACACAGGTTTTGCTGAACTAAGATTAACAAATTCAAGCCCTTATTAGCATCTAACTTCCAGAAGTGGATGTGGTCTAAGGAGACACATAAATGCTTTTTTACTTTGTGAGAAGGTAAAATGTTGCTTAATTCACTGTGACAGGTCAAGATTTCTATTAGAACAAGAGGCTTGAAGAGGGAGTACATGCTTTTGTGAGGGAGGGAGACAAAAAATAAATACAAAGAACCATCACATACGTATATAGCTACTGAAAAAAAATTAAACCTTTTAAGTGCAGTACTCATCTTTGCAGTAACAAAATCCATCTCTTTTATGTCTCAGGGAAAAGTATTATAAAATTGCAGGCCTTGATCAATGGTAGATGAGTCATTTAGTGACAAACTGTAGTGATGAGTCCAAATCTTTTAATTTGAGTACGTTTTAATCTCCTGTCCTGTTTAATTAGCCAATCATGGCAACTTGGATGGAGAGTGATAGACTGTGCATATCGAGTGTCTTAAATTCCTAATTTTATTTGTAAACTATCAGTGAAGAGGATGCTAAATAGGCTAGATCCTGACCTCTTCCTGAGTGCCATTGCACTTATTTAACCTAGATGAAGAGCATGCCTGGAAAGTTAAAAGGAGTTCACTAAAACTTCAGTGAAACTGGGAAGACATCACATTTTGAAAGAGGAATACTTGACAGCTTGCATTATGACCTAGAAACTCAGTCACTGCATTTTTATAACCTTTCTGCTAAAACCAGGAGCATACAACCCTGCCCTGCTCCAGAAACGATAACATCCTGTCAGTTTGTGTGGAAAATGCAAGTGTTCTCTGAACTTACTGTAGGGCTTTGTTTTGCTTTGCTTTTTATCTACCTTGTTTCTCCTAGTCTCCGGCCTTCTGTGTTTGCTAAAGTTATTCAAGAATGCAATGCCAAACAACGCCCTATTACTGCTCTGCAGCTTTCATTTGAGAAGGCAGCCTCTCAGATGTACTCATCCTAGCTATAGCTACCTTCATCCACAGTTAGGGTTGCACAATCATTTCCATTTCAAGAGTGCTTTCTTTTTCGTTGTTGTTGTTTTGTTTTCATCTCTTCCCCCTGAAGTTGCTTATAACTTCTCTAAACTGGATCATTCCGGCTGAAATTTTCCATGCTGGGTGTCTACCTCAGGCCTCTTTTGCTTAATTTAAAACAAAACAGCTTCATTATCATCCATTTCTGAGAACAAGATGATGCAAAATATGCACACTTCCCACATTAGGAATCTTACTGTAAATTGAAGCACGCTGGTCCATTCACTCCTTTGCCTTGTTTGGAGGTCAATGCAAAGCTGCCCTGCTTCTTAGAAGTGCTTTTGTCATTACTGTGGTATTTCTGGAAATCTGAGAAAGTGCAGGACTGAAACTCTTTGGCTCTGCCTGGTTAGACGGAACCTAGAGTTTGCAAACTAAATTCTGTAAAAATGTGCCAGCCTTTCACATGGAAACCAGCACAGTCTGAAGTGTCACAGCAGTGGCAGTACCTGCCTGGCCTCAGGCAAAGATCACAGGCAGCAGAGAGAAAAGGGTCAGCCACAGGCAGAGGATTTTCCTCTCCAGGTCCATAACTAAAATCTGGTTTTGCTGTTCATGTTCAGCGCATAATTTATTCTATTTTCCTCTTAGAGAAAGACTATGGACATGAGTTTTCCAGCAGGAGTAGTTTCTCTGTTATCTCAGGTGGGAAAGGGCTGATGAGGAGTTGATGTTCCAGCTATATCAGATAACCCTTGTGAGGACTAAGGTGAAATTTTGATGTTCTACTAAACCATTGTTTAGTTTCCTTTTAGTACTTCGGAAGCGTTTGGAATGTGCTTCACACACCACCATTAACATTGCAGCCATTCAGAAGCCAGATCTGCCATTGCAACTATCTTCAGCTCTTGTTTATGGCATGACAGAGGTGTGGAGAGTATTGAGAAACAATTCAGAAATTATGATGTCAATGTGACCAACTCGAGAGCTACATCAACCTCTGAACTCCGCTCATTAAACTGTCTCCTCTGGGACTTACGATGTTTCCTTAATAAGATTCAAAGTGTTGCTGTTTTCTTTATGTCAGGCTTCTTCCTCTCATCCCCCCTCCTTCTGGCTTATGTTAATGAAAATATTACCACACAGTGAATAAAGAGCATATATGTGGCTAAAAGCAAGTGTTACGGCAAGATATCAAACCTCCCATCAAAATAATTAGGTGTCAAAAAAAAAGGCAAAAGTGCATTTTTGAGGTGCATATGCTGTTCTAGTTACATTTTTCCTCTTCTGACAGAAGCTGTAGGAGCAGGTCTGTGATTCTGCCACAAGCCTGGAGCAGCTGCAGACAGGTCTGCTGCAAGCACGGGCAACAGAGGGCTGCTTGAGGCAGCAGAGTGGGCTGAAAGGTGGTGATGGCAACAGGGTCTGCTTGGCCAGCACAAAAACTCAGGGTATTGCTGGAGCTCTTGCTGTTGCAGAAGGGGCCAGGGTCCTTCCCCGGCACCTGCTGTGGACCCTGGTGGAGGAGAACAGGGTCTCAGCACATCTGGCTCCCATTCTCCTGTTTCTCCCTCCCATCCTTCTGAACTGACACCTGCCTCTTCTCTCAGAGCAGAAATGGTAACTTTGCCTGTGCAGCTCAGTTAATTTGTTCAGTAAGGCAAGGTGGGATAGCTGCTGAAGAAATACTGAAGAAAATAGAATAAGATTCTTGGAAAAGACTTCACTTATTTAAAAGTATTTAAGAATGTTTCCTCTAAAATGCAGAACACTGAGTTCTAGGAATGAACTAAGAATGGCTAAGAATTTGCCACTCATCAGTTATGTGGTCATATCAACCTCAAGACATCACACACAATCACACATTCTCTTCAATTTGCTCCCTAACACTCTTATGTAAAAAGTTATGACAAGTGCAGAGACAAGTGATGTCAAGAAATAGTAAGCATATAACCTTTTCATAAGTATGTCAACAAAACCAACAAGACGGTATTTCATATTTTATATTTTCTGGTCAAGTTTGCTCTTGGGATAAATATTAAAAATTGATAACCTCAGCAGATTCAAATCTGGCTTCTGTTGTGGGCTCCATCAGGATTGATCATCAACAAAAGATCACAACTTAGATCTTCACTTGTGCACAACTTTGAAAAATTTGCAGCGGGGTCACGAAGCTGGAAATGTTTGTGCTTGAGAAAGTTGCAGTGCTAAAGTGGCTGTAATACAGAATCTCTGGTATCTTTTTGACATTGCTTAACTTTTAGAACTAATGACTTTTAAGGGGTTTAGTTATCTTAAACTGCTCTAGAGGCTTAGACTATTTTAAGCAATTTAACTTATAGCTGTGCCAGTCGTGGTTCATAGGGTTGAGGGATCCCAGTCAAAGCGGTGTATGGCCAGGACATGCCAAGACACACAGTTCAGCTCTGAAGAATGTTCAACATGTTGAAGGAGTCATAATTTTCAGGCTTTTTTTTTCCCTGATTTTTCCTTTAAATAGAGGACTATCACACATAAACATAGAGGCTTTGCAGCATTGAGGTTCAGGGCAAATATGAATTTCCTCAGAAATTAACTCTGGAACTAAAAGGTGATCTGAAAATCTGAAGTGATATTTCAGTGCTTTTTGGCATGTTACATATTTTTGGGGTTTTCACTGCTGTCCTAGGATTTCTCCCTAGGAGTAGATTATTGAAACAGATCCTAGCTCTCAAGTAGTGCTTCTCATCTGCTCCTTGAAGTGGCTGTTTGCACTGCCCTCTCCAGCTTGAAGAAGGGCAGTTGACAAAAGGTTCAGAGGTTTGCAAGAGCTACTTTATTTTCACTGTGACATAGTAAGAAAGCACAATTTCCTCTCCTTTCCCCTCGGGGAGAGAACTCACTGTTCCTATAAAACAAGGCTGAACCTCAAAGACCCAGCAAGCCAGCAGTCTGCCTGGAAGCATTCATGTAGGATGCAAAGGCAGATGACCATCCATTGCAGCAAGAGACTCGGGGCACAGAGAAGGGATAGGGCAGTAAAGACCTGGACTGGGCAAGGAACACAGAGAGTCCCAAAGTTGGGGACAGTGAGCACAGCTGTGGCTGTGTGTTGGAGCATGTTAGCTTTGCTAATCATTATCTGCATAGCCTAGCTTTTCCCAGCACAAATTGGTTCTTATTATATTACATTAAATTCATATCATATTCAGTTGTGCTGAAAGGCTTTCTGGAGCTCAAGCTACAGAGGAGGGTTGCAGCCCTGTGTTTCTTGTCTAGTGTTGAAGGGGTCCACATCCAGATGATTGGTTTCGTCTTCCTATCACAACTCCTCACTCCTTCCAAGAGTTTATTTATTCATTGGCAGTGATCTCCTCCAAGGAGAGATGGCTCTGCTGTTGATTCAGTTGGAAATGTAAGAATGGACCTTGCTGAGTGAATATTTATGTCTCGAAGATGCTTAAAATGTTTGGCACAGTGCAAGGAATATTTCATTTACAATAACAGTAGTATTGTCTCTCTAGTAAAGATCTTTACAAACAGAGGAGAGAGAGGATGAGAACACTACAGCAGTACATTCACCTGGGGCAGTTACAGAAAAATCCCTTTTGCTACTGCCACAAGCTTTAACTGTGAAAAGAAGAGGTCTGTTTGCAGGGGTCTGTTTGCAGTTGTGCTGAAGAGGTAATGTTGATGCATTCCTAATTTTTATATAGTACCACAGAAACCCTTAAGACAATAAGAATACAGATGAACAGCAAGAAATAAGAATGTGCCAGCTGTGTTCCTGCAGCTCCTAATTTAGTTTTTAGAGTATATTGGGCACAGACACATTAGTCAAAGGCACAGATGATTTGGGCTTTGGGCTCTGCCTCACCTCTGTCATTTTAGGATGAGACTTGGACCATTCCCCTCTTCCCCTTTCACTGGTCATTCCAAGTCCTTTGGCACTATCATCACTTATCCACTTTATATTACAAATACCTTACCAACTGCCTTGTGAGGAAAGAGACTGTTACTGCACCCATGTGACTCATTAGAAAGTGCATGACAAGAGTATAAAGTAGATTATCCAAGAACACACTGAAAATTTCAGCAAGTCAGAGAGTTCAACCTGCTTTTCCTAAGTTCCAGACTTTCTGTAAGCCACTGGACTTTAGTAGAGGAGACCTGCACTCTCCTAATAAGCTCGTGAACACACCTACTTAAAATCTCCAGAATAAAAGCATGTGCAGAAATTAGACCCTTTGCATTAGATCAGCATTCAGAAAAAAACCCCAAAACATTAACTCTTTAAATCTCAAATGTTAATTGTTCTGTATAGCCACACTTTATTGTCAAGAGCTCTGGATTGCATATCCAGGTTTACTGCAATCAGTTCTGGAAAAAAATGCAGGACCAATCTGACAGCATCCAGCAATTTTGAAAGAAATCACAGAACAGCTTACAAAAAGGACAGAGAAGAGATAAACTGTGTATTTGTAGCCTAGCTCAAACTTTCGTAAGGAGCTAATGTGTGGGAGAGATCAGAAATTTAAACTACCCTGTACTGCTCCTTCCTAATTGTCCCCACAATATCCCTAATTATGGGAAGTCATGTAGGAGCAAAGACACATAAAACTGGAATTGCAGAACAAAAATGAAAAGGACAGTCTCCAGAGAATCCAGAGAAATATACCTGTGCAATTAATGTGAAACATGAAAATGTAAGGCTCAGAAAAGGTTTTTCTGCTGTTATTTGAGACAATAGGGAATCTAGTAAATAAAGGGTTTCCATCAAAAGGTGAATGAGTAAGACCACTGTCAAAGAAAAACATACCAGAAGCAGAATCTTCACTTGCTTTATCATGTCAGCCTGCCTTTATAAAGGCAGTGATGAGCTCAGCATAGTGCCTGGGCAACAGGTAAGGCTTTTCTTTCTTTCATACAAGAGCCTGGAGAAAGTGTCCAACCAAAGGTGCTGGTGCAACGTTGGTGGTTTTGCAGACTATTTCTCTTGCCACCAAGAGAAAAGATGGGGAAAAAGAACCAATCTATGAGGCTAGAATGAAAAAGGTAAGGGAAGTCAAAACAAGG
This sequence comes from Corvus kubaryi, assembly GCF_017639235.1. NCBI lineage: Eukaryota > Metazoa > Chordata > Aves > Passeriformes > Corvidae > Corvus > Corvus kubaryi. The sequence goes on along the minus strand of NW_024581112.1, from coordinate 9,719,918 downwards.
TCTGGAGGTCAGGGAAGTCCAGCAGGAGATGCTAGGATTTATCCCAATGCTGGAACAAATTCTTGTGGACATGAATATATAGTATTCATCCTTGGGATGAAAGTGTAGATGCTGTAATAATTCTCTAAGGCAAAGAAAGTGATCTCAGCATCAAAAGAGTTTTTTCATTGAAACCTGGACTAAGACAAGACAAAAGGGCAGGCTTGTTCTTAGCTTGTCCTCAGGAGGAGATTGAAAAGTTGACTGAAGATTTTTTTTAAGGGTTATTCCTGTTCTAAAAATGGAAGAGGCTTGAAGTCATTTGCTAAGTATAAATACAGAGGACTCAGAGGTCAGGAGGGTACTTTTTATCCATGTCTGCATCCAAAACTAGATGACCTCTCTGGTTAAAGTTCTGCTTCTCATTTCTAAAGACAGGATGATACCCCTCATCTCTTGAAGCTGAGGAAAAGGTGACCATTTTCCAGTAAACTGAGATATATTATGCCCTTGGAGCTATTGAACTTGCAGTCAATTTAAATCTGATGTGAAAATTGAGAAAGAGAGACCAGCTGTGATTTTAATGAAGCTGATCCCTTTCTAACAAGGATACTTAATAACTTTTAAAATAGCCCTTGAATTCCTTTACTTCTCTACCTGCAGACATCAGGCGAGACTTCTCTCTGAGCCTCACAGATTGATTTTGGAGGCAGGTTTATCCTCTGTTATTTGCAGATACATGTCAGCAGGTTAATGGGGAGGTAGGGAGAGGAGAGGAGAGAAGTAACTGTCTAACAGAGACCTGAGTGCCAGGGACTAGTCCCACAGAGAGCTGTGGAAGATCTACGCAAGAAATCACATCAAAAGAAGCAAAAGCTAATGTTTACCTCCCCCTCAATTTAATGCTCTCAGCTGCAGAGAAACAAAGCAGAAGAGAAATCAGGTATAAAATCCAATCATTCAGCTGCTATCAATTGGTTTTGCCTGCTCTTGGGTGCCCAGGTTGATGCAGCTGTGAGATACTGCTGCATTGCCTCAGAGGGACAAGCATTGCTGACAGAAGTTTTGTGCCAGCTAAATAGATAAGTGAAGCTATAATGGACCAAAGGTTTTTTCTTCAGGAATTCCATTTTGTGGAAGATTACAAATTGTATTTATTGACCAGTTTTATTGAGTAGGAAGAACTCTGAAAAAAATAATTCCTTTCATATCTTAGACTTGCCAGACAGAGAGAGCTAGAGCTTGTGATTTCTAAGAGCTGGTCCCAGTAAGCTGGCCTAGCCTTCATCATGCCATGGAGGCCTGCAGTGTGATACTGTGCTGAGAGTATTGGGGAGAAATACATACAGGAAAAATACCAGCTGTGTATTCAGTGCAGGATTCACCTTGTGGGCAGGATACAAGCTGCAGATTTTCATATGGAATGAGGACAGTAAGGATCAGCGTGTTTGTTTATTCAATCCATGACTGTATGAGATGCTAAGTCCAATTCTAGGACCAGGGTGAATGCACCATGGCTGCATGATGCTCGGTGCTGAAATGGTACATACTTACTCTGCTGTGTCAAATGCTTTTTAAAGAAGTGAAGGGACACTCTGTTCTGGCAGATTGTAGATCATGCACAGTCTGTCTGTGCTTCAGTGACTTCGTGATGAGTCAACTATGGTCTGTCCTTCCACAGCTGGTGTAAGTCCTCTATATGAATTTAATGGTTCCTAACAACATTAAATCCTGTGAGCTTTGGCTGAATAGATTATTAAAATGTGGTTGTATGCTTGCATCTGATCCAGATGAGATCTGTTCTGCTGTGACCCAGTAGGGTGCAGGCCACGTATCAATGGTTGCAGACTCAGCGTTCATGTTCATCCCTTGCCTGTGCAGAGAATGGTGTGGGCTCCTCAGACAAAAGAGTTTGTGATCCTGCAGTTGGAGATCATATCACAGCACCTTACCACCAGCAGGGCACAAAGGTTTCATAGGCAGTTTTAATCCTGGCATTTCCTATCTGTGAGTGGATGATTTTGTCCCCTTGGTGATGATCTTTTTGTGTGTCATATGATCATAAGTCTACACTTGTGAGCATTTTCCTTGCAATACTTGAATATTTTGTCTATAACTCTTCAACAGTGTGCTTTTGTGTCTTCCTTTGTAGAACTTTTGCTACTGCTCAGTTTATAATCTTTAGTGATCAATTCTGCTATGAAACAAAGCAGTCTAACACATGATTGCTTAAGCATCTACAATAATGAGACTAAATGTTTTGGCATTGAGGAGCTGCTGTAAACAGAGCTTCTTTTGTGATGGGTTTCTACTGGAAGTTATTGAAATCTCCTATCAGTATTTTTTGTTAAGTTTTAAGACATACTGCTTCCTTTATTACCTGTATCCCCAGCAATTCTCTGTGTCATTCAACAAATTAATAACACAGCTGTGCTAGAAGCCAGGTTTGCATGTGAACTTGAGGGTGACTTTCACCAGAAAGCAATTCAGCTGCTTGCCATGCCAGGTGTTGGGGCCAACCTGGGACAAACACTGAGGTGGTTTGTTACAGAGCTCTTGGAAGTGAGGCTGCTTTTGTGCCTCTGCCAGGAAAGAATGAGCAGCCTTCCTTGCTGTGAGGCTGCTCACCATGTCTCTAATCAGGGGCTGCTGGTGGCTGTCATCCCATTAGGAGCTAAACCAGATAACCTGCTTTTTAAATGGAAGCTTGTCCCTGGTAAGATCAAAAGCCTTCACACTGCAAATAGAGCACACTTTAAAATAAATGTAGCACCTCTCCAGAGCAGTGTCAGGTTTTTCAGCAGCATAGAAGGAGTGAATTTAGCTGCCCTAAGAAGAGCAGATACTGAGATAAAGTCATAGAATGGTGTGGTTGTAAGGGACCTTAAGGGTCATCAGGTTCCAACCCCCCTGCCATGGGCAGGGACACCTTCCACTAGACCAGGTTGCTTGAAGCCCCATCCAGCCTGGTCTTGAACACTTGCAGGGATGGGGCAGCCACAGCTTCTCTGGGCAACTCATCTCAGTGTCTCACCACTCTCAAAATAAAGAATTTCTTCCTAACACCTAATCTCAACCTACTCTTTGTCAGTTTGAAGCCATCCCCTCGTTTCCTATCACTACATGCCTTTGTAAATGTCCTTCTCCAGCTCTCTTGTAGGTTGCCTTCAGCTACTGGCAGGGCTCTAAGGTTTCCCCGGAGCCTTCTCTTTTCCAGGCTGGACAAGACCAGCTCTATCAGTCTGTCTTTATAAGAGAGGTGCTCCAGCCCTCTGATCATCTTTGTAGCCTGCTCTGGACTTGCTCCAGCAGGTCCTTCTTATCTTGGGGCTCCAGAGCTGGATGCAGCACTGCAGGTGGGGTCTCACCAAAGCAGAGCAGAGAGGGAGAATCCCCTCCCTTGCCCTGTTGGCTACTCTGCTTTGGATGCAGCCCAGGATATGTTTGGCTTTTTTCGGCTGCCAGTGTGTGTTGCTGGATCACGTCCAACTTCTCATCCACCAACACTCCTCCTTTGATCTATGATCCTGAGATCTGCTCCTGTGACAGAACATGGAAGGAAGGGATGGGGTATAGATGGAAGAGCAGTGGTGGTGACCCTGTGTAGAGATCAGAGGAGTGAGGACAGATCGTGCTGTTAGGCCTGATGTTGGAAATAGCAGATGTTCACATATTCTGTCCCTAGTCAGACAGAGATGGAGGCAGCAGAAGACAGGGGGACTCTCCAGCACCCTGGAATAGCAGAATGGCCAGCTGGGTTATAGCTCGTGTGCTTTGGCTTCCTGCTCTGGGAAGTTCTCTGCTTCATTAATTCCCAGAGCCAGCCCTGCACCTGTTTACATATGGCCTCAATTATTTCTCTTTATGTTTGCATTGCACTACTTTTTCCCTCTCTCAGCTACATCCCTGCCCATTCTTGTTTGCATTGAGAGGGAAAGATCTAACCAGCACTCCTTTGTAACAAGGATGCTCTTTTAATTCAAATGGCAGCAGTCTGTGTGATTGTACTGAGCATCTTTGTTTCCATCTCCAGCTGCCCTCCTCTGCAGGGTGGGCTATTGCAAACGTGTCAGATCTAGCACTAACATGATGGAGTCTCACAGCAAGCATGGCTCAAGCCATGAAAAGAAAATAAACATCCCCCCAAATTGTCAGTGAGGGTAAATATTAACTTCATTACTGGGGACTTCTCTCTTTCATGCCAGCACATAATGTTTGCAACAGCATCTTCAGTTCTTGTCTGCAGACTCCTGAGGCCATCTCGCTGGGAAACACCCATGTACCTACATCCATCCAGGAGAGAAAGGGGAGTATTTTTTTCTATGTTGCAGCCAAACTCACTTTCTTCCAGCACAACAAAAACCAGCTACACAAGCTTCATGTTAGAGGTGTTGAGGAGGGTGGCAAAGTAGGAAAAGATGGAAGTGTGGTCAGAAGGCTGGTGCCTCAGGTACCCTTGGGATGGAAGCTGTAGCTGTGTTTCAACAGAGACAGAAAAGCACACAAAAAGCGAGCAGCTTCCCTTTTGTCCCTAGAAGCAGACCAGCACCTACTCTAATGCAGAGAATGTGATGCAGTACAGCCACAGTTTTGTCTGGACCCTGGGGACCTGTCAGCTGTACACAGCTGGGAGCCAAGGCAATGCATCTACAGGAGTGAGGGAATGTGGGCATCAGCCAGAAGGAGATGATGAACAGAAAGGAATTGGCAGGTAGAAGTAGAAAGAGTATCCTATGTTGGGGAAGTGGTTGATGTTCAGGAACACTTTTCCGGGGAACAGTGCTAGCCTGTTCAGGGCATTGACTTGGAGATTGCAGTGTCTTCTGTGATCTAAAGGTTAGAATGAACATTAAGCTCAACAAGCACAACAATAAAGTGGGGAAGCCAAGCTAGCTCACAGAATAAAACCCAGGGGATGGTTCAACTGTATCACAGGCTTGCAGAGAATTGCTTAGTAAATTGCTAGGCCCTGCTGTTGAATATGAGTTGCAAAGCTTTAAAATGTAGCCTTCTATTCTCTTTCCATTTTCTGGTACACAAAGTATGTATGGCAGGATTGTTTGAATCCCATAAAAGGCTGGAGGGTGTTTCTGTTCCTCTGGAAGCACAGCAGGGAGAAATTTCCCAGAGTAAGTTGTGGATGGGATTGCTCCCATGCACCCTACTGTCTAAACAGCTCCCACACGGAGGGTACCCTGTGCTTGCACGCAAGGAGAGGATGTGGAATATCTTGGGGACTGCAAATGATTCCCTCAGTCTTTATACACATAGGCTCTTATCTCAGAAAGCTGAGCATCCATTCAGACATTTTCACCAGTTCCACTGCACCAGTTTAGTGACACATCTGAGATTTCCTCAACTGAAAGAGCCCTCTGAAAATAAGAGGTGATTACCCAGCCCTTTGCACTGTTCTATAACTAATCTTTAGAAATTACTCTAACATTTCCTTTAAAGATCCATTTTAAACCTAACTAGTGTAGTTTTCTTGTGGTAGTAGAGGCAACAATAACAACCCTGTGTTGGGTTTGTTTGTTTGTTTTTCGGTTGGAAGCTACACCATCACGTTTATAAAGTAGCACACGGTTTTGAGGCTCAGCCAGCTGGGAAGTGGCTGTGGCACAAAGAAGAAGTGGGGATGAGGTAGAAGCAGCAGTCGCTGAAGACTTTGCTGCCATAACATTCTTTATACTGACACACTGTGGCCTCCATTTTAGCATTAAACATAAATGAGAGAAGGTGCTGTGAGTCATCGCTAAAGGATGTTTGCAAAGGGTTTTGAGATCCTTACAGCTACCTTGCAAAGAAATGTGCGTGAAGAACAGACATCTCAGTTGCTACCCTACAAGATTTTCCAGGCAGACAGTAATAAACAAGAATCATTGCAGGTCATGGCCAGTCATGTAAGAATCACATGTTTTGAGAAGAAGGAGGGAGGAGGGGTTGTTAGTTGGCAGATACATTTCTGTTGTCTAATTGCAGGAAGGTGGAGGGAAGACTCACAGTTATGGGTTGACCCTGTTCAGGATGCAGTTGGCTGAGCAATTTTTGTCTAGAAGGCTGCAACTGCTGAGTGCAGTAAGGCCATGATTTGCAGTAACCAGCTCAAATCTTATAATTCTGCCATTTCACCACAGCTGTTTTTTGTCATTCCCTCCCAACCCAGTTGTCCCATCTGTGGTGCTCGTACAAGCATTTATGCTGTATGTCACACAGACATTTTGAGCGGGAAGTTATTTTTCATCCTGAGCTAATTCAACAGCCAGATGGACAAACACCGGGTTCAGCTCAAGCAAGAGTGAGGTGCAGGAGCATGAGTACAGGTGAAGAAAACCAAGGCTTTTTAAGCCAAGTTAAACAGGTGTGCCACAGCTGACCATGTAGCACACTGTACATTGTACTGGGTAGATGGTTCTCACCAAGAGCTCTATTTCACGGAAACAATGAGATCATTTAATGAGGGTATTGTTGCATTAAATGTTTTGTACATGACACCAAGGTAGAGTGTCCCCATTTAAAAGGCCTCTAAAGCCTCCAAAGACAGCTCTGATGTTGTGGGAAAGGCTGTCACCTGCATAGGACCATTCAGCATCCAGCAGATAAAAATTCCTCTGCAGTGACATTGGTGCTGGGTTTTGGGGCAATTTGATACGGGAGCTCGGTGAAGAGGGAGTTGCTTTGATGACTAGAAGGAGTGAGGGGAAAAATAAGGAGAGAAGAGGGAAGAGAAGTGAGAATGAGTTGTAGAGGGAGGCTGGTCTGAGGGGATCAGAGAGAAGGATATAGGACCAAACTGCTATTCAAGAAGAAATGCCTGATATAAAATTGCAGAAATGGATGACATTGTGAGTACAGCTTTGAGCTTGCTGGTGTGACTCTATGTCTTTTCCTGCCAGCCCTCAATACAACAACCCATGCACTCAGCTCTTTGCAGTATGTGTTTTATCTTTTCGTTTCTTCTCTTTTCCACACAAGCCTGTATGACTCTGGGGTAGAAGACTCCCCATGGCTCTCTAAAGGGAGTCAATCTTGTATAGTTACTGGTGGCTGTGAGGAATATTTGTTTTTAGAGGAGCTTTTGGAACTGGGGGGGACAAAAGAAGGGAGCACCCACACAACAGCAGAAGTATCTTTTTTTTTCTTGTGTGCTGCTGCTGTACATTGCTAACCTGTTACCCCAAATACGGCTGTTTCATGAGGAAGAAAAGTCCTCCTAACACCCTGGTGGGATCCCATGGGATGGGATGCAATAGGTCAATGTGAAAATTGTCCTTTAATTGTCTGCTCTGTCCTTGCTCTTGGAGTCAACATGCTCTTCAGACTGGACTCCCCATTTCCATAGAAATGCCAGCCCAGGTCTGCATCATTTTATATCGTGTTTGTTTTGTTTGGCACAGCTTTAAATGCTGCAGCCTGCCTCTCCTTTTCTTCCCCTTTATTGCTTGCTTGCTTTCATTTTGCTCTTTGTTTCTTCCACCGTATTGTTCATTTATTTGCACTCCCTTTGTGCCTTGTCTCAAGGCTGTGAGCAACGTCTCAGTGCAGGGAATTCATTGTGCCACCACGTCATAGTGAAAAGAGCTCCCATTCAGAGCCAAAGGAGCATTTTATTAAAGGGAAAACCATGTTATCCACAGCTTCATGTTTTTACAGCACAAGGTACAATCAGTGTCCTCTTTGGCACCCCTTTATCTCCTACTGTTTATGACAAGGTATGAATCAAGAAAGAGAAATTATGACAAAGGAGCAAGTTAGAGCTTGCTGAAAGGGAGAGCAAGCAAGCAGGGCAAATGTCCAAAGCCACAGGCAATGGAAAGACCTCATAGAATGCAGTTGTGATTTGGGGCAAGACATCTAACAAATGGGTGGGAGTAGAGAGAAGGGTCTACACCTCTGTGTGAGGTGTCACATTTCTGCCCCTGAGCTACTGCAGTTTACAGACAAATGCATTCCATTGGACTTGATGATCTTAAGGGTCCTTTCCAACCTAGATGATTCTGTGATCAGCTTGAGCTCGCCTCGGTTTAAGCTTGCACTCAGATGTTCAGCAGTGAAGGACAGCAGCTGAAAAGCAGGTTCATACACCCACTTCTGAATGGGGTGTGACTTCCATACAGCCCTGCATAATCTGTCCCTGAAAATAACCTGGTGCCTGGGCTTCCCAGGTGAGGTTCAAGACAGTGAGACCATCAGAGGAGCAAGTTGCCATGATAGCAGTGAGAAGATTAAATCCAACAGATATGATAAAACAAGGGCTAAAAGAAAGAAAAAGCTCACCACTGCCAGAGTGAAAAATATAAACAGGGATGCTTGGAAGAGAAAAATTAAGGATGCTTTGTCAACTCCACTCTAATACATTATATACATTGTACCTTCTTGAGCCAGGGCTGCCAGGTGGCTAATAAAAGTCCCATTAGTGCTCACTGTAATAGATGAGGCTTGCACTGGGTTTGGCTTAATAGACCTCCTGGAGAAATCGGAGATGTTAGTGAAAAACATAATGGAGAAAACTGCTGCCTGTGGGCAAGAGTGGGGAAGGGAACTGAAGGAAAAGTCCTGAAATTGGGCAGAGCCATAGTGTAAAACTTTATAAGCAAGGACTCAGATCCCACATGGCCTTCTATAGGTACTTCTGCTGATAGCAGTGTGAAGTCTCTGGCTGGGGTAGCACTCAGCAAACAGCACATGCTGCAAGACAGCAAGGGATGGTGGTTTGAGCTGCTGCTCTGTAGTGAAACTAGAAATTGCAGTTTCTTAATACAAGTAGAGTTCCATGAAGACACAGCTTCCTACCTGCGCTCCGCCTATACAAGTGCTTGGCTGGCACTGTGACTTGGTGCTGGCCCTTGGCAAGGCTGGGGCCTGAGAGCTGCTCTTGTATGAATTTCCTTGTTGACATTCAAACCTGAACACTTGGATTTGGCTTCCAGGCACTGGTGCTGAAGTCATAGAATCATGGAATTGTTTAGGTTGAAAGGAACTTTTAGATCATTCAGTGCAAATTTTAATGTGTAACACACTGAAAAAAGTTATGTGCAAATACCTATTCCTTATACCCAAATGAGCTTTTCTTGTTTATTCTTCAAGTGGCAGATATTTTTTTACATATTTTGAGATTCATCACTTCCATTCAAAGATCAATGTGACTTCTAATAAGAAACTAAGTCCATGGCAAGCCAATTAGCTCCAATCTCTGTTCCCATTAGCTGCAACATCCTTTACCTGCCATTGAGCGCCTATTACCGCAGGCCTAGGCCCTAGGGTATATCACTGTGTCCCATAGCCATAGGGAAGAGGAGGAGAGAAGATCCAGCAGGCAGGAATTGTGCAGCAAAATTGATTTATTTAATTATTTTACAAACTCTTTTGTAGACTTTTTTCTTCATAGTCTAATTGGACAAAGGATCAGCCACCCCTTGGGGTGATTGGCTAGAATTCTAAAGCATCTATTGTCAAAATATTTTCTACTGTACTATAAACAAGACTTTTCAAGGTTGCAGGTGTTGGTTGTTTACATAACTCTGCTACCTCTTTTGCGAGAGGGAAAAGTCTCTCACGGACTTAGAAAATAGCAAGAAAATCCTTGCTAGCAGCATTTTTGTATCCACAAGCACCCAGCAGTAAACGGTGTGAAAATTCTTGTGACCTTGGAAATGCATCCAAAACCCAGAAGCAATATGCTCTAGACACATATCAGGAGCTGTGTGTTATCCTCAGTTGTGTTATTTAGTATAGTTTAGATTTTTTCATTAGCCTTCAGAAACTATGAAAGGTAACTGATGAAAAAGTAAGGATAAACAGTCCCTCTTAAGGCACTTTTGTCTTGATGTGTATCAATTTTGAAATAGGTCTGGCTTTACAGGCAAGACGAGTTTTTTTAAGGCCATATAGTGATGACAAGACACAAGCACTTAATAGGATTTTAGGTTGCTGCTAGGCAGAGCAGGCACAGACAGCCCATCAAAACCATTCAAGAGGTCTCTACAGAGCATGGGTATCTATAATAAACTAATTTTTAACTCTACTACTCAAACAACTGTGTGCCAATAGCAGCATTATCCTAATAAGAGAAAAGCTCTTCCTCTGCAGAGCTCCTTGGCTTGTATGTCCTCCTTCACATCCAGTTTTCTGCCCTGCCAGAACAAAGGGCCATGGAGAAAAGGGGCAGAGGTTATGTGTGCATGGGCAAAGCTTTCAGGTGTGGGGATTCCTACGTAAGAGGGGCGAAGTGAACACCCAGCACTATACCAAAGAGCAGCATACTTGTGAAGGGAAGTAAAAATTTGAAGTCAGAAGACCGATCCCACAAAGACTTTTAGGATAATAACCTGGAGGAAAGTAAAAAAGACATCTTATTCTGCTACATTTTTATTTTTGTATGAGGGTTTTATACAGAATGTTAATGTTTTCCATAAAGTGTAGTTTTTCAAATGTGGAGTTGGCATTCAGGTAGAGCACTCAAAGTGGCTGAGAGAGTGTTTCCTCCTTCTTGTTGCTGACCTTTTGATTTTTAGAAGGTTTGAAAATGCAAAATTCTCTTTTGTCATTCTGCTGGACAGAATGTCATTGCTGTCAGTGTATGCCCTTGCAACGACAGTGCACCTTTCCCTTGTATTTTCCAAAATACAAATGTTTGGGTCTTGGTTGTGAATGGCTCATGCACGCCCTGTAAGAAGGTTTGGTTGCATTATGGACAGCTGGAAGGGTCAGAGGAGCCTGCAATGAGCAGTTTTTTGCACATGGGAGTTTTCATGTGATCTAATATACTGTATTCTTCTAGAGCATTCTCTCCTTTAGTTACTGCCTCCTCCTAGGGGAACTGATGTGTCCACTCTGGACAAGGGGTCTGGGCAGTAGAGGGGGAGCTGACTGACAGGCAGCAGCCAGAGTGGGGTAATAAATAGCTCCTTTTCAGCTGGCAGCCTGTCACAAGTGGGGTCCCCCAGGGATCAGTGCTGGGCCCAGGGCTGTTTAATACCTCCGTAAGTGATCTGGATAATGGGATCAAGCATACCTTGCTGAATTTTGCCAGTGACACCAAACTGAGTGGAAAAGTGGACACTTTGGAAAGGAGTACTTCCCTGCAGGAAGACCTGGATAGGCTGGAAGAGTGGGTTAACAAAAACCTTATGCAATTCAACAAAGACAAACGGGAAAATATAATCCTGGAGTGAAGCTCTGGCTGGGATCTACCAAGCTGGGGAGAAGCTCAGTGGAAAAGGACCTGAAGGTCCTGGTGGGGACTAGCTCAGTGCACCACAGCAGCACATGGTTCACTCACAGCAACCCAACAGGATGCTGGGCTGCACCAACAAGGGCATCACCAGCAGACATAAAGAAGTCAGTATCCCACTCTACTCAGTGCTCATCAGGCCACCCCTGGAGTACTGTGTTCAGTTTTGGTCCCTGCTATACAAAAAAGATGTGGAAAAGTGGGAGAGGGCCCAGAGAGTGTCACAAAGATGATCAAAGCTCTGGGAAGCCTGTCCTATAAGAAAAGGCTGAGAGAACTGGCTTTTCTCAGTCTTGAGAAAAGAAGGCTTAGGGGACACCTTATCACCATGTTTATCCAGTATCTAAAGGGTGGCTATGAACAAGGTGGAGAGTCCCTTTTTTGCACCAAATCATGTGAGAAAGACAGGGGGTAATAGGTCCATGTTACTTCTGGCGAGATTCCAGTTAGACACAAGAGGAAAATTTTTCACAAAATCAAATCAATTTCACGTGAAATCAGTTAGCCACTGGAATAGTCTCTTGAGGGAAATACTGGATTCCCCAATACTGGACACTTTCAAGATTTCTCTGGACAGGGTGCTGGCCTGTCTTGTCTAGACTGTGTTTTTGGCGAGAAAGGTTAGACCAGATGATCCTTGTAGTCCCTTCTAACCAGGTATTTTAGAGTTCTATGATTCTGTGATTCTGACACTGGCTTAAAATGACCCCAAAGAAAGCTTGCCATTTATATGCAATGCCTCATCCAGGCATGGAATAAGAAATAGCTGCTACATGCTCAGTGTACCCCTAGATGTGTCACAAATGCTGCTCTCACAGACAGGTGCTAACTAGGCACTGCAACTGTTACAACTTGGCAGAGTTCCTCAGCAGTTCCCCAAAATTTTGTGCCTGAAGGAACATACCCTATCTTGTTACACCAGACAAACGGTTTTCGGTGTTCTTCCAATTTGCCACTAAAAATTCCAGCAGAGGTATGGGCTCCTGTGGAGAGAGTAGGTTTTCTTTTCTTGGTCTTTATCCATGGGCTCCTTAAAAATAATTCATGGACCCCTGGGATCTCACATAGTGTGGGTTGAAAACCACAGTAAACAGATCCCCTGGTGAAATGAAGACATTTTTTCCTGGCTGCAAGTGGTACAGAAGTAGGTGTGAAGTTAGTCCAGTTCCATTTGTTTGTTGTTAGACAATGTGTTCTTGTGGATAAAGCAGTGATCTGGCAATCAGGAAACTGGGTAGCAAGCAGGACCTACAGCTGTGCATCATGCTCTGCAAAGCAGAAAGTGTGGCTGATGTTTGTGGAGAGGTGAGATGAGCATTTAGCTCAATATCTTAGAGCCATAGAAGCAATTTTGGATAGAAAACTGGCTTCTGAAAAGGGCAAGTAATGAAACATTTTCTGGATGGGAGAAGTTCTGAAAAAGATCTCTGCTGACATACTGTGTTACTACAGAGAGACATTTTCCCGGGACGTTAACAGAAGTGGGTTTCCTAGAGTGATGACAGGAGGAGCAGCACCGGAGATTTTCTTTCCATATCCCAGTGTCACCAGAACAAACTTCCTTTTCAGTGTGTAGAAAACCTGTTTCTCCTGTATTACAGGAGGCAGTAGGAGTGTAGTACTTCATTGAGAAGTTCAGTATGTCTCCTGTTAAACTGCATGAGCTGGCTGCATTTCAGCCTACTTGTTAAGGATGCCATCAACCTTTTAACTTTGCCAACAGGCTTCAGAGGAGCATCACATTCACCTAATAAAATACAAGGACTAACTTTTTCATTCTCCTCCCAAACTTCTGTCTGAACGCAGCCTGCTGGTGGGACATCATTACCACATCTTACACCTCCTCAGTAAGCTACTGGGCTGATCAAGCTATCTCTTAGAGTCATGAAAATTTTTGCAAGAGTTATGTGGAGAAGTGAATATCCAGGAGGAGGAGAAAGTCTGATCTTCCTACTAAACATGCCTTTAGCCCTGATGGATACAAATATAGGAACAAACTGGATATTGACTTTCTAAGATGGGATAGAGAAATGAGGGTTGCTCTCTTGCTCATTGGATATGCATCAAAATGCTGAACAGGTTCCTGAAAACCTGCCACTAATGCTTCATATCTCACATTGCCAGAATGTTTTAAGTGGTTCTTGCTGCTTTCCTGAACAGCCAGATCCTGCAGCTGGGTGTTTGGAAAGCAGATAATTTGTTTTCAGTGATCAGTTTTAACTGTGGACTAAATGAGGATTTCTCTCAGAAGGAGAGACAGTGTATGAGGATTTTAAAACATTTCCATGATTGGAAATGAAAACTTTGGAACCTCTTCAGAAAGGAGTCTCTGAAGGAGAAAATACGAGGGGGAAAGAGGACTTCCTTCTATCATCTTTCCAAGGAATCAGTCCTAATTTGTTGGCTGAAGAGAACACCATGCTTGAGATTTACTCCGTGTGAGGTACACAAGTAATGCATGAAGGAGCATCACTTCTTTTGTAGGTACAGAGAGTATTTCAAGCATAATATCTGCGTTCTGGGTCTCCTGCACCAGAATGAATCTGGATTATTTCCTCTGCAGACAAAGACAGGACTTCCTGTGATTTACAGCAGAATCTTCATGTTTGGAGGCAATCAGGCACAGTTCCAGACAATCATCCCTGACCCACTGTACTTGTATGCAGTTTGTAGTCTACATCTGACCTCGTGTCACCTCCATATATCTGTTAAGCACTACAGATGTCACATTGAGTCCAAGGACTTGCAAGTGGAGAGTACTTGTCTAATAACCTTGTAACTCCTGGAAGGCTTCTCAGGAGCGGGATGTAGCGTTCAGGTCTGATACTGCCTTCAGTGTGTCCAGCCCCCACCTCTTTTTTATCACACATAATCCTACAGCATTAGAGAGCTGCCTCACAGCCACTGCACTGCTGTCATTTTGGTGTAGGTCCCTGCTCTTTGGTTTGGACTCCAAATACAGTGACACTTGGCATTTACAAACTGTGTAGCCCATGCAAAGCATTGTCCCAACATGAAGCTGCTGACCCACATGCCAGCTGTACGAATTAGGTCACCCTGGCTCTGTTTTGTCTTCATAGTACAGATAAGGAAAATGTTTTATCCTTCTGGAAAGTGGGCTGGAAGTCAGTACAAGGTTTTTAGTCCCAGCAGACTTGTGTTGTTTTATTTACCAGCCCTAAGAGGGGATAATAAAAATGAAAGGGGGAGAGAAGTCATAAAGTGCAAGGTGCATGCTGTGCCCCAGCCAGAGGATGCCATGTGTATGAGCCAGGGCACTGCCTCTGAACAGAAGTCTGTGTTATCCTGACAATACTGAGATCCCAGCAAGAGACAAGTTTTACTGATCTGCAAGTAAACGCATAGGAATAGACCATTCTTGCCCCACAGCCATTACAGTACATTTGCTAAGAGGGAAGCAGGAAGAGGATTCAGCCCATGGAGAACTGAGAGGAGGTATGACTTTTCCCAAGTTGGAACAAAACCTGTGGCAGAGCCAAGACTTAAACCCCTTCCCCCTTTCAGTGCTTAACCATCCCTTCTCCAAATGTCCCTCTGTGGCTGTGCCTGCAAAGCTGTCGTTCTGAGGAGCATTAGGATCTGCCTCCAAAGTGACTTCAGTGCAGTTTCTCTCTTCCTCACCCCCGCACCCTCTCTCATTAGCTTGAAAGCTCCTATTTATAAACCTGCTCAAGATTGCTTGTTCAGAAAGGAGGAGCCGAAACACTCCGCACACAGACGAAGAGACTCAGCAGAGATGCAGGCAAGAGCTACTTCTCACTCAAAGGGTAATAACCAGATGGAACAAGTCAGCAGGAAGAGTGCCTGAAATGTCACAGAAATGAGATCAAGCAACAGCTAGAGCTGTGTGTCTGCAGGCAGAAGGGGGAGAATCACAGGATCGCAGAAAACAGTAAGAAAGAAGGGCTGAGTGGAAGCAAAATATTTAAGTGGGTAAGCACATTGGACTAAATGGCCTGATCATCTCCCTAGACCACCACAGTTCCATTATGCATTTTTGACACTCTCTCCCAGCCTCTCTGATAGTGATGAACAGGAGGCCTATAAAGCTGGCTTGCTGTGAAAATGTGCCAGGCTACTAACTGTGGAGTGACTTGTCATCTCTGTTGTTAAACAGCTCACTCGCCTCCCTGAATCTCACTGGGATGCTGTTTGTAAGCACAAAACTTGTTAAACTCAGGCTTGCCTGCAATTTCTGTAGCACCTGGTGATTTTGTGCTGGCAAGCTAGAGAACAGGCTGATGACAACTTGAACCCCTCTGAGGGGAGAAGTGAGTACCTAAATAGCTGTCCTACATTGTATGGCACTATTTACAACAGCCTAACTTCCCTTCTCTTTCCTCCTGACTGTATTTTATGGTAATGATCCAGACACGACCCAGCTATCTCTCCTCTTCTGGAGAAGCACAGCACAATTATGAAAGATCAGACAACATCATCTGCCACGAAGATAGGGGAAAAAAAGGCCAGTCCCTAAGTTTTATATAAAGAACAAACAAAACTGCAGTAACCCATAGGGAGTTACATTCATGGAGAGAAACAGAATCACATTGTTCAATAAATCAGAGGAGAACAAAGACCTTCAATGACAACCCAAGACCAAAGCCATTTCTGCTAAGGAGCCTGCATCCGCGTACTGAACACAACCTCACCTCTTCCCCTTCCGGCTTAACAAGTGATTTCATGGAGCTCTTTGTGCCAGCATGCAGGCAATTCCCCGAGCTGCCTCTCTTCCCTGGGCTTCTCACTAGAGGGCAAAGGATGTGCTGTACCGAGTGCTCTGCTCTGCTCTATTCCAGGCTGAATTCTTCCTGTTACTCTCAAAAATACCAGGTTAACTCTCCTTGACGTATATGCTCTTAGGTGCTTTGTTGTCTGATACATTATTATGTTACTTAAAACCTCCACATTATAATGCCCACAATCTTACCAAGGTGCAGTCTCAATGTACTAAGTGACAGTTTACAGATCCAGCAAAGGACAAGCATTCCCACAAAATTCCCATGAGGTGTCAAAGACAAGACAAAACCACTGAAGAAAACAGGTAGGCAGAGGCAATGAGAGAATCAAAGATTAGGGTAACAAAATTAATGTGATGTGCACAATTGTGGCATTTTCGGTCTTTAATGTTTTTAATGATGGTGTGCTGGACATACCAGAGTGCTGGGACACTTATGATGATACCAAAAAATTTCTGAGAAGAAAGTTACTGAATTTTTACTTGCTCTCTTTGCTGAAGAAAACCTGATACAGTTTGTGGTATCATCTGATGTATCTTATATATTTAAGAAGCTCTCTGCTGACATCAGAGAAAAAAACCATCAGTGTATCTAGAGCATGTCTCAGTGTCAGACACAGACAGAGGTGGGTTTAGAAATGAGCACTGAAAACTGTCACAGGTCTAGAAAACCTGGTAAAGAAAAATTATTGAAGGAATTGCATTTACTGGGTTCAGGAAGAAGAAATTTGAGGAGGAACACGGGAAACTGTCTTCTAGCAGAGCTATAAAAAGGACAGGGATTAATTGTTCTCTGCTTCTGTGGCAGGAGGGGCGTGCAACAAATAGTGGCCAGCTTTGTTTTCATAAACAAAGATTTTGGTTAAGTATCAGAAGGAGATTTATTCTGAAAATAGGAAGAGAGAAGCAGTGAAGCAGCCTTGAAGGCTGTGAAGTCCCTGTTTATGGAGTCCTTTAAGAACAAAGCTTTGTTAGTCAGTGATGGTGTTGGTATGTTTACTTTTTTGTAAGGAAGGGGCCTCTGAGGTCCTTCCAGGCCCATATTTCATGGTTTGTACCAGGTCTGCAGTTCTAGCCCAGCAAAGCTGCAAGATGTAATCTCATTATATAAATAAACAGAAATCTCCATTGTGTTCCAAACAACCAAACCTGGAAAGGGAAACAGACGGTGTGGTGAAAACAAATGCCCCAAGAACCTTTAAAGATTTATAGGTGTAATTTGACCCTGCAGTTCTATTGAGGAGTACCCATGAGGAGTGTCCTAGGTCGAGTAGGCTAAAGAGGGGGAAAAGACCCTTACTCCTCATAAATTTTGTGGCAGGACAAACTGGCTTATCCTGTGTTTAAACAGGCGGCTTCAGGGCTGGCAGTGGGATACAGCTTTATCTCAGTGACTGTACTCAAAATGTGCAAATAAATAAACTTCTAGCAAAATTTTATTGAGGGAAATATCCTGAGGTAGCTAAAATGGTTCATAATTTCAAAGCTGGAATAGGAGAGAGATTTGTGAAATTAAGATGTCTATATTCCTTGTCCAAAGTCAGAGGGGAAAGCTGAAGAGCACATGGGTAAAATGTATAAACTTTAAATTACATTATGAGTAACCTAATGTATAAGTACTACATATAAGACTGATGAGTATTTTAAAACAGCTTCCACTGGGTTTGAGTTGAAACATTAGATTTACTCAAGTGTAAATTCTCTCAGTTAATAAAGCTACATATGATTTGGCACTGTATACATGAAAATCTAATGTGTTTGCTTTGAGATAGCTTCATTAGGTTTCTTTCTTCATCCCAAATAATTAACTGATTGTTCATTTTCTGTGATCTCAGTGGCTTGGTTTTGCCTTTATTTTTTGTTTTTGTTTAAAAAAGGGGTTTCCATGTCAAACATAAAGACTCCTAAACAGTGATAGATCATGACCGATGATCCTTCCTCAAGCACTCAAGCACATGTGTAAGAAAAGAAACACAGTGAGCTTAACTCTGGAAGATGATAAGAACTGTGTTCCCAGTCCAGCAAACTGTGTTTGTCCTGGGAATAAATCCGATTCAGCTGGGTTATTTGTGTGCTCCAATCTAAGCACCGGGAAGGAGAGCAGTTCAATCAGTACCTGTCGGGATAAAGAGAAGCAGTGCAGATCTGATCATAGCAATGGAGTGCGCTCCCTTATCTTCGATGCAGTTCCTCTCATGTATGCAAAAACTGGATCTGGATCTCTAAGGTTCTTTCTCCCTTTAGACTGCAGCTTTCAACATGATACTTTCACTTGGAATAACATCAGTTAGTTGAGGTAACAGATACATATCACTGGTTTATGACAGAAGGAAGTTGCCCAGGTTCTGTAGAAATTATTTCTCTTTGTGTTACATAACCTAATAAATGTATATTCTCCAAGAAGGTTAAGCTTGGAGTGTCTGAAAGTCCTGTCCAAAGTCCACAGTGGTGAAAAAAGCAGGCTCTATCATGCTACCTTTGGCATGGAAGGATGGACTGCTTAGCCAGGTTGGTGTGAATTGATGAGTCTCAATTCAACTCACAAACAGGAGCCTTGGCTCAGCCCTGCCACCAGCACCTCTGTCCCGTGCTCCACTACACAGGGCAGAGAAGCACAAAACCTGATGGGAAACCCAGAGAACAAACTGTTTCAGAGTTCAGATCCATCCTAGGGTAGATGTTTGTCACCACTGCTCTGTCTATCAGAGCTTTGTTTAGTGTGGCCCAGAACTGAATAATGCAAAAGCCTACTTGAATCATGTGGTCTCTGCTTGCTCTCAAGTTTCTTGGATGAACAGCAGTTTACTGCAATACTGCAGCATCTACATCCTATGTCTAGGACTGTTTTTCATCTCCTTCTTGCTTCAGAGTAGCAGGGCTTGGACCACTGGAAAGGATTAATGGAAATCAGAACAACATCAAGTCCAGAGCTCCTGGCTTAGAGAAATGGACACTTTCTGTTTCCTGCCTCTCCCATGCAAGCTGTATAGCCTGGATCTGAAAGCTGTTAGCTCGTTTCACTGGGGGTCAGCTCTAGTCCAAAAAGACTCAATTTGGTGCAGAGCTATAGATGGTTATATAGGGCCATATACATATGGTTACTCAGTAGTGCTTATTGAATGTTGACAGGAAAAGGAAATGAAAAAAAAAGAGAAAACAGCTAGCACAAGGCTGCTACAAGCTGCAAAATGAGAAGGAAACCCTCTGTTTTCCATACACTTGCAATTCTCTGTTATTTGCTTTCCTTGCTGTTCTCTGCTCCTTCCATAATGTCTCAGTGTGTAAAATCATAATGCATTGCATAACTTACAGTGCTGATATCAGTGTGGAATTTGATGCTGTTGGATTTATTTTTATTAGATACGGTGATTAGAATCTAAGCAGGGGTCATAGCTTTAAAACTTCTATGAATATGTACTTGTTTCCAATGGGATTTTCTTTGTACTTCTTAAATATCTGTCTGATTCAGAATACTTATCAAAACTTGGAGAATGAATGTGTATGGAGTAGCATCAGGAGGACAGGTTTGGATCTTAAAAGCCTAGTCAAATGTCTTAAGGGCAGCAAATTTGTACTGTAGGGCAAGGTGCTTTATTGCCCAGATTACTGACAACTGGAAAATACCTTCCAGAAGAAACATATGGTCTCAAAAGTATTGGTAAGGAGGTATGATGTGTCTTTTCATGGCACTGAACCAAATCTAGCCCAAAGCTTATGAAAGCTATTACTGTTGAACTTACTGGGAACTGTGGAAAAGGAGCTCAAATTCCGGTGCCTGGGCTCCCAAACACCAGGTCACTAGTGAAGGATCAGGAATCAGTGTCCACCTTTTCTTTACCTATATGTGATGAAGATGGGTCCCAGGAAGAGGAACAAGGAAACTGCACTCCCAAGTGAATCCATTTCTGTACAACAGATTCATTTGTTTATGGGGGGATGAACTGGAGTGTCCCACTGAGGGTAGTAGGCTGAGTCACGTGAGAAGGGAGCCTATCCTACAGTATGTGTTTCATTTGCTTAGTTTGGGGGGGCTGTATTAAATCCACACACCACAGGAACGACGGTCTTAAAACAGCTGATATGCTCACTAGGCTAAAATTAATGTTCTTCATGTTTCATTTTGGTTGTGCCTTTCCTTGACATATCTGGCTCTACCTGCAGTTGTAGTTATTCCAGAAAAGGAGTGCCTTTTTCTGGTTTAAGATAAGCCACTCCTGTACTAGGTTATAGGTGCTGCTCAGTGTTACCTTGCCTGGTCTCTTCAGTACTGTTTGCTCTCCTTTTTATGGCCATCTTGTCTCTTCAGGTCTTGTCTCTTCACGCTGACAGTTTTTCTGTCTTGAGCTATCTGCCTGTGTAGTCCTTGGAAAGCGTCTTATAACGAGAAAAGTAAAAAAAAAATTTGAACATTTTCCAGCAGGTGTTCATGGGCACAAGGAGCAGGTACGTCCTTGGGAACTATCAGCTCAGAGTCCACATTTCAGAACGTGCTCTGGCACATATTGCTCGTTCAGGAGAAGCCATACATAAGTGCTTCTGAGACATCTACACCTTGTTTATCAGTTCAATGTCATTGAACATTTTCTCTCATCCTTTCACCAGAAGGAAAAAAACCATGAGTGCATACAAAAGGGTCAGTGTTTTTGAAAGGTCAGTAGTTCCAGATGAAACGCAAACCTAAGGCTTAAAAAAAAAAAAATCTCCATTGAGCAATAAGGCACTTAGAGTTTGACTTTGTTACGCAAGAGAGAAACTTTCCAGCTGGCTGGCAGTGGCTCCAAGGGGTGTCCGTGTGGTTATTGATTAATTAAATCTATTGTTACTCACTTCTTTCATTAATCCAAGTGTTTTCTCTTCACTTGTGTCCCTGCATAACCCTGTTCTAAAGATTTTGAATCTGTCGGAGACAACTGCTTTGAATATCAGGTTGCTTATTTGAAATGCTAACTGTTCCTGTCTCAGAAATTTCTAGGTGTGGCATTTTATACCTCAGAAGAATGAGAAAGCTGCTTAAAGTTGAAGGTGTCTCCTCTCTCATGTTCAGGCCTGGAACACTGTAATGTGTAACAGAGAGGAAGGGCAAGAAAGGCTGGACCAGAGGGGTGGCTCCGCTACTTTCTGTAGCACCGCACTCAGTTCCAGTGCTGAAACAAAAACCTTAGCAGGTTGTGTGAGGAACAGATGCCTCTAGAGGTTTGACACTTGCTGCTCAGGGTTCTAAATCTCTGGAGGACTAGTGTGGAGGACATTAGTAATATCAGCAAGCCAGCAGCACAATTTTGCTTCTCCATCTACTCACCTTGGCCCCAGTGAAAATCTCTGAATAGCTTAATACTCACATAGCCCTCTGCTCATGGTCCCAACAACCAAAACCACTGAACAGTACTGCTGCCCCAGCAGTAGGAGGCTGTGTCTAAAAACCCAGAGAAAAGCCCAGCTCTCTCTAGGCCACGCAGTCCCCAGTGCCTCTGTTTGCTGTACTGAGGGTACTTTGTGTGCTGGTCCCTGGCCCAGTGCCACTGACTTGTGTCACACAGGAAGCTGAACCCCTGCCAGCTGGGAGCCGCTTCTGGTCGCTATCTCCAGCCATTGGTGCTTGATTGGAGCCTGTTAACCAGGCTCCTGACCTGCCAGCCTTGCAGGTCCCAGGCATTTGCTTTCCCTTTCGAGCCCTTGAGATAGCAGAGTCTGTTCTACGGCAATGAAGGTGTTCAGGAAATGCCAAGTCTGAATTAACTACTGCTGGGTACCGGGAATTTTTAGCTTGACTGGAAACATTTGCCAGAAAGTCGGATGGACTCTGTTCATGCCCAAGAGCAGAGCAAACCTCCTTGTTAAAGCTTCCCCACAGAAGCAATCCTTTATCAGAGCAGTGACAAGTCACTCCGAGTTCCTTCCTGCTCTATACCAGCCCTATTTCCATTGAGATACAGGGGTCATTTGAAGGGTAAAGCTGCAGCCATCACTCAAGTTAAGAGAGCACCACCTCCACCTTTCTGAAGCAGGGAAAGAGAGGAGACACTTCCAGTTCAAGACTATTTGGCTGCTTTATAGTTTTGTTTGGTGAACATAAAAGAGACTTGGAAATTTTGGAGGCCTCTTTTAGGAAATCCTTTACAAGTTCCTTTAGGAGATGGGCTTTACCTCAACAATTCAACTAATTACAATTAGTCACTTGATCCTGGAAGAACAAGGAAATTGTATCATGCATGTTTCATACAGGATTTACTTAAGCATTCAGGGGTTTAGTACTTTGGCACCTGCAGTTAGTCCTTTTGCTTGTAATTTTGGTTGGCAATAATACTGATGCCTTTGTACCAGAGAAATGGGCTTCCTCTTCTGAAGAGCAACGATAATGTCAGCTGGCAGGCTCATTTCTTGCAAAAATCACATGCAAACAAAATATGCATAGGTTGGCCTTGCAGTCCAGTGGGATAACAAAGGAGACATTTGTGCCTGGGGATGACCATTTTCCCCCAGTTGCCGAGGGGGAGGGAGGGAGGTACCCGAAGATTGCCTTGTTGGTTAGTGTAGATCACCCTGGTTACAGCAGCGCTGCTAACAAACTGTGGTAAACCTTCATGCAACATAGTATCAGGAAGGACACCCACTTTCCCTAAAGCATTGTCAAATGGGACTTTTTAACCATTTCCTAGCCACAACAATGTGTTGGCCGTTGTGAGAGTCCCTCCAGAGGATCTAAAACCTCAGAGAGGGGCTGGCACAGCAGATGGGGAGGAGCAGCTGTGGGGAGGAGCAGACGTGTTTAGGTTGCATGCTGCTTAGCAGTATAAATGTGTTGAGCACAGAGGAAATTTGCAGTCAATTTGGTGCAAACAAAATATTTCAGCACAATTGCAGTAATTAAACAGGGATGCTGCTTTTAACTAAACATCTGTTACCTTTTCTGATTGAATTAAATAGTTATAAGCCTCTGAGGCTTATTATTACTCTCTCTTCCTTTCTATCTTAAATCTCTTTTCCTGCTGTCTGTTTTATCAATCAGTGATTATGCCTGAGGATTTTTCAGTGTCTCTCTTTGATCAGATTAGAAATGCTTGTGGTTTCTTGCTCTCTGAAGCCTTGCACACAGAGGACAATTTTCCACAGCTACCTCAGCAGTGCCTTTGTGCCAGCAGCTGCCTGCCCTTCTCCGCTGAGGCACCACTGCTGCCCTAACCTCTGTGGAAGGGACGGATCCTGGAAATAACTTGATCCTGATCTGAAAAAGGCTGCCAGTAGAAGCAGAAAATGCTTTGCCATCATACAGTGATATCTAACACACAGGAACAAAGGCTCAGCCCTTCCCTGAATTGCAATGGGGCTTCACCTGCTTTTGGAGTTGTGTTAAAGCAGTGTAAGGTGCTATGACCAAAGCAGGTGTAGGCAAAACCATTTAACTCCGTACTATATCAAAGAATTTGATTGTTACCATCTCCCCCCTGAAGAGCCACCACAAACAGTGTTTTGGGTGCTGATGTCTACAATCTGCACTACCTGATCCCACAGCAGTAGCAGGGATGACTCTTCTAGCCTTCTGTCTCTTCAGATCTTCTGTTGCTTTCTCATCATCTTATCCTCATCCACCTTCCATGTTTTCCTCTCTGCACTCTTCAAATATTTCTGTATTGGTGTTTTAGGTCATCTTAGTGAAGCTGGAAGAAAAACTGGTTATGAAAGAGCAACAGTGATAATCAGCTCAGCAGCACAGCTCCTGTGTACTCAACTCCACTAGATTCCCTCGAATGCAAGTGCTTGGCCTCACCTGACCTGTGGCCCCAAGAAATCCTGCCTTTGTCTTGGCTTAAATTTGCTCCAAATAGGTCACCCTATCTAAGAAAGGCCATAAGAAAAGAATCCTAAACATTTTAATTTCTGAACTGGCAATAATCTTGGACAGGGCACCACAGAGCTTATAAATAGCTCTTTGAGTGCCCGTGATGTCACAAACCACAGGAGCCTCTGACTTGTGATTTATTACATCGGATCATGACTTGTTCATAGGCTCGTAGTTCGCAGCTTATTTACAGTCAGTACACCCACTATTATTCCTAAGCTGTCCCAGTGTTATGCAGATACATAAATGCTGCCTGGAACTGAAACAGTAAACAACCAATTAAAAGTTTAACCTCTTCCTTTCTGACCTCTTCCTACATGATTAACTGAGGATATTGTTGCATAAATTACAGTTGTGTCAGATAATGAAAAATTGGTGTACTTTCATTTGCCTATCACAGTTACACTAAAAAACATTTGTAGATTTTTTAATATTTTGCTCAAAAATAATTTCTCATTAAAACTGCATTTCTTTGAAGACATGTTCTTTCCTTTTCTTCACTGCAAGATTGTTGTTCTACAAGACTTCCTAGAATAAAACAGCAAAAGCTAATTTCTGGAATTTAATGAAAGAAGAATTTTAATTCTTTTTATAGTTCTTGACACTGCACACATAAACACACAAATTGGTTTATCTAAACAGCAGCTTGAAAAACCAGAGTTGGGCAATGTAATTAGAAAGGGAAAAGCTTGCTATTCAGATTAATTAAGCTAAGTAACATTGAATTTTTATGTCACATCTTTTTGGCACAGGGGGTAATCTCATCTACTTTGACCATGTTTCGGAAGAGGTCACAGTTAAGATTTAAATACAGGGCAGTATAAACCTCAGGCATTAATGAATCCTGAATATAATGATTTTTAGATTGGAAAAATTCTTTGTTCCACTCCCTGTCTATATCACTGAGTTACAGGGATTATTTGGTTTTCATAGCCCGGTTGCAGAGAAAAGCACCCACCTAAAAATGTACAGAAAGAACTACGCCATTTCAACCAGTGCTTGTTCAACTGCTTGCATTTTAAAATAAAGAAAATCTCACCCTGAGAAAAATGTGTGATTATATTCAGGTATCTGAAACCTGTTATTTCCTCAGATCTAAGAGTGGACAAGGGAGTAACTGTATCATTCAGAAATGGCAAAATGGGAAATAATTTATGTGGCTCCTCTCAGTATCAGTGGACCTGGCTGGTACATCAGTGTATTCTCTCTATCAAAGGTTACTTTAGAGCACTCCTAAACATATTGTTGTGATTTACTCCCTGGCTTTTAAAAAAATCCCTCAGGTGAATCTGAGGCTGTAGGAGAAGAAAAGCAATTACCAGTACAAATGTCCTGTACAGTATCTCAGTCTATGCATCATAGTTTCATAGTCTGTGATCTTAAAAGTAGTCCTCAGAACAGAAACTCCTTTTATATTCTCACAGGACCAAGTACCCTAACCCAGTTGGTCAAAGAACATCAAACACTACATGTCAATGTGATTTGCAAGAGACAAACAAAGGAAACTTTTCTGAAGCCAACCGGTTCTTTCTAAACATTCATCTGTATTAATTAAAAGATTTACAGTGTTAGCAGCCCTTACTGGAATTGAAATGGAGTGCAGATAAGATGGTTCAAGGTGCATGAGAAATTAGGTTTACTGAAGTCTTCTCTGTACAAATTTTGCATTAAATACCTAATGTTGTTTCTCAGTAGTGAGTTGTTTAGCTAAGGTGTACCAGTGGGCATGAAAGAGAAATCTAATGTACAGCCTGTCAGCACTATTTCTTCTAGCTGAGTTTAGGTAGGTGGCCTCAAAGCCGGGTTTTATTCATTGTGACCTGCTTTTAAATATGAGTGTTTTCAGACTCTTGCTGGGGTAGGCAGAGAGTGGAGATCATGGCAGAGCCATGTGCTTGCTGTCTCTGAAAAGAAAAGGGACAAGGTGCCTTAAATTGAAGAAGAACGCTTATCTTTGTTCAAAGAAAAAAATATTTGTGTGTACTGCTACTAATCTCAGGTGTTCAGTCATCAAGGCCTTCAAAAGGAAGAGGCCTTCAAAATTTAGAAATCAAATGATCAAATAAGTAAATAGGGAAAAAATCTTTTTTTTAATACCCCTGCATACGGGGGACATTGGCGAGGAGAGTTCTGTTTTCAAGGTTTTTTACGCAGTCCTAACAGCTCAAATCCCATTTCCCTTTGATCAAAGTACCTACGCAATCCCTTGATACCAGGAATTGCAGCTCTAAGGAAAATATTGCAAAACTTTCCTGTATGAAAGCACACAGATTTTTTGGTATCGTCCAGTTCCTGGCACACTGCCACTGGCACCGGGCAGTGCTGGAGGCTCACCGGGTGCCTTCCACAAGTATCCACTGTGGATCTTCCTAGGTCTTACCATATCCCTGGACATGGGGCAGCAGCCACCATCAGAACCCGGACAATGGCTATATAAACCTTTGCTGGTGTCTTTCTTATGTCTTATTTTGGATTTGGAAGAGTTAATAAATGTACAGATTTGTTTTTCCTCCTCCGTAATTAGATCCCAGATGAAAAATGTCATAAGCCTCAATTACATCCTTGATCTCCCGAACAATAGAAACTGTGTTAAAAAACCCAAAACAACTGTCTGCCTAGGAAGGGTGGATGCTTGTCAGTGATCCTCAGCTGAGTTTCTGGTGTGAGCCTTGCCCAGGCTGGCTGGGGGTAGTGAGGGGGGCTGCCCGCCGCTGTGGGGGCACCTCCTGCTTTCCTGAGCTGGGCTGGGCTCCTGCCAGGCAGGTGTTTGTGGCTCAAGAACTGGCAGGGTGCTCTGCAGCAGTGTGGAGAGGTGTTGGGAAAGGGGGACCCTGGGCAGGTGGGCGAGCAGCTTGCTCACTGCTGTAAGAAGTGGCTTCTTTCCAGTTGGGAGTGCTTTGGCAGAGGGATGGGGTGGACAGATGCTCTGCACTTGCCCAATTTATCTTATGGAGTGGTGTCTTCCCTCTCCTGTACTAAAAATACTTCCCTGAAACGTGCCCTCCTGTGCACTCAGTCGTGCAGAGAGCCTGACCCTCAGCTCAGCTGGCAGAAAGCAGTCTTCTGGCATTTTCTGTGTACTTCAGGAAGGGCACAATCAGCTGCCCAGGACCATTATCAAAAAAATTGGGACATAGAATTGCACACATTAACCCAGCCTCTCCTCTCTTCCTCCTCCCTCTGACTCAACAGGTGGTGTAAGCTCCAAACAGCATCCTTATCCTACAAATGTGTTTAATTTCCTTAACAAATTGAGGTATTAGGAATTTTAAACCCCAGATGTTTCGCAGTTATGTAAACCAAGAGGCACCCAGATGCTCACGTAAGAGCAGAGGGAAAATCTCTTTGGGAACATGTGCCTGGCCCATGGCTGCAATGGGCTGCCAAGCAGTGTTATTCAAGATGTGACGTGCAACAGCCTGAGATAGCAAAAGCCCAGGGCAAGGAGAATGAGGTGAAGGTGTAAAGTGACATACTGTTCCTTTTCTTTTTCCCTAGGTGGGCCTTGGGAAAATTAGAATATACTAGAGTTGTGCCTTCCAAATCTAGAGCCAAATTCTCCTCTGCATGAACTCACAGACACCAGCCAACCAGAAGGAGGCCTGCATGACAACAAGTATCAAAAGAAAAAAGATGTAACAAAACAGGTAAATATTAACATTCAGTGGTTCCCAGTGTACTGTATTTCATTTTCCCCTCCTTGTTTCGCTCCCCTATGGAGACAAAGAATCATTGTCTGGAAAAGAAGAAATTTCCTCTTGTTTTGTTGCATTAGGGCATATAGGAAGTTTTGAAAATGCTTGCATTTTTGAAAATTCTTGTCTATTTTTAGAACTGTCACAGACACTGAGTCTGTTTCCTGGAGGTCTTTCGTGGTGACCTTGAGATGGTGACTATGAAGTCTTTGAACTCTTAGAGAAAGTAGCTGGGTCTTTATTTCCTTCCAACAGCTTCTTTTGTCCTTTCAATTGAAGAGATGTTAATGAACACACACTGTTAAAAACAGCTATTCCTACCCCGTACTAGAGGTTATCTACACCATAACAGCTCTGCTGAAAAGAGGAAAATGATCTCCTGGTGTGGATTCAGTCCTGTGTGAGCTTTTGCTTTCCTTTCTTCTGCAAGGCTCTGTCCCTCACCCAGAATGGGCAGCCTGCCTCTCTCTACTCTGGGATGTCCTGTGTCACAGGGATCAATGACACAACCTAGCCTTATCTTGTACTAGGAAATTATAGAGCTATCAGGAGTGCAGAAAGTACCTTTTCTCTCCCTCTCCTCCCACCAGTCAACTTCAATCAGCACAAGCTTTACTGTAAATGCAGTGATAAGAGGAAAAAGCAGCAGCAGGAGGCTTTTTACTGGTGTGGCTTATTATTACTATCTGACAAAATAAACTTCAAATGCAGTACTGAGGCTTGCTAGTTGCATCATTGCCCCTGTAGCTGTATCTTGTTTAGTGGAGGCAAAAAATGAGATTTGAAACTGTGTAACCAGTGAGGCGGGACTTTATTAAAAGTTGCAGCACCACGAGGAGTGAAGGAACTAAGCTGCAGGTACGTAATAAAACATTTGATAATGTTTTAAGGACATCTACATGAATATGGGGCCTTTCCAAGGGGACCTTCACAAAACTCTGTGTGTCTCTTCTCATTCCATCTCGCCTCTGTTCAGATGCCGAGGAATCCATGGCTGGGATATCATCAGGCCTTTCTGGCTGAAAGCTACCGACTGTAATAGTGCCTGACTCAGTTTCAGCCTAGTGGCCTCCTGAAACTCTCAATATGTGCCAGATATAAGGAGCTCTTCATCATGCAGGTATCTCCAAAGAACCAAATTAAGGCCAGCATATCCTGGCATGTAGAGCACTAATCAGTCCTCTGAGGCTGAGTCACCATTGAATCTCACCAGACCAGGTTTTGAATCAGGTCAGAGGATCAGTTGTTTATCGTCAAAATCCTCAAGCTCTCTATCCCTACTTGCCAGTAAAGCTGTTCAGCTTCCCACCACTGTTTCGAAGCGTTACTCGTTCAAAGTGGCCTGTGCTTGACTTCTCCTTAATGCAGCTCCCTGGAGAGGAGGAAACACAGTGTCACCCTGGGCCAGAGCTGGGTGCCCTGGGTGAGTGACCTTTGCCAAGCTAACCTGCCCTCACCTTGCCCGGCAGCATTAATTGCCTCTTAGGGCAGCTTTGTCGACAGCTCTGGGAGGTTGGGACAGACAGCTCATGCTTCCTCTAGTTAGGAGCCAGTAATAGCCACTTTGGGTCCTGGGATGAGAGAAGGAGAGGCTGGTAATACCCCTGCTTCAGTGCCCCATTAGAGTGGAGGAATCCTCAAAATGTGGGTTAGTTTCAGCTGAGCCCCCTCCCTCTCCAGCCCAGGCTCTTCCTCATCTTGTTTCAGCTCTGCACCACAACCCACGTGAGGAGGGCGTGATGCTATTTATTCTTGTTTCCTCCCTCTCTGACATCCTATCAGAAACACCAGTCTGAGTCAGAGGCAGAGGCTGTGACTGAAATGAGAGAGAAAACTCGGAAATGCACAGATTTCAGCCCAGTGTGGCTACCCCAGCTCTTTGGAAAACTGGGCCTCAAAAATGTGTGAGATACTCAGCAAAACAGCAGCTAAAGAAAGATTATGTGAATTAGAAAGTGCCCAGCAAGCAGCAAGAAAAGGAGTGGCTGGCTTGTTGTAGGTAAGGAACAGGACTCAGAGGAGTGTTGTAGCATGGGTGTTACATGACCTTCTACCCTCTTGCAATATCTGCTATTTTTGGACATTTGCTGAGAAGAATCCCTCCAAGATCACTCCTCTGGTTTATTGGGTGGTGTTAGCTGGGTTTTCCAGCACAAACAGAACTGTGCTACAGCGAGAGGTTTCCAGCAGTGATATTTTTCCACATGCATTTGAATGAAAAGTCATTTAAAAGCCTACTCTCTGCATTTGGCAAGTAGGGGCAGGGTACCCCAAACCAAACACATGTGTCCAAATATTCTAGTCCCAAACACTTAGATCTAGCTGCTTACAATGTGTTTCATTACACATTAAGCAGCACAGATCTGGAAGGATCTGGAAATACTTTCCACATCCAGATCTCCCCAGCAAGAACCATGTCTTGGGCAGATTGCATTTTTATTGCCTTCATTGCCTTGCTGAGATGATATCCCAGTACTTAAGGTGAACTGTGTGAGTAATGGTACCTCAGTAGAATGGAGCCATTTACTTCTGCTCAAGTGAACTGGTGCTTAATGGTCTGTACAGTTATATGACCTCTGGTTGCAATCTGATCAGATAGCACAAACTAAATGCATTGGAGTCTTGCTGATAACAGGAGAGTGGAGGGTCAGGATCTAGGGTATTGCCCAAAGTAGGGACAACTGGTCAGCAGGTGGCAATCTTATATCTGAAGCAGGAAAGGCCCACCACTGCTAGAAAAATTTGCTACCCGCCGTGTCTCAGTGAGACATGTAATCTAGAGACCTGGATGCTTTGGGTACTGGTTCTAATCACACGGGTTTAATTGTTCTTTGCAGTCTGTTAACAGCACACCTTTGCCATGTCCCAGATATTATGACTTAGTTTCCCTTCCTTCCATTCTGCTGTGCCCTCTAGTTGCAGATCTGATAGGTTATATTCAGCCTCCTCCTTGGCCAGACAGCAGAACAGGGCCAGACATGCAGCCTCATTATTTGCAGCTAAAAAGCTGCTATGGAATGGGTGCACCTTGCAAATGCAAGCCCTGCATTATCATTAACCAGATCTGCTGCTCAGGTCTGTGAGAGAAGAGTGTCTTGGTCCTTGTGGGCATGAATGGCTCACTAACTTCACTGGCCTGGTTTGCCCATGCAAAGTCAGTCAGCTGCAGCAGTTTGGTCAACACCAACTTTAATACAACACTTCAGCTTAGGCATCTTTGCTCATATAGTGCTACTTCAGAAATTCTTTCCTTTGGGCCTTTTTATAATACAGAGAAAAGAATGGCACAAACCATTTCCAGAGCATTTGACCTCATTTTCAGCCTGTCAAGTGGGAGAGAGGCCGTGAAGCATAAGGAGAGTGGTTGGGACCAGGCAGGGAGTATGCAGCAATGGCAGCATTTGTGATACATGTTGTCCTAACAACAGCAGCTTTCTCTAACCCAAGATTTCCTGTGCTAACATCTTGAGGAATCCTTGGGTATGGCCTGTTACCTGAAAGGCACTTCATGCTCCTGTGGGGAGGGAGGAGGTGAGAAAAAAACTGATGCTGCTTCTTTTGAAATGAATTTAGCATTGAGGAGAGTAACTTGTTCCCAAACCTGGAGCCTGAAGCTCTGTCTTATCTACAGGGCAGGGAAACAGGCAGAGCTGGAGCAAATGTTCCTATCCTGCACTTTCTAGGTGAACTGGGACCTTGCATCCATGCATGTGACATGCTGCAGGAAAAGCGCAAGTGTTGGTGATAGCCAGTTCTTTCTTGTGCACTTTGCTGGGCATGAACAGTGGCCAAACTTCTTACAGACCTCAGAGTACCAGCCCCCAGCAGTCTGATGTAACAGTGCTTATCCCAGTTTCATGCAAGCAAGGTAAGGGACCTAAGACTAGGTGACCTGGGCACGGTTGCATGACAGGTTTGTTGCAAGACAAGCAGTTATACCAGAGCCTCCCAAATCCTTGCCCTTTCTCTTGGGTTAGAGCAGCTTTGGTTGCCCATTCAGATCTCAGCCCCATAACCAAACAGTTAATTTGGGCCTATTGTAAGTGAGATATGAACCACTGAGGATTAAAAGCCATTTTTCTCATCCTGCCAGCAGTCACCAACTGGAATTTGACAGCTAAGCACTGCTAGTCTGTGCTTCATCTAAGCTGGCAGCCTTCTTGCTGAAGTCAAGGTCATTGGGAATAGCACAGTACAGTGAAGAGGCAATTAAAGCACATGGAAGCCACCCAGGCACTCACAGCGGGTTTGATTTCTCACCCCTTCTGCTGCCCAGTTTTCACAATGCACATCTACAGATTCAGGTTATAACCCCAGAAATGTTGCAACAAGGTAGGGCTTGGAGCACATTTTGTCTGCAATGTTTGCACGGTCTGTCTCACAAGCAGCCAGGGCTGTCCCAGGCATGCCAGCAATGCAGGCAGGAATGGCTGGATGAAGCTCCCAGGTGGAGAGCAGGGCTTTAGCTTCCATCCCACTGTAACCCAAATGGTGTTAAGCATAAGGTCCCTGAAACTGAAACCTGCCTACCTACTCCTTGCTTGGCCGCCTGCAGCCTTTACCCAGAGAGCTGGTGGTGCTGCAGCACTACAGATCAGAGGTGTGCGGGAAAGAAAGGGCAAGCATTGGAGTGGGGCTGGCTCAGACAGCTGCTCACACCCTGCCCACCCAAGCAGTGATCTGCATTCAGAACCTGACCCAATTCCAGCTCCTGCTGGCTTCACAGGAAAAACACTGTGGGGTTTCCAGGAAGCACTTGCACAACAGCCGATACCAGGTGAGCTGCAGGCCGAGACAGATGTGTTGTCAAAGCGGTGTTGCCACATGTGTTGTAAGGATGAGTGAAGGATATTGGCATTTTGTGTCATTCATACCTAGGGGACCATGTTTTCTTTTCAAATGCAGTCAAAATGGAGGGGAGAAGAGGATAAGCATGGTTGTGACTTTAAGACACCAGTTATGAGTAGGAATGTGTGCCTGGCATAAAGTTCTTTCAGTAATGCTTATGTTGCTTTTATGCTTTTGTGGAAAACTCATCAGTGTATTAAAAAGGGTAGGGTCCTTTGCTTTAAGAGAAGGGCTATGACCTGGTGGTGTGAAATTACTGTGTTTTGGAAATTTTCCCTTCATATCTGACATTTGCTCTATATCTACCCAGGCGCTCTGACCCGTCTCTCATTAAGAACAACCTCTAATCACATGTGAGCACAAGTGGAGGATAATATATTTTCTTTCACCAGAATGAAGAGGGAAAGCAGTGACAAACACAGCAACTGATGGGAAAAGTCCTCTCTTTAGTATGAACCAGATGTCTTCCAGCCTGAGGAGCTGGTGTATGGCTCACAGTGGAATGGGAGTGCTGGGTTGGACGAGAGGGCTTGGAGTCATGCACCTGGCCTGACCTGGTCATGCATGCTCCTTGTGACCATTGATGCAACACTGGTTGCTTCTCTCTGAAAGCCATTTGCTTTCCACCCACCTACTGGGTGGAAAGCCTCAGAAAAGCTTGCCTTGGAAAAAAATGCCTGGTCATCAGCCTGGTAAGTCAGGCTTCTTGTCTCCTCTCTCTCTCTCGCGACCTCTTTTCCCAGCCAGAAACACATTTGTCGCAGACCCACAGAGTCCACATCAGAAATCTCTGCTTTAGCTTCCCTGGAACTGGGAATATCTAGAGAGCCAGAAGAGGGAAATGAGAGCAGAAGATGGAGCAGGGAGGTATGAAAAGAAATGCACAGGAAAAATGAGATCCATGTGTGATCCCAGGCTACAGGATGGGTATGTAAAGGAAAGGAAAGAACAGGACATATAGAAAAGAGTTCTGGACCCAAGGGAACTAGGTGAGAGACATGGCAAATTTTACTAGAAAGGTCTCCACGGCTGAAAGACGTCAAAAGGCTGTTTTTCCTGCTAAGAGCAGGGAAACAAAGCAGTATTCATCTTGGAAAATGTGAGGCATAGGGATAGCTGCAGCCCTATGGAGAGGTTCACGTTTTTCTTTAGATGGCCTTTGCTTAGTTATGCTATGTACCAGTACTTACAGCACAGCCCTGCTGATGCCACAACTTAACCCTGCAATGCTAGCAAGTGTCCGTAATGGCTGGTCCCAAACCACGCGGGTCAAGGTGCCACGTGGCTTTCCTTCTTGGCCAGCACCCAAGAAGGAGCTGTAGCAGCTCCACAGATCCCATCCCCACCTCTGTCTGCCTGGAGGCCTCCCAGAGTCCTGGCCAGCTCGGCGTGGGGGCTGGGAGGACAGCGGTGCTGGCGTAACTGGTTTGGGCAGCATACCAGACCGGAGCCGGTGCCAGACAGCGCTGCCCCGGCCGCGGGGCTGCTCCTCCGGCGCCTCCGCGGGGTACGGCAGCGGCAGGGACCAGCACCCCGCAATCCTCGGCACCCCCGCGGGGCGGGGCTGGGCTGGGCTGGGCCGCACGGGCAAGGGAGCAGCTTCCACTGAGGAAGGGCCCCATGCTGGCACAAGGGCCGTGGAAAGCCAGTGCGGCATCCGAGAGGGCAGAAGGGGGACGTGCCGGTGCCAGCGCCAGCTGCGGGTCAGCCCGGCTGAGCGAGGAGCGCGGCAGAGCCTCAGGTGCCTCCGCCAGGCCGGGCCAAGGCGGGGATGCCGCGCAGCAGCTCCGGCCGGTGTGCACGGGGTCAGGGCATGGCACCGCCCTGGGCACCGGCGGTGCTACGGGCTGGGCTGCAGGGAAACAGCGTCCTTGCGGAAAAACCATTCTCAAGGTCCCTCTCTTTTGCTGTCCCAAGTTGCCCTTGACGGCAGTGGAAAAAGCCAAGGTGGGAGTCCTGTTCTGCAGCATTTTCTCCTTGAACTCCAGAAGGCAAGCTGATGTTGCTGTAAATGCAGCAACACACTTCGCCACTGAGGCATTTCTGTGAGGCTGACAGGGATTTTGCCTAAATGTCATGCAGAAGGCCAGAAATATGTCATCCTAGCCTTAACAGCTCTTTCTGCTCCTCCTGCTCTGAGGACTGGCACGAAATTATGAAAAGGGCATCAGGCAAGGACAGCTAGCCCCTGTCCTCTACCAGTCAGTCTTAGCTGGAGATTCCTGCTCTGGAGGTCATTAAGCCAAGGAAGCCTCCTTGGAACAAGCAAAATACTAAATCCTAGACCTTGAGCTGAGACTTGGTCTTCATTGTTATCAGGCTAGAAAAGATGAAGCCAGGCTGGATTACTTCATTTTCTTCTTTTAATTCCTTTTGTCTTGAGGCCCTGATGGCGCAGACAGAATTAAGAAACTTACCCTTGTGCCTATTTGGGAATTTTCACCTGCAGTTTTTATCCTGGGAGCATGCAAACTTCCCATCCTCTTACCACATTTTGTGTGGTTTTTTAACCCCTGTTTTCCACAATGCATTCCAGTGAGAAATATGTCCTTTAAGTGTGTTGTCTCAGACCATCCTGCCCTCCACAAGCCGGGACTTGTGGAAAGCAAATCTATTCAGGCTAGGAATGTGTTAACTATTCATTGCTGACTCTCCCATTAGGGGCTGTGAGCTGTGCTGGGGATTTTGTGCCGGGGATTTTCCACCAGCTCTGCCTATTTCAGCTTTTCAGCTGGGTACATTTTCCCAAAAAGATGTAGTCTCAGAAGCGCCATCTTCACTGCTTAGTCACTCAGGTAAAGAAAATAGTTTGAGCATGGTTCTCATGCTGCCTCCTTCCTACCAGGCACTTGGCTTTATCTTGCATTATAAATGAGACTAAATCTTTTTGAAAATCTATGTGTCAGCACTGGAATATTTATAGTCGTGTCAAACATTCCTGAGTACATGGATAAAACCCAGGCTAAAGTATCCTAGTATGCCACTGATGACAAAAAAGTGTTGTGCCAGTGAGAGAGTCAACCTTGATGTGATGCAGACAAAGATGGTTTTTGCCAGTTTGGGGGCAGGTGGGGTGGGGGTGTGTGCTTATTGTAACAAAGTCAGTATGTTGTATTTTATGATTACCTTAATAATCACATCTATAATAATGTAATTTTTCCAGCAGCAGATTGCAGCAGGAGATAAAAACCTAGAATTATGTTTGTGAATTTGACTGGAGGAGATTGCAGACTGTTCCCAGGCCATGTTTGCTCTCTTTGCCAAAGCAAAGTATTACTTAAATAGAAAGCTAGGGACACTATGCTGCAGCTGAAATATGACCCATTAGAAATGACTGAGAAACCGCAATTAAAAACTCAAGGAATTATAAATAATTTATCTCAAATAAAACTAGGGGAGGGGAGGTAATTTTATTGCTGTTTAAGTTATGAATCCAGATCTTGCTTTGTAGATGCTTGTTTCCTTTATATGCTATTTGTCCTTTTTAAAAGAATAACACGGGCCTTTTACATCTGTATACAAAGTATGTAATAATACATTGTTATCCTGCTTATTCTTTATTCATTTTCTATTTAAAAATCTTCCAGCACTTGGACCACTCATCCTTATATTAAAAAGCTGCTTGCCATTTTTAGCTGCCCTCTCCTGTTTCCAAAATAATTAAGATCTCCACATCTTTAAATTTTTTATTTCATTTTTGTCTGTGTTCTGACAAATGTATTGACCAGCTCACTCTCACTGCCCTCCACTAAAGGAAACTGTGATTGATAGATCCTGTCTTCAGTTAGAGAAGGTCTCTCAACACAGGCGTTTAGGAATTCTTTCTCACTGCTTTGCTGTCGAGTTCTCGGTGCACTGTTCACACGAATGGGCTGGACCATTGTCAGAGGAGTGGTTAAATCTCAGCCAGACCTGAGAGGGTTCAAGTGGGCAGGGAATGATAGCCTTTCACCTGTTTTGGTCTTCTCAGTCTTACCATAGCAATATATGCTTGCTTGGTCACTCCCTTTCAAAAAACAGTTGGTCTGCTGAAAAAATAGATCCTTTGGTCTGCTCTATATTTAGGCAAAACCAATCTTGATTCCAGAACTATAGAAATGCACACTTTTCTTTCACCCTTCAGCTAAGGAAGAGGGGAAAACAAACATTTGAGCAAATCCATCTCTAATAATGTAATATTTTACATGTCTGTTTAATAGACAACTACAGCAGTGAGGGGAAACTCTGACAAGTCACTGCTGCACTTTATGTTGTTTGTGCTCTGAAGGCTGCTCAGTTTCTTCATTGTCCTGCAGAGTTTGCAGATTGGACTGTGATTTCTTGATGGGTTTAGTTCACGGGTATAAACTTATTTTCTGATAATGCCTAGACAGGGTAGAAACTTCAAAACCATAAAGGAACCATTGACCTCCTCAGGGTCCTGAGGGCTGAGGACAGACCACTGAAGGGAAAAGTTAAATAAAAGGTGGAAAAATCTGAGTTACTGCTGTTGGCTCCTCAGCAAAGCTGTGTGACTTCTCACACTGGAGTGAATACTTGTCCCCAGGTTTGTTTTTCCTTTTCTAAGGGGTAATGGTGGTACTGATAATATGTATATGGATTATTCTGTATTAAAAATTTTTGCTGTCTTGTTGGGATACTAGTTAGGAATATACAGGAGAATACACATCCAACTCATCACAGTTCTGGCCCTAGCATAATTTAAATTATACTTGGGAAAAAAATTACAACATAGTCTATTTAACTAGCTGAGAAAATAACTTCTCTGTGGTATGAATGGCATCTCCATTACTGAAGTATTTTTGTATGGCTCTAGCAATATATACATATGCTGGAAAACTTTCAGTGTAGACACACCCTAGAGGAACCAGGTGTCCAGCTGGCTGAGGAGGTCACCTACATATCTAACTCTCTTAGACACACTCAAAATCACTATCCAAAGTTTCCCTTTTGGAATAACAGTTCAACACATTTCACCAAGTTCCCTCCCGCCCCTGTGAGGTCTTGATGAACAATGAGGTATCATCTTCCCTCAATCCCAAACGCAGCCTACCTGCTGCTCACCCTGCCTTCAGTGCTGCCTTTCACACATACCCCAGACAGTAAAGCTGCCAGAGGAAGCCTGGGCTGGGCTGGACAGAAAGTGGAAGGGTAGGAGGAGGTCTGTCAACAACATGTTTTTAACTGGCAAATAAAGGGACATTTGACTTTAGTGACAAGACCTGCCCCTGTGATGTAAATTAAGTGGAATATTTGCAGTGTCATAACACTGAGTGTAGATTCCATTTGTTTTAAGATACACAAATCCTAAACCTATTTTTCTCTTTCTTTTCTGCCTCTGGAGCTAATGCATTTAACTCTCAAAGAGGAGACAGCTGATTGTTCAGGTTCTCTTGATGTTGATTTTCTTTTTAAAAAATCTTGCATATTATTCTAGATTAATTATATCTTTCTGCAAATAAAATCATTGGAAGGGGTCCACTTCCCTCCTCCCGTTCTGCTCAGTTTCTTCCTTGATTTCTTTCACGTGTTCCTTCCCCAGTGAATACATCTGAATGTTACGTGGTGTTAATTAAGACTCTTAGTTGCATATTTGTCTTTGCAAAGCCTGCCAGTGTGTACAGGCAACTGTGATTGATTGACAGCATGCGAAGAACAATGGAGAAGGCTTAACAAGGCTTGGCAAAGCAATGCAATCAGTGGAGAGCATGCTCAGGGGAAGGGCTTCACACAAGGATTTCAGGAAGATCTGTGCTTGGTGACTTTTATTTCCTTAATCAACGGCAGGAAACAATTCAGCCCTGCTGCAGCTGATGATAAAGTAGCTCCACCAAAGCCCACTGCTAGATGAAGTAACCACATGGCTTGAGGTAGAACAAGCTGTGCTGGAACACGCACTTTTGTGGTTATTTGGGGATGCCTTTAGAAACTGTGGTTCTTCCCAGCAATGACCTGGAGCTGGGATGTTTTGATGTTGGGCTCTGCAGTTGTGCCAGCACACGGTGCTTGTGAGGGTGGTGCAAAGACTCCCCTCCCAGCTGAGGTCCTGAGTAATTGACCCAATGCTACACAGGCCAGCTATCTGTTCTGCTGCCATCCCAAGGCAAAGCTCGAGCACAGTGGAAGAGAAAAGGTCTGGATTTACCCCAACTCATGCATAAAGCCTCCCATAGGCAGAGTGAGCTGCAGTTGCAGCCACCTGCCCAGCATGTCAGGGGAAAAGCTCATCCCAGTTCTATGCACCATCCACATGGCTTGCCTGTCTCACATGCCGTGGTGTTCTCTTGTATCACCAAATCTGAGTACCACGCCCCTTCCCTCAAATCTTTGCATTCTCCTCCCATTCCTAGGGAGCTAAGAACTGCTGCAAGCCCTGCTTCACAGGAGACAAGTGGAGGTACAGAGATGTCACCTGTAACCTCTTCAGTTTCCTTAGTAATGATGAGAAATTTTAGGGCAGAACCAGAAACTAAACCTGGGTTTCCCAACAGTGTTTTTCGGGGAGTTACCTCAGGGGCTTCCTGCCCATGGGGCCAAATATCACATAGTAAGAGGTGCAGTGGTTCAGGCAAAGAGAAATCACAGCAGTCTGGGATCTGTTGCATTTGGAAACAGTAGCATAATGTAGCAGAAACTGCTTTCCCTCCATCTGTCATGCCTGGAGTGGCATTTATGCAGGCAGATCTCTATGCCAAGGGGTCACATTACAGCCCATTTCTCTGCTAACCATGTTACTGCATGTTTTTGTCTCACCTGTGTACACAAGTCCAATCCATGTTACAGTTCAGAGGACAAATTCCTTGCTGAATCAGAGTTTGACCTTATGTATAGCAGCAGCAATGACCACTATTGCAGCAGGACTCCCAGGCATGTTCAGTTTTCTGTCATCTGCTCACACCAGTGAAGAAGGCCACCAGAGTGAGGTGTGCACTGTAAACCTCAGGGGCAGGGGGGTGTGATGATATGCCGACCTATAAAAGTTTGCACAGTTGCTATTTTTTGCCTATTTTACCTCCTTCTCCCTGTCCTGCTCTTGTCTCCTGAGTTGAGCAGCACAGCAGATGAGGTGTTTGGGTGCTGGCAAAGCACATGGGAGACCTGGAGTGGGTATCTTTGCCTGCTGCAATCCTTTGCATCTGAGTTGTGTGAACCCCTTAGAGTTTGTCTACACCAGATGAAGTAAATGCCTGGGAAGTTACACCTTCCTGGGAAGTTACACCTTCCTGTAGGCAACAGTCGGATAAATTAACCCAGGAGAACATGGCATGACTGCCTCCTGATCGATTTAGAGCTTGTCATTGGAAGAGGTTGCCTGGGCTGCAGGAATGGCTCAGCTCCTGAGGAAAGCAGCTGGTGAACCCCTGAGGTTAACAACCCTCATAATTAAGGTAAATTAGCACCAACTTAGGAAACTTTAAATGAAAAATGGGCGCATTGGACCACTCTATATGTCCGTCTAGTCTACTATCCTCTCTTCATCAGTGGTTTAGAGAAAATGCTATGAGAAAGGCGAGCATGTACTGGTAATTCTTCGGTGTACTTGCCAGGCTGTGGGTTCTTGAAAGCTTCCTAAAATCTTGCTGTTTAATAACACTTAATAGATATGTTTGCAACTTTGTAAAATCATTTTTTGAAGTCTATTTTAGGCATCCATAGCGCTGCTGGCAGCAAGCTCCAGAATTTAATTATCCATTTGATGAAGCGTTTCCTTTTGTTATCTTTGAATCTGTCACCTCGTAATTTTATTTTATGTCGTTTCTTCTGTATAATCCTGCCATGTGACCAAATGCATGCAAGTCACCAGGACTCTTCTCAGGCTGCTGTCTTGTCTATAGCTGCATGCCTGGGAAACTGCTGCAGATACGTTGTGGTTATGCTGTGGATTTATGTGGTATATGTGTCAAGGGGAGGTTGTTTTTCACTTAACCAAGCCCACACCAGTATAACTCTCCATTTTAAATTCCACTACAATAGTCTGAATAGGTCTGCCAATGATTTAACTCTTTTCTTGGAAGTGAAAGCTTTGCCAGCATAAAGCACTGATATACCACAGAACATGCTGAGTTGGAAGGGACTCATCAGGATCATCGAGTTCAACTCCTAACACTGCACAGGACACCCCAAGTGTCACCGCGTGCCTGAGAGCATTGTCCAAGTGCTTCTTGAACTCTCCCAGGTTTGGTGCTGTGACCACTTCCCTGTGAAGCCTGTTCCAGTGCCCAACCACCCTCTGGGGGAAGAATCTTTTCCTAATACCCAACCTAAACCTCCCCTGACACAATTTCAGGCCATTCCCTCGGGTCCTGTCACTGTCACCACAGAGAAGAGATCAGTGCCTGCCCCTCCTCTTGCCCTCACAAGGAAGTTGAAGAAAGCAGGTGTAGTCAAAAAAGCTTGTCTTTCAGCCACAGCTTTGTTCAAGCACTTCTTCAGCATCAGTGAGTTTTACCAGGGAGGTGTCTCTGCTGTGGAGATGGTGTGTGTCAAGGCTGTGCCTCACACCAGCCTGGAACTCACAGGCAGGAAACAGGGCTTTGCTGCAAGAGTGATGCCAGCAAGGCAGCTCACCCCTCTTTGCCATCCAGACCCACCTGTAGGCCAACAGAAGTCTTTGGTAATCCAGCCTTTGGGACTAAACCAGCCTGATGAGGTGCAAAGCTGTCCCTCAAATCATGTGAAAGAAAAAGTAAAAATACCTTCATGAGGTCTAAGGAGCCTCCCCACTCAGTGCCTGTAAGTTTACTGAAGACCTGTGCCTATGATTGGCTTAAAAAGCCACATCCCCAAGACCATATCTGAGAGTCTGATAAAAGACTTGATTTCTCAGGAACCCTTGAGTTTCTATTAAAAGAACTGAGAGAGATTGTGAGTTCTGCTCATTTGTAATTCAAGTTGTTTACACAGGAATCCAAATATGGAGTTGGACTTTTATCTTATATTGGCCTTTGTCTTGGGCTGTCATAAAGCAAATATGATAAGCTAACAAGTGGCATAAAATTTTCAGTTACTTTCTAAATGTTACAGCAGCAGAGAATCAAGTAGAATTACTGAAGGGTCAAAGGCATAGATTAGAAACATCATTAAGAAATGGAAAGAATTACTGATAAGTTTTAGTGTCTTCATTTTATTACTTTCCTGTCTCAGTCAGGTCTGCAAACACACTGATTCACGTTTAATTGAACAACAGCTTCATTGTGAAACCTGCCATTCTTAGCTCCTGTAAAGAAAATATCTTTAAAAACACCACCCCCGCTTTCTAACATTGTACAGACAAAGAATTTCAGCTCATCTGCCATAGGATGTACTCCACAAGTGGCATCATCTTCCTTAAGTCTCGTTTTCTCCGTCATACGTGGTGTGACAAGTAGCAGCCTGGGGACCTGTGTGCTGTGGGTGCCTCTGTGCAGAAGGGCTCCTTCATGCCCCTTGATGCCTCAGTCACCAGCAGCAGCCTCTGGGCTGGTTTCCCAAAGCTGCAGAGCGGGACAAGGTGGGCCATGCAGGAGGTGTGTAAGGGTGACCTTCACTTCGAGTTCCCAAAGCCCTGCCCACTCTCTGGGTTGTGCACGAGCAAACGCCCCACTTCTCCGAAAGCAGCACTCCACGGAGCATGTTCTGCTTCCACTGGCCGTGGGCTGCATCATTCCCTGCATGAGATCAGCTGTATATATTTGATTGCTCTCATAGAAATAAAAAGGATTAGCTGGCTCTGTAGAGCATTGGCCTACATTTCACCATTTTGCTCATGAAGCTGAGCTGGATAGGAGTGCGAAAGAAGAGCTTCTGAATGCCCTACTGTTGACACAGTTATGTCAGCCAAAAAAAAAAACCCCAAAACAACTTGTCTCAAGAACTAATTTCCTATTGAGGTGCTCTTCTCTGTGGCTTTTACTGCTGAGCCCCACGTCACACAGATCATGCAGGGCAGAAATGATAAGGGTGCGCAGTCCAGCCTGGCTGTGGCTCCAGCTGTGTGCTGCTGGCACCTGCTCTATCCAGGCAGCAGCCTGGTGTCCTTGGTGCACCTCCTAGGAGAGGCACACATCTATTGCAAAGTTTAGGCTTGAGGAGGACACGTGAGAGGCTTCTGACCTGCCTCTGATTCAGGATGCTGCATCCACGTTCTCAAGAGTGTATTCACCTCAGCTTATTTCAATTCCAGCATATGGGCACAGTGCAGTGGAAGGTGCAGTGGCTTGGAGGAGAGTGGATGGTCCTTGAGGTCAGACAGCAGATACAGATGTGTGTGCAGGATGCCCCGTGCTATGTCACATATCCTGTGTTTGCCCCAGACCACAGGAGGTTTCACCACAAACCATAAAGTTAACTCACCGCCGTGATCTGAACTGGTGTAACCGAGCTAAAAGTGACACTTCAGTACAGATAAGCCCTTAATTTTTAACTTGGTTATTTACAGTAGATCAGCCTGTGTGATTCACAGCATCTGACCTGGGCAGCCCATTCCACTACCTGGGTAAAGATTTGTCTGGTTCTGTCATTTTTGCCATTTTTAAACTCCTCATGAAGTCAAGAGTGATAGAAGGAGGTTGGAAGCTTCTCTGGACCCTTGAAACCTTCCCTTCTGCTCTGGGTTTTGACCTTTAGTCATTTTACTTTCAGCCAAAATTGCTGAAAGTCTTTTCCTCCCCATCTGTGCACTACAGATTATGAAAAGCTAATGAGAAAAGCTAGAACTCATTTGGTCAGAAAGAATAATTCCAACTATTTCCTGTGGCAAATGAGAAAATTAGGCAAACTAATGCATTTGTTACAGACTCAGTTGAATACATTCTTTTATTCAGCTTCATGTAAGGGTACTGTAAGAAGGGTCTGGGCATAGGTCCCTGATGGGTTAATAACTCCAACTTTGTTTCTACAGGGCTTTTCAGAGCACGGTAGTTTTTCAGATGGAGGACTGGCAGCCTAAGGAAAGGCTCCTGGCAGTAGAAAGGCAGGATGGGTGGGTGTCTGTGAATGTTGCAAGAGAAGATCATGTCTATAGACCTCTACCTGGTGACTGTGCCCAGCTCTTCTGTGGACCCCTGACTTTGGCCAGATGGGTCCATGAGTCGTGGTCCAAACACATTGCCACTATAATTTGGCTTGCAAGTGTTGCCCTTGTAAACATCTGTCCATTGTGAGCAAGGCCAAGTCACTTTTCCCATCTCTTGCTTTCTGCCTTAGGAAAAGTAAGAAGTAGTGATTCTCATCCTTAGTATCATGCCAAGATCCAGCACTGGAAAACTGCTCACATGTTCAGAGCATTACTGATGATCCCAGAATGCTGAGACAGCGCAGCACAGTGAGGGTGGTCTGATATTTGAGACTTAAATAAGTCTTGAATTAAGACTGAAATATTTGAGAGTGAATTACCTATCTTAGAGAGGCTATTCTCCATTTTTGTCTTGCTCATTTTTATGCTCCATTCCAATGTGTATCTGCATCTCTCTGCATTGCCCAACCTCATGCTGCCACTTGAGTGGGGGAAGAGAAAAGGCTAAATTTGTGGCTTGTATGTGAGGGAACCTTGAAGCTGCCCACCAGATCCTCCTTTTGGCTCCTGCCGCATGCCTGAGGCTGGGACCACCCTGCAAAGCCTGCAGGCTTTGCTGACACATTGAGATAAAAAAAGGACTCAGTCTATGTTCTCAAGAACCTAG
This sequence comes from Corvus kubaryi, assembly GCF_017639235.1. Taxonomy (NCBI): domain Eukaryota; kingdom Metazoa; phylum Chordata; class Aves; order Passeriformes; family Corvidae; genus Corvus; species Corvus kubaryi. Next base: position 9,675,910 of record NW_024581112.1, on the reverse strand, counting down.
GTATAGCAGTGACAATAAGAGAGAGGTATTTGAGGTTCGGGGAAATTTGCATTCATTCTGGTGTAACAATTTAATGCCCCCTGGAAAAATACGGGCATTCCTCCTTTAGGTTTTTTAAACTGCTGCAGACCAAAGCTGCATCCCCAAGAAGACAATTACTATGATTTTGCACAGAAAGGCATGTCTGTCAGAAAGAAAAATATTATAAAAGAGTCATTTTCTAAAAGCAAAATGGATTTCAATGGAAAACATGTATCCAGCAAAATGCCTGGAAAATTTGACTGCAGCAAATACCTGACTTTATGTTTCAGCCAAAGATAAACTGTCAGGCAGACTGAAGAAGTAATGGAATGAAATTATACTGTCTGTGTTGTTCTGGAAGGGCATAATAAACGATCCCTAGACTTCAGTCTCAAAGGACTGTGACATTTTCATGAATTTTCTGCACAGTGTTGCTTGGAGCCAGACAAGACAACCACTATCTTGCTCTTCCCATCTTGGCTCTCCTGTTCAGGTCTGTTGCAAAGCCTGATGTGGAAAGGGTAGAAAAAGAGTGCTAGATCTGCAGAAAACAATTCCTGCAGTGGTGGAATGACAGTGGAGAGAAAAGCTTCTTCCCTGAATACTTGTGTATGTCTCATCTCCCCCACTTCTGCTCCTGACACTTCTTTTGGATTATCCCAAATAAGTCTTTTCTCTCTCTTGAATGGCTTCTTTATGAAAGAAAATGGAAGTAAAATTCATCTAAGTGAACTAGAGGCATGAATTTTAAATAGGTGAGTCAACTGCAATAAAGTGGACACCTTTAATAAGAATAAGGGTGGGCAAAATCAAATGTCCTTCTTAACCTAAAATGCCCACATGTGTCTTTAATGTGATTTAAATAAGTTTTTAAATTTTCATCACTTGCAAAGTTCATTCAAATTAGGTTTCCAGAGCATCTCCATGTAGGTAAACCCACAGTTTCTCCTGCTGGTGAAATGGGGACTTCTCAGCCTTAGAAGGGTGCTGCTGCCAGACCCAGTTCCCCAATACCTAGGAAGCACTTTGCTCTGCTGGAGGCACGGGGCCAGACGTGCGCAGCCCTCTCTCCTAAGTACAGCAGACACAGGCTCGGGGCAGCTGCTCATGGCTCTGTGCAAGGCTCCCAGCTCGTGGCTCTCTGCAGCCTCTCCAGACACCTGCCAGCTGGCGAGGACAGTGCTGTCACCTACACGGAGCCACATCTGAGGTGGTCAAACACTGGCTCTGCTCTTTCTTCTGCCACCAGCTTCCCATGTCCCACACGCACCGACCAGAAACAGGGCCAGAACAACGGGTGTGCATTTACTCTTTAGGGTGCTTTGAAGTCAAGGGGGGAGAAGGGGATTTGCAGGCCTGTTCAGTGCCTGATGTGGGTGGCTTTCCTGTGCCATTTCATTATGGGAACTCAACTGCAGCAGATTCCTGGAAACCTGATCCCTGAGGTAAACGTGGAAGAACTGCAACAGCAGTATCTGTCCAGTGCTTCAGACTGTCAGTTCAGAGGCGGGTCAGAGCCTCCCTGACCTGAACAGGGCTGTCAGTATTAAGACAGCTGCTCTCACTCATAGGCACCCAGTGGGCCTAAGTGGAGGCAAAAGTTACATTAAACAGCCACACTGCTCTCAGAGTCACATGAGCACCACTGACATGCATTTTCTAAGAGACTGATGACATTTAAAGCTCTTCGAGTAAACTAATTGCTTTACATTTATAACAGGATATTCATCCCACTGCTTTCCATGGGAATGAAGCACACTGATCAGCCTTCCCAATGGCCAAATGTTTGCCATCTCAAAAGCATTCTCCTGGAGAATAAAATACACATCTTTATTGTACAGTTCTGCCTCATCAATAATGCTGGGACAGATTCTCTTACAAAGGTATCAGGTTTAAGAGAGCAGCCATCTTACTAACCACACCAGCCTTTCTCCAGATGGCATTTTGAACACAATTTAGACCAGGCACTTTGCTATCTAATCCATTATGCAATTAATTAACACTTATAAATTAAGTATGTGCCTAACAGAATGTGTCCTTCCACGTGACAAGCCTCATGCAGCAAGGGCAGACTGTGAGTCGGTGAGTCACCACAGGTGACACAAAGGCCACCTCAGCCGATCATTTCGATGGAAAAATGAGTGGCAATTCCCATGTGCTAGGAGGAGGCTGCATCTGAAGAAGGAGAAAGATTCTCTTTGTGCACTCTTGTGCTATAGGCTGCTGTTTGCAGCCTGGTGGTGTTGACACGTGGGTGCTCCAACAGCACCGTGACACTAAGACAGGTACCTCACTCATCACTGTGTGTCCACCGAAGCTCGAAGCTCGTGGTTCACTTGTAACTGCACACCCCGTGGGAAGGCCGATCTGTGGGCACCCTGAGGCTAATGCTGACTTACTCAGCCAGACCAGGGACAGCTCTGAACCCTCTTGCTGGGCCGCGGTGAAACACACCAGTGACAGGCCAGTGGGGGCTCTTGCTGTGCAGTGTGTGGCTGTGGTGACACCTCCCTCACCCCTGCACCCCTGCTGGCCTCAAAAGCTCCCCCAGGTGAACTTGCAGGGGGTGCAGTCGCACCACTAAGCTGGAGGGTGAGGTGCAACGTGCTGGATACGCATTGCTTCTCCAAAGTGAGCCACAGATTAGGCGAGGGACTACACCCAGTTTACTGAGCTGCCAGTGCACTCCCTGGCTTGGGAAATCCCTAGGTGGCAGGCTACCGGCACCTGGGAGGTCACATCGGTCACTCTGTATTTGCCCTGTTCTTAGGCTCATTTTCTAAATATTTGGTTCTGACCACAGCTGGACAGGACACACTGGATTAAATGGACCTTTGATGAGTTCGAGGTGTTGCCAGCCTTAGGTGCTTACAGTCACCAAACCTTGTAATAAAACTGGTTAGCTAAGACCATTTTGGTTCATTTGTGAAGCGCTTTGACTATCAGGCAATAGTAGCTAATCTCTGATTACCAATAGTGACTGCTTTTCCAAAAGGAAATATGGGTGGGGAGAAGAAGGAATTTCTATTCAGTTCCTGGTCCCGGTTGCCTGGGGAATTCTTTTAACATGAGAAGAACAGATTTGCATGTTGGTATTTTGGGGATGTTTCCCATGAGAGGAAAAAGTGCAACTCAAAACTAGCTGACTTGGAGGTCTTGTCACGATTATATCCTCCAAGGGTTTGTGTAATTCAGCTGATAAATAGGGCTTAAATACCAGAAAAACAAAGGTATCGCCCTATGTCAATAATAGCAGCATCACGGCACACGAGCTGTCCCGTTGTTGGGGCAGACACGGTGGAGCTGTTTGCTCATGGTGTTCACTCCCCTGGGGCCGTCACTTGTGGTGTCTTATTCAGGACTGAGAGCTTCTGAGAAACGCCTGATCAATCTGTGGGCATCAGTGACACAATCATGATGGTCCATCATGATGTCGCCAAATGGATTCACTTTGACACAGATCTGGGACAAATGTCCATGTCAAATATATCCTGGCTATCTGAGCACAAAGGCAAAGCAGATTTTCCAAGGTATACAAGCATCTAAAAACACCACACACTAAGGCTCATCCAGCTTTTCAAATCATTCACACAGGTCAGGTTCTTAACTCCTACTAATTATAATAAAAAATTATATGAGAATTATAATGAGAAGAGTGCTTTTTAAACACCTATTGGATGTGTCTGCCCCCTTTGGCCTGCATGATAATGCCTCCCAGGCTGTGTGGTGTGCTGCAGTCCACAGGACTGGCTAATAGAGAAAAGGGAATTTCAGACCCCAGGGTGGTTACCACACCACTGAATTTTCCTGAGGGAAATGAAGGCAGACAGCTTCCATCACAGCTGCATGATGTCTTTGGCCATGATAACTGGATGTTCAGGATTGTAGAGGGATTCTCCAGTGAAAATGTGTTTGTTTTTTACATGTCACGTGTCACTTCAAGTGAGGGTGCAGTGTTGGTCATTGCAGGATGTCACAGTGGAACCAGACAACCCAAATCAAACTCCACCAGGAAGACCCCAGTGGGCAGCAGGCTCTCCGGTTTGCAGAGACATCTACCTTCAGCTGGTAAGAAGCTTTAGTGTGCACAGTGCTGGAGTAATCTTTAAAATTACCACATACATCCATGAATAGCTTCAGGGAAAAGACTTCCCATGAGGAGAAGGAGAAAGGCCTCTGGCAGGCATTATAAATCATGTATCATCCCACTGATGTTTAGGAACAAGTTGAACCTTAATTTATCATTCCCATTGCCAGCTCCTGTGTGGTGCTGCTTAGATAAGTCTTGCTCCTAATGGCTAAAGATAGAAATGTTTTTCCACTCTGATTTTGTTTTTCTTTTTAGAAATTTTGTTTTTCTTTTTCTTTTAGAGCAGGCCTCAAAATAGTTTTGGAGTTTGTTCAGTTCTCGTTCTTTGACTTGGTTTCCTGCTGGATATCCCGGGCTGGCTGGTGCTGGAGACAGCAGAGCTCTAACGGGAGCAGACAAGCAGGCTAGTGCCCAAATACAACCCTCATCAGAAACCCCATACAGGGCTTATGGTTAGGGCAAGTGGAGAGGAACGTCCTGTGATCTTAACTGCCTGAACAGAAAAGTGCTGGCAGCCTGTTGTGATGGTGCACAGTGCTTCTATATCCAGTAGGAGCCAAATGGGGACAATTTTCCTTGGACCAGCAGGGGTGAAGTTGTATCAGTGCCCCAGACTTGCAGCTGCTGACTGCATCACGAGCTCATGGAGCTGCCTCAGCTTGGTGGCTGCATACCAGGAAGCTGGCTACTGCTCCAATAAGGTTCCAGGTGCCCATTATCACAAAACGTGTTCTTGATAGCTTCATAGCTAGTTCCTTGGTAATGCTGCTTCCCTGTGTGGTGATCACTTCCAGATGTGCCAAGGAAAGCAGGGAAGATTTCATGCAAGACAGTATTTGCATATTATTTTCTGTGAGATCAGAGTAATTTTTTCCATATCAGCCAAAAAGCTAAATTCTGGCAACCTGCTGTGACTTCTGCTGCCTTCACAAGTTGCCTTTGCCTCTGTCAGAACAGTGTTGGTAGCTGGCAGGTTTCACTGTAGCAAGCACCAGAACTCTATACTGTCCACTAGAGGAATTTATCCCCGTTATCAATCACCAGGCACACATCACGTTGTCTCTATTACATCCCCCTTTTCTGTCTCCACCATCCAGTCTACCCCAAAAACCTTCCTTTGTCCTGTACATAGTCACCAGTTCAACACGAAGTGAACCCTTTTTTTCTATCACTGAGCATTTAGACTTTCTCCCACCAGGATTGGTCAAAAGCCTGCATCAGCTGGTCATTGTGGCAGGGAAAAGTGGCTCAGCTCACGTAGGTTAAGCCAAATCAGGACTGAAATGGTTTATTGATTTATTAAGGACATGTAATTAACTGACAATCCATGAACTATATATTCAGGGTCTATGTCAGCAATACAGCAGTTCAACCACTAGGTTAGACACTTAGAAAACACTAATAAATTCCTGCAAGTTCCTAAACACACTTTTGTAACTAATGCCCATTCACGTGGGCACCAACCCCTCTCTCACTGGCATGAGGGTCACTTCTGGGAGCAGAGATCCCCCCCACTTATGCCCTGCTCCCACTGGAGTTGTGGCCACTCCAGCTCTAGGGGTGCCCACGCCACTCCCTACAATCAGCCAATGCACCCTCTGGCAGGAAGGGACACCAGCAGGTCATGCCCCCTCCCAAAGTGTGAGTCCCACATGCTGCACCCCACGGCGTCAGGCCACGTGTTGGGTGCTGGCAGCTGATGGTGCCTTATGGATGGGGAACTGCTGAATCTGACCTCAGCAGAGGCTGTGATGTGCCAGACTGGATTTTGACAGTCTGAGGCCTCTCTCTGCTCTGTTACTGTTTCTTATTTTTCTTTTATATAGTCTTTCCACCCAGCTCATTCTTCGTCTCAAAATTGTGTTTGTCATTCCCTGGTTACCATTTGATCCAGCTGACAGATGCCATCCTCTTTAGCACGATCAGCTGAGGTCTGGTGTTTGTTTCCCTCTTCAGCAAGGTAAGTTTTGGGGCAATTGCCTCTCAGACACTTTTGGGTTTTCCATCCATACACGCTCTTTAGAGTCACTTCCCTGTTTTATCGGCTGTTGTCTTACACCTCATTTTGTCAAGGGTGAGCTGTGCAAGCACCCCCACACAACTATCAAACTGATATTAAGGAAAGGAATAGTGGCCCTGTGTCTGAATTCAGGGGGAGGTTATTTCTACATATATTTACTTTCTCAGTGCCTACCAGTTCATGAATTTTTGACCTCAGTTACCTCACCTTGCACAGCTATATACAGTTAATCTGTTCACATTGTGCACTCATTGTGCTCAGAGGACCAACTGCATTTGTCTGTAAATCTAATCCCCACACCTGTGAGGGGGACAAGGCGAGGAAGGAGCATGACTTGAAAGACAGTTTTGTCATGCTGTGTCCTGGGAGACAACATACCCTGCTTGAGCCAGCGTTATGTGTAGCAGCCCCTGAGTGGGCTTTTGTTTCTCCTGAACCTCCCAGGCAGAAAATTGGAGGACAATCCCAAGGCAGGACCAAGAAGCTGGCATGGGGACCAAACACTGGCACGAGCTTTGCTGGGACCCTGAGGGTGGTTCTTGAGGGTCACTCCCCTCCCCCTCAAGGGGACTATAAAATGGGGACTATAAAATGGCTCTTTGCCACCTGGCATCTTGATGGCAGTCTGAGGGCTGCTGTTTTGTTCCTCGCCCTCTCTCACCTGTTGTGTGTGATGCAGGCTTGGTGCCAAGCTCTTGAGCAGCTGCCCTTTTCCAGCTCCCGGGCATGCCAGTCCAAGGAGGCCCATCCCCATTTGTTTGCAGTGGCAGCCCATGGAATACTAAAGACTTGAGGCCATTTTGCACACTTCTGTCACCTTATAACTCGTACTTGGTCCCACAGCCCAAGTTTCTCCCTGCCCTGGCAAGCCTCTCTCCTGCTGCTGCTCTTCACAGCATCACTCACAGCCACCTTGAGATGTTTCTAGATCACACATTGCCCAAAGTTTCTGTGTGTGACCATCAGCAGCACAGTCCCCTTTCCCCCCAAAAATGGCACTAAGGGACAGAAATGAAGCCAGACAAATCCTTACTTTGCCTTGCTCTCCACTGGCCATTTCTCTTTCACTGCTACATTAGAAATAATTGTCCACCCTCCTGCCCCATAGTGAGACACCTTTCCTTGCTCTAGGTGCTTTCTTCCCGTAGCACAAGGCAGGAGATCCAAAGGAAGCAGGAAATCTCATTGATGGCTGTGCTTGAGGCAGTGAGATAAGCACTTAGCAACTTCCATCTTGTAGGTTGTTCCTTCCTAAGTGTCAGTGCCCAGCTTTCCCTAACCCCATCCTTCGTCCTGCAGCTAATCTCCTGGACATGCATTGCTTTGCACATTTTGTTCTTGGCAATTTCCAACATTGCCTCAGGCCCTTATCGCCCTAAAAAATCAGATCATACGGTGGTGGCCTTAGAGACTGCCTGATTGATATCTGAGCAGCCAAACAAACAATAAATTTGAATAAAATTTGGCACCTCATTGCCTATTAGTTCTGATTCTGAGAGGGTAATTCACAGACATCAAGTAAAGTGCATATACTGAGCATGCACAGGACGGAGTCTTCAGTTTTGTAAAACAGCTGGCAGGAATGGTTTGCAACCCTCACGAAGGGCATTTTGCCCATTCCACATCCTGCATGCTCCAGCCTGTGCAGTCACAGGGATTTGATGCTGCTGGCCACCACCAACCCAACAGGACTTGTCTGTGTATTTATACAGAAATACGGATGCTTGCAGGAAGAGGAGAGACTTTCCTGGTGATCCTTGAACAAACACTGATGAAGTCAGGAGCTCCTGCAGCTCCGCTTCCACCAGCAGCACTGGAGCTCGTAGCGATGGTGTGTGTGTGCTCAGAGGAAGCTCGTATTTCTGGGTGGCCATTTACTGTGTAATCGTGACACAGTTCTTTAGACACTCTAGTTGCCTTCTCCAAACTCATTCTCTGTGGTCATAGCAAATAAAGCTGTGGGAGAGTGCATCCCCATTCGAATCTCCCCAGATTTTAGTCCCTGAATGTCCCATGCCTGTTTTGTCTTGGATGACCCTAGTGCCCAGGCAGAAGCCAAGAAGGAGAGGGCTGCACTGACTGCTGCCGTTGCACGTGCCCTGAACTAACTCATGTGCTGTTTCTTCCACAGAGCAGATGAACCAGGTCCTGGCCTGTGGAAAACACAAGACATAGCATTGAGGGGCAGGCTGTCTGGTGAGTAGATTTCATGCTTGGGTGACAACACATGCATTCATACATAATTCCCAACTGCTGTCCTTTATAGGGCAGCATACCTGGACCATGAATTGCACCCAGGGCATTAGAAAGAAAGTTGGCTCAGCTCCCCAGTTGCCACTGCAGACTTGTGGCCCAGCAGCTGAGAGAAGCAGACTAGTTGGCAAGAGCAGCAACTGCATGGTGCTCTGAAGAGTTTAAAAACAGTTTTCCCTTCAGCAGTGCTTGTGTATTTATTGGCTTGATTGTAATCACAGCTGCCTTAACTTGTAACTGATCCTGCCCTCCCTGCAGTGTAGATGATGTTCACTTGGGTGTCAGGTACCACTGTCTGTGTTTGCTTCTGTTATCAACCACCATCACCAGGACTCTTTAAAAGACCAGCTCTGACCAGACACCAAGGAGAAAAGAGAGGTTCCAATTATCCTCTTCTCTGTGGCTGTCCAGCTCTTTCCCATCACATAAACACCACTGATTCTCCTAACACAGGATGAAAATCCGTGTAGCACACCTGGCTCCCTTTGATCATGTATAATGTATCATGGAACATTCATCAAACCAGACACTCCCAATTAAACACACACGGCCTTCTAGGCACAAACCTCTCTGTATCTCTAACCCACAAGCCTTCACAGCTTTGAGAAGTCTGGTTGCATGCCTAAAGCTAGGAAAGAATCCTTGACCACTGCCATGAATGGCAGTGTGAGCTTGAGGGTATCTGGCCTGTCTGGACCTAGAGCGGCTCCAGAAGAGTAAGGCTAAGGGCCTAAAAATGCAGGTCCCTCAGTTGCTTCAGGGGCTGGTTCTGGGTTGTAGCCATGGATCACTTGGAGAAGAGTGCCCCATTACGACTTGTCCCCTAAATGCTAGCTTTAATGACTTAGGGAGGGTATGAGATGATGGTGGCCAGACCATTTCTTCTTGAGACATGAGAAGAACATGTTGAGGTTGGGTGGTCCTTGATTCCAAGCTAGGGCATTCTTGCAGATAACAGCCAGAATGTGCACCTGCTAGGAAGTACTGTGGAAAGGCTCATCTTATGTGTATTCATTGCGATTCCCAGACCTTAAGGAAAAAAAAAAGAAAGATTGAGCTAAAGTTCAGAGAATGTATCAATACCTTAAGGGCAAGAAAATATGTGAAATACAACATCGCAACCCGACAGGAAGTTCAGAGGTAAACCCAAGTATGCTTGGATGTACAGATGTAATTTAATTGTCCTGTAATAGTACCAGGGGACCAAGGCACACTGGTTACCTGTGATCACAGAGGTGTCCACGCGGAGAACCCCCGAGCCCCACCCGGCCGGGCCAAGGGTGCGCTGCCGGCGGCTGGGTGTCTCCCGGCCCCGGGGCGGCAGTGGCGTTTGTGCAGCGCCCTGAAGGTCACCCTGCAAGGGCGGCGGCGGCGGCTGTCGCGTGTGTGAGTCGTGTCCTCCCCGCCACAGGGGACGGGCAGGTCCCGCTGCCCCCGGGAAGCCCCTGCCCGCCCCTCCCGGCTGGTGCTCCCGGGGCGCGGGCGGCGGAGCGCGGGGCCGGGCGGGGAGCGCTGCTCGCACTCAGTATTCCGCAGCCGCGTTACACGTGAGCCCGCCGGAGCGTGGCGGGGCCGGCGGAGCGGGGTGCCAGGAGCAGGAGCAGGAGCAGGAGCAGGAGAGGCAGGGGGACGATGCTCAGCAGCGCCCGGCCGATCGCTCTGCTGCGGGGAGCGGGGACCCGCAGGAAGCGGGCGGGGCGGGAATACCGGGAACAGGCGGGCACGTGCGCGGGCCGGCGCGCGCACAGGTGTGCGGGCGCGCGCCCGCACGCGCCCGCAGCTGCGGCCGGGCAAGGGACGCGCAGCCCCCGCGGGCACACGCAGCACCTGCCCGGCTCCAGCCCGGCCCCGCGGGTCAGAGCTCCGGAGAGCGGCGGGCGGCCCGCACCGACCCTCCCCGCCGGTGCCTGTGCCGCAGCCCCCCGCCTCCTCCCGCCTTG